>NC_135745.1:44442500-44752500 GCF_041903045.1 Epinephelus lanceolatus | reverse complement strand
GTTCTCTGATATCACCGCCAGGACGGGCAGTATTTCTATTGCTTCTATTTAAAATACGTATTTCAGTTACATTTGAGTATTTTGTAATTAGTATTTGATGAGGCCGATAAAAAGCAAATGTAATTTGTAACAAAATACTTTTGAGTGGAGTAATTTTGTATTTAAAATACTCAAAATACTTTCTCCACAAATCAAAAAACAAAAATAATGGAAACATATTCTTATAATAATAATATTGGATGTAACAATATTTTTTTTACTTATTTTCTTCTTAATATTTTCATCTATATGTTTTTTCAAACTCGGGCCCTTCAGTGACCTCGTGGTCTGTTTCACTGGACTGTGCATAACATAGGAAACTGTATGTTGTTGTGGTTGATGCTACAGTATGCTGCAAATGAATTGTCTCACGTGGGATCAATAAAGTTGTCTGAATCTAAATCTGAATCAATAAATAATATTTTAGGGTAGCCTACATGTCCTTAGCTTTCTTTTCTCTCTGTCATTTGAAAAAGTTGAACACAGGCTCCAAGTTAGACAGCAAACAAGTGAACTAGCTTCAGTATCTTGCTGCTGTTCAGCTCGACCGTTGGTGGACAGTTCACAGCACAGCTAACGTTAGACTGGACTTCCAGACATGCTGCTCACGTGCATGGACCCACACTACCAGCAGACGACCTTGCTGCTCACGTCTTCCAAGTTCAACAGATTGTTTGTCAAGGTAAATATTTTATCTGAGTGTGACAGATGTCACCTGATGTATGATGTGTGTCTGGGTCTGGCTACACAGCCTGTTGTATAAATACATGGTGATGATAGTTATAATATCAAGCTAGCGCTGCTTATGCTAACTGTGTTTATCCTACAGCCCAAACCTGAATACTCTGCTTCACCAAACTGTGAGAAAACAAGAGCAAATTTACAATAGCTGCGACCACATTTGCTGCTATCACGCCATTAATGGATGAATCATGGTTATTGTTTCTGGTATAGTTACTCATGGTCTCTGGCTGCAGCATGCACATTTTGAGCATGTTTGGTCAAGGACTTTTTGAGTTATTCACCAAAAGCTGTGTGGAACGACCGACTGAGTGACCTGTAGAGCTGCGGGTCACTGCTATAAAGAGAAAGAAAAAAGTATTTTCTGTATTTGAAAATACAAAATACATGTGTTTTATTTTAATACATTTATTTGAGGAGTATTTTGTATCAAAGTACATTTTGATGTATTTCTGCCCATCTGTGATATCACCTCTCCAGAGCAGACAGGAAACTGAAAGCTGCTCTCGTTCTGTATTTCGGACCTGTACGTTAAAAGGTAACAATCTGAACAGTCAATCACTGTAAATGCGTCTGTCAATAAGTTTAACAAGTTTTAACACACTGAAATAAAAAGGTTTTGTTCTTGAAAAAGATGCTGCAGCCAAAGTATCAGAGCTGATCTGGTCTCAGCTCCAGCTTCATGACAGGGCCACAGAAAATGACTTCACACACGTGCTTCCAAAAGTTTGTGTCAGCGTTTCCAAACAGGACAAAAGGAGCCTTGGTAACCATGGTGACATACCCATGTTATAAAGGATGCTACTCTTGAACGCTTCAACGCACAGTCATGATTTAAGGCTCGAATGAAGTGAAGCCTGGCGTCACTCTGAGGTCGTCCACACCTGTGCTTCACAGAGCAGTAAGATATAAAACATATAATGAGGATACAGATTTACAGTGAGAAAAGAGAAAAGATATCACAGGTCAGATTAATTACTAAATGATTTAAAATAAAAAACACATTAAAACAGCAACAGTTCAGACAAGAGGTGCAAAGATAAAAAGATGATTTAAAATGGAGTTTAAAAATCAGTCAGCAGTCGTCACAGTGATGACGTGTTTTGTGGGCGGAGCCAAACTGGTGGCAGAAAGTGACAGCAGTGGTGTCGGTGTGAGCGCAAAAAAAACAAAACACTGTAATATTTATATTTTTCCACCTGTTGCAGTGAGTCGTCTTTATATCCATGAGTTTATGATCTACGTGTAGCAGAAAATAAAGTTTAGTCTTTGATTCATTCTAATGTGTATATTCAGGCTGTAACAGGCCTTATGCCCAAGGTCACATGACCAAACCGGAAACTTGGTCAACTCGCTTCCGCTTTTCCCGACTCGATCAACTGTGCAGTAAAAACAAAACCCGACTACTATCTAGCGACAACTTTTAGCTAGCTATCTAATTTGCTGCGGTTATATTTTATATTTTCCATGTTATATTTTAGTTAAATCAGTGAAGAAAGAGAAAAAAGGTGAAGTACCAGAAACGGGATGATGCTAGCAGCAGTTTGTGCTTTGCTCCTCAGTGTGCCATGTCAAGGAATCGAAACAAAACAACCCTAAACACAGCGACACGGGGCCGAGCGCTCAGTGATGCTGACAGGAGCTACATTAGGCTACTGTACCTGCCACTGCCTCCTGCCAAGATCTTTCAGGGTGAACATCAAAGGTTAAGCTCTATATTTCTGTCATTATCCTATATTTCTAATTCTGGAAACAGACTGAACCTGCGATGAAGAGAACGGTACGTGCTCGGACACAGGCGTCCACTTCCACCACAGCAGCAGCTCCGGACCAGGTCCTGCTGATCCACCTTGTCGACCGGTAGGCATAGTTCATACTACAGCATTTTGTTTTTACAAGCAACACCAAGAGAACACTCCTCTCTGGTAATTCAATATAAGTAAAAGCACCACTTGTTATGACCAGGCCATGAGTGTCATTAAGACAAGGACCCGTCTCACGCCACCCACCAACAGGGCCGATGCCTTTATTCCACTGACTGACGAGCTGTTCCTGTTCTTGGTGTACCTGTCACTGGGTCTGAAGGAGAAAGATCTGGGCGATCGGTTCAACGTTCATCAGTCCACCGTCAGCAGGACAATCAGGACATGTAGGGTTAGGATGTCTCCTGAGGCAAGCAGAGCCAATATGCCGAGTGTGTTGGGCAAGTACTCAGACACCCAAGTCATAGCTGACTGTACAGAGATGAGATCATGTCAGGTGCCTTCATCTTTACTCTGACAGAGTGAGATGTATTCACAGTATAAATCCCACCCTGCCCTGAAGGCACTGATCGGTATGTCACCGCATGGTGCTGTAACTTTTATTTCCTTGTTGTATTCAGGCTCGGTCAGTGACGAGGACTTGTTCAGGGAATCTGGCATTAACCCTCTTTTGGACAGAGACATGACTGTAACGGTGGATAAGGGATCCAGATTTGATGACCTGCAAGGTTGATGAAGTGCTGCTCACTCAGGACATTGCATGTTTAAGGGTACATGTAGAGAGGACGAATCAAAGACAACAAACTGTTGGACACAGTTTCCCCTCTCAACGTCACCGGCAGCATCAACCAGCTTTTTGCTCCTATCGATCTACCGCAACAAGCCACTGGTCAAAGCTTGGGCCAAATAAATGTGTTGCTGTTGGTCAAACCCACAGAGCCAGTCTCTGATTATTTGCACACTGAAATCCATTTTGTGCTTTGATACCTGGTCTTTGTTGTTTGTTTCTATTTAATTTAAACAAGAACCGAATTCTGTGATGTTGCAGGTCTGATGTACATTTTCTATATATCTTCACTACGTAGGTGTCGGCTGTACTTTGACTGATTTAATTTGTCAAAGTTCAAACTATCAAATCAGAAAACACCGTTTATACACAGTCACCATGAGAAACAATTGTACATGAAATGGTTTATTACATGTTTGTCACTGACAAATAAAACTGTTACTGCATTTCTTTGGAATCGTTTTTTCCTCTGGAGGCCTTGTCAGTGAGTCCTAGTCAGTGAGTCCTAGTCAGTCAGTGAGTCCCAGTCAGTGAGTCCTAGTCAGTGAATCCTAGTCAGTCAGTGAGTCCCAGTCAGTGAATCCTAGTCAGTCAGTGAGTCCCAGTCAGTGAGTCCTAGTCAGTGAGTCCTAGTCAGTGAATCCTAGTCAGTCAGTGAGTCCCAGTCAGTGAGTCCCAGTCAGTGAGTTCTAGTCAGTGAGTCCTAGTCAGTGAGTCCTAGTCAGTCAGTGAGTCCCAGTCAGTGAGTTCTAGTCAGTGAGTCCTAGTCAGTGAGTCCTAGTCAGTGAGTCCTAGTCAGTCAGTGAGTCCCAGTCAGTGAGTCCCAGTCAGTGAGTTCTAGTCAGTGAGTCCTAGTCAGTGAGTCCTAGTCAGTGAGTCCTAGTCAGTCAGTGAGTCCCAGTCAGTGAGTTCTAGTCAGTGAGTCCTAGTCAGTGAGTCCTAGTCAGTGAGTTCTAGTCAGTGAGTCCTAGTCAGTGAGTCCTAGTCAGTGAGTTCTAGTCAGTGAGTCTTAGTCAATGAGTGCTAGTCAGTGAGTCCTAGTCAGTGAGTGCTAGTCAGTGAGTTCTAGTCAGTGAGTCCCAGTCAGTGAGTCCTAGTAAGTGAGTGCTAGTCAGTGAGTTCTAGTCAGTGAGTCCCAGTCAGTGAGTCCTAGTCAGTGAGTGCTAGTCAGTGAGTTCTAGTCAGTCAGTCCTAGTCAGTCAGTGAGTCCTACTCAGTGAGTCCTAGTCAGTCAGTCAGTCAGTCCTACTCAGTGAGTCCTAGTCAGTCAGTGAGTCCCAGTCAGTGAGTCCCAGTCAGTGAGTCCTAGTCAGTGAGTGCTAGTCAGTGAGTCCTAGTCTGTCAGTCCTAGTCAGTGAGTCCTAGTCAGTGAGTGCTAGTCAGTCAGTCCTAGTCAGTCAGTCCTAGTCAGTGAGTGCTAGTCAGTGAGTCCTAGTCTGTCAGTCCTAGTCAGTGAGTCCCAGTCAATGAGTCCTAGTCAGTGAGTCCTAGTCTGTCAGTCCTAGTCAGTGAGTCCTAGTCAGTGAGTGCTAGTCAGTCAGTCCTAGTCAGTCAGTCCTAGTCAGTGAGTGCTAGTCAGTGAGTCCTAGTCTGTCAGTCCTAGTCAGTGAGTCCCAGTCAGTGAGTCCTAGTCAGTGAGTGCTAGTCAGTGAGTCCTAGTCTGTCAGTCCTAGTCAGTGAGTCCTAGTCAGTGAGTGCTAGTCAGTCAGTCCTAGTCAGTCAGTCCTAGTCAGTGAGTGCTAGTCAGTGAGTCCTAGTCTGTCAGTCCTAGTCAGTGAGTCCTAGTCAGTGAGTGCTAGTCAGTCAGTCCTAGTCAGTCAGTCCTAGTCAGTGAGTGCTAGTCAGTGAGTCCTAGTCTGTCAGTCCTAGTCAGTGAGTCCTAGTCAGTGAGTGCTAGTCAGTCAGTCCTAGTCAGTCAGTCCTAGTCAGTCAGTGAGTCCTAGTCAGTGAGTCCTAGTCTGTCAGTCCTAGTCAGTCAGTGAGTCCTAGTCAGTGAGTGCTAGTCAGTCAGTCCTAGTCTGTCAGTCCTAGTCAGTCAGTCAGTCCTACTCAGTGAGTCCTAGTCAGTGAGTGCTAGTCAGTGAGTCCTAGTCTGTCAGTCCTAGTCAGTGAGTCCTAGTCAGTGAGTGCTAGTCAGTCAGTCCTAGTCAGTCAGTCCTAGTCAGTCAGTGAGTCCTAGTCAGTGAGTCGTAGTCAGTGAGTGCTAGTCAGTCAGTCCTAGTCAGTCAGTGAGTCCTAGTCAGTGAGTCCTAGTCAGTCAGTGAGTGCTAGTCAGTCAGTCCTAGTCAGTCAGTCCTAGTCAGTCAGTGAGTCCTAGTCAGTGAGTCCTAGTCAGTCAGTGAGTCCTACTCAGTGAGTCCTAGTCAGTCAGTGAGTCCTAGTCAGTCAGTCCTAGTCAGTGAGTCCTAGTCAGTCAGTGAGTGCTAGTCAGTCAGTCCTAGTCAGTGAGTCCTAGTCAGTCAGTCCTAGTCAGTGAGTGCTAGTCAGTCACTGAGTCCTAGTCAGTCAGTCCTAGTCAGTCAGTGAGTCCTAGTCAGTGAGTTCTAGTAAGTCAGTGAGTCCCAGTCAGTCAGTGAGTCAAATCTGACCAGTGATGACATGTTTAGCCGCATGTCATCATTTAATCGCTGGCTGTCCAGGTGGTGTCCAGCAAACGATGTGGGTTTCGTTAATAATTGGCAAACTTTCTGGGGAAAACCTGGTCTTATTAGGATAGACGGCATTCACCCCACTTTGGATGGAGCTGCTCTCATTTCTAGGAACCTGGCAAATTTTATTAGTAATTTAAATCCCTGACAACCCAGAGTTGAGACCAGGACTCAGAGTCGCAGTCCTAAACGCCTCTCTGAGCTTCTAGTTCAGTTACCCAGCCATAGTTTTCATAGTTTTATACAAACGGTGTCTGTCCCCCGACCACCTAAATTATTTAAATCTAAAATTAAACAAAGAGGAGTTGTGCATAACAACCTCATAAAAATTAAAACCTCTTCTGTGACAGAAAGACAAAACAGGAGAATTAAATGCGGACTGTTAAATATCAGGTCTCTATCGTCTAAAGCAGTGTTAGTAAACGAATTAATATCAGATAATCATATTGATTTACTCAGTCTCACTGAAACCTGGCTGTGTCCAGATGAATATGTCAGTCTCAATGAATCCACTCCTCCCAGTCATAATAATACCCACATTCCTCGAGGCAGCGGCCGAGGAGGGGGAGTTGCAGCCATTTTTAACTCTAGTCTGTTAATCAGCCCTAAACCTAAACTAGATTATAATTCATTTGAAAGCCTCGTTCTTAGTCTTTTACATCCGACCTGGAAAACCTCGCAGCCACTTTTATTTGTTATAGTGTACCGTGCTCCTGGCCCGTATTCTGAATTTGTATCTGAATTCTCAGAGTTTTTATCCAGTTTAGTTCTTAAATCAGATAAAGTTATTATTGTAGGCGATTTTAACATTCATGTCGACGTTGATAATGACTCCCTGGCTACCGCGTTTATCTCATGATTAGACTCCATTGGCTTCAGTCAGGGTGTACATGAACCCACTCATTGTTTTAACCATACCCTCGATCTAGTTCTGACGTATGGAATTGAAATTGATAACCTAAAAGTCTTTCCACAGAATCCCTCGCTATCGGATCATTATCTGATTACTTTTGATTTCTTTTTACTCGATTACACGCCACTCAGCAACAGTTACTATACTAGATGTTTATCAGATAGTGCTGTCGCAAAATTTAAGGAAAAGATTACTCCGTCGTTAAATTCAATACCATGTCCTTCAGTAACAGAGGTTTCCTGTGCCGACTTTAACCTCTCCCGAATTGATCATTTTGTTGATAGCGCCGTAGGCTCGCTGCGAACAACACTCGACTCTGTAGCTCCTCTTAAAAAGAAGTTAACAAAGCAAAGAAAGTTTGCTCCTTGGTATAACTCTCAAACCCGTAAGTTAAAACAAATATCGCGAAAATTTGAAAGGAATTGGCAATTAACCAAACTGGAAGAATCTCGTTTAATCTGGACAGACAGTCTCAAAACTTATAAGAGGGGCCTCCGCAATGCCAGAGCAAACTATTACTCAGCATTAATAGAAGAAAACAAGAACAACCCCAGGTTTCTTTTCAGCACTGTAGCCAAGCTGACTGAGAGTCAAAGCTCTATTGAGCCTTGTATTCCTTTAGCCCTTAGCAGTAATGATTTTATGAGCTTTTTTAATGACAAAATTCTAACTATTAGAGGCAAAATTCATGACCTCCTGTCCTCAGATAGTACCTATCTAACCTCAAACACAGCTGTAAGACCTAATATATATTTAGATTGCTTCTCCCCAATTTCTCTTCAAGAATTGACAGCAGTGATTTCTTCATCTAAATCATCAACGTGTCTCTTAGACCCCATCCCAACTAGGCTACTTAAGGAGGTCTTTCCTTTAGTTAACACTCATATATTAGATATGATCAATATATCTTTATTAACAGGCTATGTACCACAGTCTTTTAAGGTAGCTGTAATTAAACCTCTCCTAAAAAAGCCCACCCTGGATCCAGAGGTGTTAGCCAACTATAGACCAATATCTAATCTTCCCTTTATGTCAAAGATCCTTGAGAAAGTAGTCGCAGACCAGCTGTGTGATTTTCTCCATGATAATAATTTATTTGAGGAATTTCAGTCAGGATTTAGAGTGCATCATAGCACTGAGACAGCACTAGTTAAAATTACAAATGACCTTCTGATTGCTTCAGACAAAGGACTCGTCTCTGTACTTGTTTTATTAGATCTTAGTGCGGCGTTTGACACAATTGACCATCAAATTCTACTGCAGAGACTGGATCACTTAATTGGCCTAAAAGGTTCTGCACTAAGCTGGTTTAAATCTTATTTATCTGATCGTTTTCAATTTGTTGACGTTCATAATGAATCATCCTTACGTACCAAAGTTTGTTTTGGAGTTCCGCAAGGTTCTGTGCTCGGACCAATCCTATTTACTCTATATATGCTTCCTTTAGGTAACATCATTAGAAATCACTCTATAAATTTCCATTGTTATGCGGATGATACTCAGTTGTATTTATCGATGAAGCCAGAAGAAAGTAATCAATTAACTAAACTCCATAACTGCCTTAAAGACATAAAAACTTGGATGAGCACCAATTTCCTGATGTTAAATTCAGACAAAACTGAAGTTATTGTTCTTGGCCCCAAACAACTCAGAGACTCTTTATCTGATGACATAGTTTCTCTAGATGGCATTGCTCTGGCCTCTAGCACTACCGTAAGAAACCTCGGAGTAATATTTGATCAAGATTTGTCTTTTAATTCTCATTTAAAACAAACCTCACAGACTGCATTTTTTCATCTGCGTAATATTGCGAAAATTAGGCCTATCCTGACCCGAAAAGATGCAGAAAAATTGGTCCACGCTTTTGTTACGTCAAGGCTGGATTACTGTAACTCTCTATTATCAGGTAGCTCTAGTAAGTCCTTAAAAACTCTCCAGCTAATTCAGAATGCAGCAGCACGTGTACTAACAGGAACTAAGAAACGAGATCATATTTCTCCTGTTTTAGCTTCTCTGCACTGGCTCCCTGTAAAATCCAGAATTGAATTTAAAATCCTACTGTTAACTTATAAAGCTCTAAATGGTCAAGCTCCGTCATATCTTAGAGAGCTCATAGTGCCATATTATCCCACCAGAACACTGCGCTCTGAGAACGCAGGGTTACTCGTGGTCCCTAAAGTCTCCAAAAGTAGATCAGGAGCCAGAGCCTTCAGCTATCAGGCTCCTCTCCTGTGGAATCATCTTCCTGTTACGGTCCGGGAGGCAGACACCGTCTCCACATTTAAGACTAGACTTAAGACTTTCCTCTTTGATAAAGCTTATAGTTAGGGCTGGCTCAGGCTTGCCCTGTACCAGCCCCTAGTTAGGCTGACTTAGGCCTAGTCTGCCAGAGGACCCCCCTATAATACACCGGGCACCTTCTCTCTCTCTCTCTCTCTCTCTCGTATTCTATTACTGCATCTTGCTAACTCGGCCATTCTGGATGTCACTAACTCGGCTTCTTCTCCGGAGCCTTTGTGCTCCACTGTCTCTCAGATTAACTCATATCACAGCGGTGCCTGGACAGCGTGACGTGTGTGGTTGTGCTGCTGCCGTGGTCCTGCCAGATGCCTCCTGCTGCTGCTGCCATCATTAGTCATTAGTCATACTTCTACTGTTATTATACACATATGACTATTGTCACACATGTATACTGCCAGATATTAATACATACTTTCAACATATTGTACCACAGTAGCCAGAACTATAACTATAATATTATTACTTTCATTAATGTTGTTGTAAGCTACTGTTATTACCTGCATCTCTCTCTCTGTCTCTCTCTCTCTCTCTCTCTCTCTCTCTCTGTCTCTCTGTCTCTCTCTGTCTCTCTCTCTGTCTCATTGTGTCATACGGATTACTGTTAATTTATTATGCTGATCTGTTCTGTACGACATCTATTGCTCGTCTGTCCGTCCTGGAAGAGGGATCCCTCCTCAGTTGCTCTTCCTGAGGTTTCTACCGTTTTTTCCCTGTTAAAGGGTTTTTTGGGGAGTTTTTCCTGATCAGCTGTGAGGGTCATAAGGACAGAGGGATGTCGTATGCTGTAAAGCCCTGTGAGGCAAATTGTGATTTGTGATATTGGGCTTTATAAATAAAATTGAATTGAATTGAATTGAATTGAGTCCTAGTCAATCAGTGAGTCCCAGTCAGTCAGTGAGTCCCAGTCAGTCAGTGAGTCCTAGTCAGTCAGTGAGTCCTAGTCAGTCAGTGAGTCCCAGTCAGTCAGTGAGTCCCAGTCAGTCAGTGAGTCCCAGTCAGTCAGTAAGTCCTAGTCAGTGAGTCCTAGTCAGTCAGTGAGTCCCAGTCAGTCAGTAAGTCCTAGTCAGTGAGTCCTAGTCAGTCAGTGAGTCCCAGTCAGTCAGTAAGTCCTAGTCAGTGAGTCCTAGTCAGTCAGTGAGTCCCAGTCAGTGAGTTCTAGTCAGTCAGTGAGTCCCAGTCAGTGAGTCCTAGTCAGTGAGTGAGTCCCAGTCAGTGAGTGAGTCAGTCACTCACTCAGTCACTCACTCACTCTTTTGGACACAGACAAGTAACATAGCATGAACACATGAAAGTAAATCTGGTCACCTTTCTTTCTGTTGACTGATGTTATGTTATGGTCAACATGGGTACGCTGCACAAGCACGTCCTCCTGGGCACAAATGACAAAGTCGCACCATTGTCGGCCAGTGATCAAAAGTTGGCCCTGCACCTGCCAGCAGTACGCAGTTCCATACTGCATTTTGATGCAGTTACAGTCAACATAGCTCTTTATATTTGGGCACTTGATCTCAACCAGTCCAAGTGGTGGCTGTGCAGCTGGATCAAAAATATCAGGTGAGGCACCAAGCCTTCCTCTTGTTGTTTAACTGCAGTTAGCATCCAGCTTAATGGTGCAGTACCGCCACCTTCTGCTCTGGTGGCGAAACCTCTGGGCGAAACCACAGCGAACATCCGAAATGAACCGGCAACAGAGGCTGCGAGCTTTAGCGGACAGATTCCAACAGCAGGTAAATCGCTGGTCTGCTACGCAAAATGACAACGGAGACGGCCCTTCAAATTCTGGGACCACTTTGGTCGACAGGCAAGTGCAAAATTGACTTCACTAACTTAGTTGGGACCACCTGACAAACATGGCCTGGTCTGCACTTATTCACTGTCAGCCTCCAGAATCGCAGCTCAAGTTACACTGTGCATGTGCAATGCCCCCATGTTTGACCCCGTCTCAGCCTTCTCTTGATAAGCCTTGCTCAGCCATTGGAAGTACAAAACATGTCATAGGTACGTAACATGGTACGTAGGCTAAACGTAGGCTTTCCATCACAGGTGTGTATAAGTAACGTACTCACTAGCGAGAGCCCACGTGACAACAACGTAGGCATACATACAGCCCAGCGCAATCCCTATGTTAAAAAGGGGCGGGTATATTGACACCAACCAATGGCAGGGAAGCTTTCACGTCCAAACGTCTTAAGACGATTAAAATTCACATGTTAACAGATAATTTTTCACCATCTTAAGACGTAGAAATTTGGCGTGTTATGTGAATGTCACATTAGACGTTTTGGTCCTTTCCGCGTTCCATACTGTTTCTCTGCCATCAGTATGCACACACCACTGCTGTGATGTAACTGTGATGTAACTGTGATGTAACCGTGGCGTCTGCTGAGAACTGCTCCACATAGGAACGTTTTCAGCTTCGACTTCAGAGTGTTGACAGTCTGTCTTCAGAGTCCTAGAAGGTTCATATGTCACAACCATGTCAGAGATATGATTAGCCCAGTGTTCAGAAACCTCAACAATCACAAGAGCCATTTTTGGTCCAAAATGTTTTATTCCATCTGTCTGGAGCTGAAAAATATATTTGAGCCTTATAATAAAGGACACAGCCTCTAAATTATCTTATCAACATCACCAATAGACCCTCTTAGTGTTGACATCACGATGACATCACAGTGACATCATGTTATCAGCTGGAGGTGCAGCTGCCTCTCCCCCACAGGGCTGTAGGCTCCATAGGAGTGTTAAAATGTGTTTGTCTTGTTGTGTTATTGGGAGCCAGAATAGAAGGAGTCATGGCTCAAAACCAGCCGCCACTGCCCGTCAACAAAAACAAAGACAACTATGGTTAAATGTGATAAGACCAAAGGACTGGACGGAGGCCATCATCAAAAATGCTCACATGTGCAGCGCACACTTCATATCAGGTTAGGGAAAAAGTATTTCCTGTTGTAGGGATGAATAAGGTTATGTGTATTAAGGGTTATCATGTCCACCTCATCAGAAACTGGGGAGGGATTAAGAGGAAGATTGGATTTCTCTGCAACGCTAACTTTTTAGCACATTAGCTAACGTTAGCTTCCATAGCAAAACAAACAAGTGTGGTCCTCCTTTGTAAGATTGGCTTCCTGTGACATCATCCATCCACTGAGTGAGAGCATACGGGTCGGCCAGTCTGGTCCCGTTGGTCAGTGTTTACTTATTCAAGTAACACTGGCGGTCCCGGAGAGTGAGTGACCTGACATGGTGCGTTGGTAAATTCAGTCTGACGCTCTATACTAAAATGAGAGCCCTGTTGGTGGAAGAAACGCAGCGTTATATTTCTACATGAATGAACCAACGGTTAAGTTAATCACACATTCACTCCGCTCGGCGCTCTGCTGCTCCGTCTCCACAGACAGAGTGTCCAGAGTGCGCTCTGCCACTCTGAGAGTGCGCTGCTCTGGATAACCCAACGCTACATTCAGACAGCGCTCCCAATTTATCAACGCTCCAGTTTGTGTCAGAGTGCGCTCCCACACTCACAATGAGTGTTTCTGAACGCACCACTCACATCATCTTCCTCCATCGTCTAAAACAAGACAACACAACTTGTTAGCTAGCGCTAGCTAATGTCTGTGGAGAACTGTTTTGCCTCCAGCTAAGCCCCGCCCACCAACACACATCACTCTGTTTACAGTAAAAAGGGTCTGTAGGTGTGATCATTAATATGTTTTACTGTCAGGTGGCTGCTCTGCTGTCAGGTATATTAAATTTGACATTTTCCTCTTAGACTCGTCCTTTCTGGATTTTGAGTCCATGACCAGCTTCACTATGGAGACCCAAGACAAACCACTGCGCCTGATGTTCAGAGACTCTGGGCCGTAGACATCGCTACGACTCAGTTTATTGATGAAATCATAAAACATTTTTTAAATTTGCTGTACGTCTATAGGTTACACATGTTTACAGCTGGATAATGTAAGAATCACTTCAGGCCGTCATCAATGATAATGAAAATCAAAATGTAGCTGTATATTTGGTCGGAGCCACTGTAGAGCCGCAGGTTGGCGACCCCGGGGTCACACATGATGATAAAACCATTTAGATTTAATGATGCTGTGTCAGTTTTATTAAAAGGCTCGAATATATTTTTCAGCAGATTGAATTCTATTTTTCTGGAATTAAAAATGGCTCCTCTGGTAGTAAAGCTCCCTGAAGGTGTCGAACCTTTATTTTGGCAAACGCTTTATTGTGAAATCCCGAACAGGAAGTCACCGCGTGTTTCCCGGGCAGCTTGACTTCGGAGCAGCTCGGGACGGACTCGGCTCTGCTCGGTTTATTTTCCTCCCGCCCTCCACCGGAGCGGAGCGAGATGATCACCGGACCCTGCGGCGTTTGGGCGCTTTGTGGTCGGACAGTCTGGAAGGAACGGACCGGGAACCAGAACCGACCGGAAGCAGCGACCGGGCGGCAGCACGGAGCCGAACATCAGCGCGACTTTACGGGCGTTTCAGAGCCGAGAGGCCCCGGAGAGATACTGAGCGGTCCGAGGCAGCGGAGCCGGGTGGCGGTGGACTGCTGGCGGCTGCAGCTGCAGCTGCGGGCGGAGGACTGACTCAGAGACATGTACCAGGTCCAGGTGAGTTTTTACCTGCTCACAGCTTTAACCGCCACAGAGCCGTCACGTCAACATGTCGTCATCACCGTTAGATTTCTGTTAATAACGTTTTTAATGTAACGGAGTCACTGTGGAGAAACTCTCACCTATAAAGGAAATTATTCAGATTTAAACCTGATTTATGTTTTTGTCTTTCTGTCGGTTTGTAATTGTGACAGAAATTTAACAGTTTTATTTGAAATCATTTTAACATTTATTTCTTTAATTAAACGCTATTTTCATAGAGATGTTTCCACTGACTGAGCTACACACATGCACAGAAATAAAGAGAGGAACAAACAAACAAACAAACAAACAAAGTGCATGATAGTCAAGTAAATAAAGGACAGAGCACCTGTGCAGGTGTGACCTAACAGTCCCAGGTCAGGTGAAGTGTTGACACAGTTTATTAAAGGGTCTGTCACATCTCTTCATGTGGCGTTCAGGGTGCATCTGAATTTTTTCCAGTTTCATGTTGTGCATCACATGTTTGATCCGTGTGCTGTGTGACGGACGGGTCACATCCTTCATGTAGACACCTGAGCTTCTGCAGGTGAGCAGGGACACTGGAGAGTAAAGACCCAACTCCTTTTTACTGTTGTTTTTATAATGAAACATAAAAAACTGTTTCACGTCTAAAACTGGAAAAATGAAAAGTTCTCAGTGCAGTAAGATTATTCGGTGAATGAACAGATAAATAAATACATCTAAAAGAGAAGCTGCTGAAAAGGTCAAAGAAGTGCAGGGAGGAGACGAGGTGAGTTCACCTGTGCTGCAGCTCAACACTTCAACAGTCCGATGGCTGAAGGATAAAAACTGTTCCTGAACGTCTCCCAAATCTCAAACTGTAGCAGAAGGCAAAATATTAAAAACACGAGTTTTGCAAATGGAGTGAGAAGAGGACCAGGGAGGACACGGTTGCCGGAGTGCGTTTACACCTGTCACATACAGAACACACGTCTGGGAATATTCTCACAAGTTTAGCTTCACACCTCGTTTCCACCATGTGACCATGTGACCGCAGAGCCGTAAATATACAGACGATGCCTCTGCATTTCTTTATGGATACAAAGGACGTGTGGTGACGGGGGAGGGGCTCGTTCAGATGTTCTCTCAGAACATCACAGCCTGTCCTGAGCTGAGCCGCAGACGTTTTATCTTACAGTCAGACACTTTGTGACAAAGATTCGTAACAAAGGCAGAAATATTACAGTTAAGTCATAGAAACCAAACACCTGCTGTCAATATTAGTTTTAATGAAGACACTCACAGAGGCAGTGAATGAATGGATGAATGTTCATGTAACCAGGAAATCAGGATGCCATCTTTCTTCTCTCTTTTATTCTCATGAGGACGGAAAACATTCAGCTGATTAGTTTTTATTGTTCAAACACTTTTTAGCTTTTTCTCCTCATCACAGCTCCGTGTTCATTCATGTGTTCATTTCATGTGTTCATTCATGTGTTCATTTCATGAGTTCATTCATGAGTTCATTCATGTGTTCATTTCATGTGTTCATCTCTACTGCAGATATTCAACATGTCACAGCAGAGTTCATTATTTTAATAACAGTACAGCGCATTAGCAGATAAATTGTGCACTTTTTGAAAAAAGCATGAAGTTTCTGCCATAGTTAGTACATACCATAAGGTTTATTTTCAGATGTGGAGGGAAGTCAGATTTGACCTCTGAGGCCCGGGAGAGGTCAAATTCAAGATGGCCGCCAATAATATTCAAATATGCTTAACTTTGGAACCAATCACAATAGAAAAACGTTTAAGGTGCCATTTTCAACTAAGTTTAGGGTGCCCATTCAGTTAGTGATACTTTTGAGATCAATGGAATTCAAGAAAATGCATTTAGGTCAAGGTCAAGGTGAAATTATGCAGACGGAGTGAGATAAAGGCTGCAAAATGATGGTTTATTTCCAACATAATAACAGTAATGATAATAATCACTAAAAATGTATTTACTTACAATATTTATAGGCCTACTATGCTTCTTATGCTCTGAAACTTGCTTTGAAATCAGTAATAACACGTCTACATTTACATGCCAGCTATTAGCTCTCAAGCCTGTTTGATACCAGCGGCACAGTATTGAACTAGGCTTCTTTGCTATCACCATTAATTTAGCTATAGTCCTACTTCACACAAATGACCAAGTTGAAATCTCTAGAACATGCGCTGTTCAATCATTCAACTGACTTCAGCTCACGTATGTTCCAGACTGTCTTCTAGTTTAGCTAGCAGAATCATTTTGATCAGTGCCCGCCTTTTTTTTTTTTTTTTTTTTTTTTAACCACAGAAGCTAGCTATCTAACTAACTAGGCAGACTCATTCCCGGCTACAATCAAATTCAATGTATTTGCATGTTAAGGCTTTACTCAAGTATACTTATAGTGTCGGCGTTTCCCAGATGGCTCTTAGCGCTAAGAGCTTCTTAAGAACGCTCTTAAGCCTCCCGTGAAAGAAAAACGCATTTCCCAGATCGCTCTTAGCTTAAGAAGATCTTTCACTAAGAAGGAGTTGTAAGATCGAGCTGACCCACTCTTAACAGTCTTCTTAGCGACCAAATGCGCACAGATCAGCCGCGTCAGGCAAATTAATATTACACTAAGCTTTCTAATTACTGTCTGAGTAATTTTTTCCGTTTTTCATGGTAATTTTTTTCTGTTTTTTGTGGTAATTTTTTTTCCTGAACGAGGAGGCGAGATACTTCAAAATCTCCTGAGAAGCTCCCACCTGGCACCTGCAAGTGACTGGTGCCTGCGTAAAATCGACAAACTAATGATAACACCATCTATATGACTTAAAGACAAGAGTATCTCCCAGTGTCTCAAATCCAAAACAAAGTGAAACTGGATTAAACTAAACAAGCGGGTCATGTTGGCTTCCATTATATCGAGCTCTCAAGAAAGGAATGAAAGCGTCTGTTGTTCTATTGCTCTCTTAACTCAGAAAAAAATACTCCAAAAAACAAAAAAATTATCATGAAAAACAGAAAAAATTACTCAATAAAACAGACTTTTTTTTTTATTTGTCAAGTGAATGCAATACGCTTTTGTAGATATTAAAACAGTGCACAGTGTATATATTTTAACCTATTTTATACTTCAGATTTATACTGTTTAGCATTAATTGGTGACAGAAAAGAACAAATTTCATTCTGCAGGGAAATGCGTGTCCTTACTGTGCATATAACAATAAACACTTTGAATCTTGAATCTATATGTTTTATGAAGACCCTATGTGCGCTCAAAGCTGTGGCACAAGTTACGCACCGAAATCTGGCGGAAGAAAAATAATAATAATAAGAAAAATAAGTACGAGGAAAAACAAGTGTGTTCCTGTATGTGCTGTGCACATCAGGCACACAAATAAAATGAATCATCATGACGATCATTTATCGTAATTTGTCTGCACATATCCCACATCTGTATGCACATATGAGATAGTTTACCACATCCAAAAAATGCATCAGGGCTCAACAGAAACACATCCACCCTCCAAACCTGCTACATTCAGACATCAGGCAGCTGACAGGTGTAACTGAGCTCAGCTGGAACCTCATCAAGGGACGCTCCACCCGCTACTCTACATAAAGGCGTTGCCACATCACATGTGTGAGATACCATGGCTGCTTTACAGCATATTCTCGCTGCTAACCAACAGCATCGCCGTGTGCGAAGCCAAACCGTATATGTAAATGCATTTGTGCATCAGCACTTCAGCTCACTGGACGTGCTGTCAGACCGGGCTGTCCAAATGAAGTACTGAGATACAACGCCTCATCAATTAGTGTCTCCACACATCCAGAGGGCAACCTGGTGCAATTTGGCCCTCAGCCCGGAGGTGCAGTGCCTGGCTGCGCTGCGTTTTTACGCAGTGGGGAGCTTCCTGGAGGTGGTGGGAGATGGCACTGGCCTCAGCAAGGCGTCTGTGTTTTTTAGGTCAAATATAAAACATTAATGAAGAAAGACAACATGCACTCTCAAAAAAGAAGAAAAACATCTGGAGGTGCTCGGCCACAGAACAGTATCAACAAGACAAAACCAGCAACACTCGGTGTCCTTCGTTACCAACTTTTAATACCTCACTGGTACAGGCGATCAAACACACAGTCCTCATGATTCTCTTACCAAGACTACTTCTTATTTAGTCATAGTCTTGTTTTCGTCATGACAATAGGTCATTAACAAATATTTATCGTCTTAGTTTTTCATTAGAATTATTAGAGCACACTTACACACGAGCAGCAGGGAGTTAGTGCGTTAGGTAGCAGCGCTGTGACTGACTTATGGCTGATGAAGTGGTGGGTGATTGATTTGCCTGACATCAATTGATTTAGTTTCAGCACCGCGGTAGTGTCCAGCTCCTGTTAAGAGCTTCTTAAAGAGTGATCCTAAGAAGGGCCTTAAGAACTCATCTGGGAAACACTCGTATCTTAGCGACCCTTCTTACCAAAGACATTCTTAACTGTGCTCTTAAGTCTTAAGATCGCTCTTAACTGGGAAACACGACCACTGTCTGTACATAGTCAGTCAGTTTACCTGGTAGGATATTTATGTCAGAAGTGCTCTCTGTCTCGTCACTTGTGCATACTGTAGCCTACTCATCACGTTGCCTACTGACTACATGGCTACTGGCATTAGCTACTGATGCTCTTGAGGGCCATCTGCTGATAATGATGTGCTTAGCAGGAAAAAATAACCACACATCCCAGTAAATGATAACTAGTTACTGAATAATACATGAGAGTAAAAAGTAATTGAAATATTTTTGGTGTTCATTTAAAAAAAAAAAAAAGAGGGGAAAATGTTTTGTTTTTTTAAGCAAATTTTTACCTTGACCTTGACCTAAATGCATTTTCTTGAATTCCATTGATCTCAAAAGTATCACTAACTGAATGGGCACCCTAAACTTAGTTGAAAATGGCACCTTAAACGTTTTTCTATTGTGATTGGTTCCAAAGTTAAGCATATTTGAATATTATTGGCGGCCATCTTGAATTTGACCTCTCCTGGGCCTCAGAGGTCAAATCTGACTTACCTCCACATCTGAAAATAAACCTTATGGTATGTACTAACTATGGTAGAAACTTCATGCTTTTTTCAAAAAGTGCACAATTCCTCCTAATTTGAGAGCTTATCCGCTGTACTGTAACCGCGCTGAGACAGAAAATCTGAAGGTTTATTGATCAGTTTTTAAATGTTAGAGTTCATGAAGCTTTAAATAAAAGTGACAGTGTTGACATCACAGTAAAACTCCATCTGATTGGACCTTTGAAGACAAATGAGACTTTGATCTGCTCAACAAAGAGCACATAAAACACATCAAACACGTCGTGATGTCATCAAAGTCTCAAACAGCTCTGCACAGTTTTGATATTTATTTATTCATTCAGTACAGATTAAGTTATTAAAAGACGCACAGTTCACAGTCACATGACAGTTTGTCACAGACATTAACATTTGCTGTCAATATGTGTAGGAGCAATACATTTAAAGAATGAAAATACATTTAAACAATGAAGTTGCAGGGGGTGGAGCCTATCACAGCTGACATTTGGCGAGAGGCGGGGTTCACCCTGGACAGGTTGCCAGACTATCGCAGTGCTGACATGTAGAGACAGACAACCACCCTCTTGCTGTGAGGCGACAGTGCTAACTACCACACCACCGAGCCGCCCCGTTTAAAGAATAAAAAATACATTTAAAGAAGGAAAATACATTTAAAGAATAAAAAATACATTTAAAGAAGGAAAATACATTTAAAGAAGGAAAATACATTTAAAGAATAAAAAATACATTTAACGAAAGAAAATACATTTAAAGAATAAAAGTACATTTAAAGAAAAATAAATTTCTGGCAAAGAGCTTTTATTTTGAAGTGGTGTTTCCTGCTGCAGAGTGGCTGACAGACAGATACTTGACAGAGACAAACTGGCTGGACGATGTCTGAACACAGGTATGACACTGAATGTGTTGAACTTTGGGACGTGGAGCGACCGGCTGAAGAGAAATCTGCACTGCTGATCTGTGATCTCTGGCGGCACGCCATGTGGAGCCTCGCAGGAAGTGCCGATCAGATTTTATTGTACACGTGTTGGACCTCAGTGATTGGATGGGAAACTATGATGTTTGATCAAGTTTGTGAAGTCACACAGGATTGACGGGGATTGGTTGATTGTGTTGTTGTGACTGTGGCGTCCTGGAGAGACCGTAACAGGAACTGTGGACACTGCTGTCCTCTCACAGCATCAGACCCGTCTGTCTGTCAGTGTTCAGTCAGTCCGTCATGTTGTCAGTGACAGTACAGTTGATCAGACGTTCGTCCTCGTCTCAGCATGAAGTGTCTCTTTCCAAACATCGCGTCACTTCCTGTCATCGTCTGTCCTGAATGAGGACACTGTGGAGTGTTTGTGGCGCTCGGCGGGGGGACTGGGACACGTCTGACCTTGGTGCCGGTGTGAATGTGACGGACAGAGGGATCAGAGGGCTTCTCTGAAGAGCTGCTTCAGCTGAGTTTAATCAAAACTCTTCATCAGGACTGTGAGGGAGCTGCACAGCATCCCCCTCACTAAGGTGAAAAAAGAATACGCGCACACATATTGACTGTAAGGTTTGACAACACTGACTACAACAGGAAGTTTGTTTTTGTTGTGGTGCTTTTTTTTTTTTTGAAACCCTTGCTAATTCCTCTCTGTTCGAGGTCTACGTCCAGGTGTGTTTTCATGGAGTGCACACATGAGAGTGCAGCCACAGGAGTCCAGCAGCTGACACTTACCTTGTTAGGCTGAGTTGAAGGATCAGGGAAGAGAGAGGGCATGTTTTGCTAAGTTTGGCTTATGTTTGGTATTTCTTCACTTTATTAGGTGTTTGTGTTCGTCTGTATTAGTACTTCAGTCATTTGCATTGTGTATGTTAAGTGTAAGTTATGTTAAATTGTAAATATATGTTTGAAATGTAATGTGGGAGTGTCACAGTGAGTTCACTAGTCTCAGGGTAGATAAGCCAGGTGAGCGATCAGTGTTGAGTGTGAGAAGTGTCTCCTCTGCTCTGGGCTGCAATCACTGGGCTCAGCTGCACCTGTGCTTCTCCTTTGTTACCCTGCAGCCTGCTCTGTGTTTGTCATGTGGCACTTTTTGTACTTGGTAAATGGACTTCAGTAAAAACCAGAGCTCTGGAAACAAAAATCCGTGGTTGTCTCATGTTCTTCATCCCTCCATCATGCTCTGCACCTTCATGTCATCAGGTTCATCCTGTTTGTAGAGGTTAACTACCATCCAAACCCTACAACGACACACAGCTGAGCTGTGTTGGCTAAACGTAAACACGTGTGTGTGTGTTGGCTAAACGTAACCACGTGTGTGTGTGTCGGCTAAACGTAACCACGTGTGTGTGTGTCGGCTAAACGTAACCACGTGTGTGTGTGTCGGCTAAACGTAACCACGTTTGTGTGTGTTGGCTAAACGTAACCACGTGTGTGTGTCGGCTACACGTAATCACGTGTGTGTGTTAGTGTTGCACGGTATAGCGGTACTAAAATAGCACCGTGGTACTAGAGTATTCCAAACAGTACTATACTGCATTTGGAAAATACCAGTACTTTTTAAATTGATTCAATTCATTCATTTATTTAATTCATTTATGCACACAAACACCTTTCTTGTTCCTATTGGAGCACAGATTGCGCAAGTGGTGTGTATGACATCATCTGTATCAACATCCACAGCTGGCACACGTGAAAAAAGACAAGAGAAAGTCTGCCTCGCAAAGGGAGACAACAAGAGACAACACAAACTTGGTGAAACATTTGAGTTACCAAACCGTGACGTCCGTACCGAGGTACTTACCGAACCATGATTTTTTGGTACTGTTACACCCCTACTATTTATTGTTCTAAAGGTTTGTATCCAAAAGGACTTTTCCTTAGGAAAAGTACAGAAGAGTATCGAAAAGTATTGAAATTCATATTGGTATTGGTACCGAAACAAAGATTTTGGTATCGTGACAACACTAGTACTTTGACATGTGGAGGAGCCGAGGATTGAACCGCAGATCTTCTGATTGGTTGACGACCTGCTCAGTGTCTGAGCTGCAGACGCCGTGTGTGTGTGTGTGTGTGTGTGTGTGTGTGTGTGTGAGAGAGTGTGTGTGTGTGTGTGTGTGTGTGCTAATAAATTAACACATTCAATTCCTGAAAACATGGTGAAAGAACTGAGGCCTCAGGTGATTCAGAAATAAAATAATACCTTAACATTTCGTCAACTAAAGTGTGCGTCACACGTCTGCGTCCTCGAGTCTTTTCATCTGAATTTTTCTGAACCTTTAACCGACATCAGCAGCTCGTCTCCAGGCTCCCTGACGGCGAGCTCTGGATCCCAAATCCAGAACAAGTCTCAGAGGAAAATAGAGGATTTAAAAGTGTATGAGTTTGATCAATATCATCATTGATCATCTGTGTGTGTGTGTGTGTGTGTGTGTGTGTGAGAACTCTTGAACGGCTCCTGGTGTCCAGGTGAGAGTAGCTCTGACCTGTAGTAACCTCCGCTCTGTTCCTGTCTTCAGTTATTTACGCTCTCTGTTACATAATGAAGCCATTAAAGTTTGATGAAGCAGCTCAGACCGACTGAGCAAAGACGCCAAACGCTCCTCTCCACAGATCCGTGAAGTCATCGCAGGGTCACACTTCAAGTTCCCCTCCCCTTTCCATCCACCGTCAGCTGATGGCGTTCGTCTCTCTCAAAGCTTTGTGTATTTCCTCAGACAGTGTGGAGTTCCTGAGGAGCGTCTTGGCGTGATGAGTCAGTGAACGATGTGTCCTCTGAAAGAGGAAGAATCTCATCTCTGTTTTCTTTGGTGGTTTTTAAATCCAATTGCTCTCTGTGCCGTAATGTTGACGTGTACTTTTAACCCACACTCTCAGTGCTGCTGTGGGTTAAAAGTACACATCAGTACAACACACACACACACACACACACAGTGTCCTGTGGGACGGACTGGTGTTCAGTCCATTAACCGCAGCAGCAGTCGTTGTTGTTGTTGCAGGTTTCGCCGTCACAAGGTCACTTTTCATGTTTTCATAAATCCATTGAGGAGACTTGAGGAACACTTGGTCGCCGCCCTGCTGCTGTCAGAGAGGAGCTGACTCTGTAACTCCTCATCACACAGAGTAATAAATAACATACACACGTGTTTCAATCACGTGTTTCATAAGTTCTGATTTTATTTATACAGCCTTTCAGGGCCGTGTCCACCGAGGTGTTTTGTTCTCGAGGACAGCGTATCAACGCTACACAAAGCCAGCAGTGTGTCGAGGCGCTGAGCCTCTGCTCTGCACCCAGCACTTCCTGTCTGGCCTATTTTTATGCCTCTGTGCCAGCGATAGCCGTGGACCAAGGCATTGTGTTAATTTTAGGTTGTCCGTACGTCCGTCCCATCCTTGTGAACATCATATCTCAAGACGGCCTCAAGGGAATTTCTTTAATTTTGGCACAAATGTCCACCTGGACTGAAGAATAAACTGATCAGAATTTGTTGGTCAAAGGTCAAAGGTCAGTTTGTGAGGTCAAACTCAAGAGTTCTGCCAAAACTTCACACAAATGTTTAAATAATTGCTGTTATTGTGCAGCAGCACGTGGCGTCGTCAGGGCGGAATGCAGTGGGACAACAACCAAAGTTAAGGTGGCAGATATCTGACTGGGGCAGGTGGGAGGGGTGGATGGGTCAAACAACCACCTTTTCACCCAGTTTTCACTTCCTGTAAGATTGTAAAGCCAAACCCTGTTCTTTTTTCCTAAACCCAACCGTGTGTGTGTGTTGGCTAAATGTAACCACGTGTGTGTGTGTGTGTGTGTGTGTGTGTGTGTGTTGGCTAAATGTAACCACGTGTGTGTGTGTGTGTGTGTGTGTGTGTGTGTGTGTTGGCTAAATGTAACCACTTGTGTGCTTGTCGGCTAAACGTAACCACGTGTGTGTGTCGGCTAAACGTAACCACGTGTGTGTGTGTCGGCTAAACGTAACCACGTGTGTGTGTCGGCTAAACGTAACCACGTGTGAGTGTGTCGGCTAAACGTAACCACGTGTGTGTGTGTCGGCTAAACGTAACCACGTGTGTGTGTCGGCTAAACGTAACCACGTGTGTGTGTCGGCTAAACGTAACCATGTGTGTGTGTCGGCTAAACGTAACCATGTGTGTGTGTCGGCTAAACGTAACCACGTGTGTGTGTGTGTCGGCTAAACGTAACCACGTGTGTGTGTCAGCTGGTTTGCAGCTTGGCAGGCGTGTCTCCTCAGTGTCACAGCCTCCTCCTCCTGAGGACACAGTCAGGTCATATTTCACTTTACAAACGCTGACATTAACATGTGGGTCTAACATATCTGTGTTTTACAGAAATGTACAGTGCTGACATTTTCCTCTGGAGCCTGAGCTGTGTGGTCGGCCATGTTCAGTCAGCTGGTGTATGTTTATGTCTGTAGAGACCTGAGAGACATCGTTAATGAAAGACTCTAAAGTATTTGTCGTCCCTGTGCAGCACAGAGCAGAGTGTGCTCAGTGTCCTCTGCAGGCTCCTGTAGTCGTCCTGTACTGTACTTACAGTGTGTGTGGCTGAGGCACAAACAGCCACGGGGGGAAACACTCTCATACAAGATTAATTAGCAGTGAAGCTGCCAGATCATTGGAGGATATAAATATCTAAACTCTCCAGGGTCAAATATTCCTCCGTCAGCTGTCCACCGCCGCTGCTGCTGCCGCCCTCGGCTCAGTCTCACCACCTCACCTTTACTTACAGGTTTAATTTGACCTCACCTGAAACCTCAGCACAGTAACGACATGTTTAGGTGTCACAGTGAGGTCACACCTGAGCTCTCTAATTGTCTAAATTCATCTGAGCCATTGCTTCATATGACTGAAAGAGACAAACACGCAGCTGCACAGACAACAGTACTGACATGTTGGCGAGACTGTGTGCGGGTTAGCGTTCTGATTCTGATGTCATCACTCTCATGGTTTTAGTACAGGTCACAGAATAACTGTTTGGAGAAATGGAATCAGAAACTCTGACGTCAGGTCTGTGAGAGGTGAAGACAGAGTGACAGGAAGTGACAGAGAAATGATTCAGATACTGTTAGTGCCAAATAAACAAACACTCATCAGGACCTGGTGACGTGCAGCTCCAACCACCAGTCGCTGACAACTTCAAGAAATGACTTTGGACTCAGAAAGGCAGCAATGAAAAGGAACTGTACACGTTTGGCCCCTGAGCATGTGGGGCCCCCAGGCTGCAGCCTCGGTCAGCTTACATATTACTCTGCACCCAAGTTGCAGCAGTAGCAGCAGTATTAACAACAGTATTAGCAACAGTATTAGCAGCAGTATTAGCAACAGTATAAACAGCAGTATTAGCAGCAGTATTAACAGCAGTATTAGCAGCAGTATTAACAACAGTATAAACAGCAGTATTAGCAGCAGTATTAACAACAGTATTAACAGCAGTATTAGCAGTAGTATTAGCAGCAGTATTAACAGCAGTATTAGCAGCTGTATAAGCAGCAGTATTAGCAGCAGTATAAACAGCAGTATTAGCAGCTGTATAAGCAGCAGTATTAGCTGCAGTATTAGCAGCAGTATAAACAGTATTAGCAGCAGTATTAACAGCAGTATTAGCAGCAGTATTAACAGCAGTATTAACAGCAGTATTAGCAGCTGTATAAGCAGCAGTATTAGCAGCAGTATTAACAGCAGTATTAGCAGCAGTATTAGCAGCAGTATTAGCAGCAGTATTAACAGCAGTACTAACAGCAGTATTAGCAGCTGTATAAGCAGCAGTATTAGCAGCAGTATTAGCAGCAGTATCAACAGCCGTATTAACAGCAGTATTAACAGCAGTATAAACAGCAGTATTAACAGCAGTATTAGCAGCAGTATTAACAGCAGTATTAGCAGCAGTATTAACAGCCGTATTAACAGCAGTATTAACAACAGTATTAGCAGCAGTATTAGCCGTTTTAACAGCAGTATTAACAGCAGTATTAGCAGCAGTATTAACAGCCGTATTAACAGCAGTATTAGCAGCAGTATTAACAGCAGTATTAGCAGCAGTATAAACAGCAGTATTAGCAGCTGTATTAACAGCAGTATAAACAGCAGTATTAGCAGCTGTATAAGCAGCAGTATTAACAGCAGTATAAACAGCAGTATTAGCAGCTGTATAAGCAGCAGTATTAACAGCAGTATAAACAGCAGTATTAGCAGCAGTATTAACAGCAGTATTAGCAGCAGTATAAACAGCAGTATTAACAGCAGTATTAGCAGCAGTATTAACAGCAGTATTAGCAGCTGTTTAAGCAGCAGTATTAACAGCAGTATAAACAGCAGTATTAGCAGTATTAGCAGCAGTATTAGCAGCAATATTAGCAGCGGTATTAACAGCAGTATTAGCAGCAGTATTAGCAGTGGCAGTATCCTAGTGTCTGTCAGTGTTGCTGTGAGGATGCTAACAGTGTTTGCTAAGCTGTAGTTGAGAGCTCTGCTCTGCTGGGACTCTCTGATGGAAGAGTGTTTGCTCAGCACAACAGCAGGTTATTTATAGTCCGACAAAACACACACACACACACACACACACACACAGTGACAGAGTGAAGAACATTAGACAGTTTCCTTCAAACAGCTGAGAGCATCAAACACAGGACATAAAGTTCATGTTTATCTCTGACACCAAGAAAAAACATCCTCTGTAGAGACACAGCTGAGACACAATAGAGATACAATAGAGACACAGTAGAGACACAGCAAAGACACAGCAGAGTCACTATAGAGACACAGTAGAGACACAGCAGACACAGTAGAGACACAGCTGAGACACAATAGAGATACAATAGACACACAGCAGAGTCACAATAGAGACACAGTAGAGATACAATAGAGACACAGCAGAGACACAGTAGAGACACAGTAGAGACACAATAGAGACACAGTAGAGACACAGCAGAGTCACTATAGAGACACAGTAGAGACACAATAGAGACACAGTAGAGACACAGCAGAGTTACTATAGAGACACAGTAGAGACACAGCAGAGTCACAGTAGAGACACAGCTGAGACACAATAGAGACACAGCAGAGTCACAGTAGAGACACAGTAGAGACACAATAGAGACACAGCAGTCACTATAGAGACACAATAGAGACACAGCAGAGACACAGCAGAATCACTATAGAGACACAGTAGAGACACAATAGAGACACAGCAGAGACACAGTAGAGACACAGCAGAGTCACTATAGAGACACAGTAGAGACACAGCAGAGTCAATATAGAGACACAGCAGAGACACAGCAGAGTCACTATAGAGACACAATAGAGACACAGCAGAGTCACTATAGAGACACAGCAGAGACACAATAGAGACACAGCAGAGACACAGTAGAGACACAGCAGTCACTATAGAGACACAGAAGAGACAAAGCTGAGACACAATAGAGACACAGCAGAGACACAGTAGAGACACACCTGAGACACAGTAGAGACACACCTAAGACACAGTAGAGACACACGTGAGACACAGTAGAGAGACATCTGAGACACAGCAGAGACAAACCTGAGACACACCTGTGACACAGCAGAGTCACAGTAGAGACACAGTAGACACACAGCGGAGACACAATAGAGGCACAGAAGAGACACAGCAGAGACACAGAAGAGACACAGCAGAGACACAGTAGAGACACAGTAGATACACAGAAGAGACACAGTAGAGACATAGTAGAGACACAGTAGAGACACAGTAGATACACAGAAGAGACACAGTAGAGACACAGTAGAGACA
Source organism: Epinephelus lanceolatus (assembly GCF_041903045.1). Taxonomy (NCBI): domain Eukaryota; kingdom Metazoa; phylum Chordata; class Actinopteri; order Perciformes; family Serranidae; genus Epinephelus; species Epinephelus lanceolatus. The sequence goes on along the minus strand of NC_135745.1, from coordinate 44,724,839 downwards.
TAGCAGAGACACAGCAGAGACAAACCTGAGACACACCTGTGACACAGCAGAGTCACAGTAGAGACACAGTAGACACACAGCGGAGACACAATAGAGGCACAGAAGAGACACAGCAGAGACACAGAAGAGACACAGCAGAGACACAGTAGAGACATAGCTGAGACACAATAGAGACTCAGTAGAGACACAGAAGAGACACAGTAGAGACACAGTAGAGACATAGCAGAGACACAATAGAGACACACCTGAGACAGTGGAGACGCACCTAAGACACAGTAGAGACACGTGAGACACAGTAGAGACACACCTGAGACACAGTAGAGACACAGCAGAGACAAACCTGAGACACACCTGTGACACAGCAGAGTCACAGTAGAGACACAGTAGACACACAGCGGAGACACAATAGAGACACAGAAGAGACACAGTAGAGACACAGAAGAGACATAGCTGAGACACAGCAGAGACATAGCTGAGACACAGTAGAGACACAGCTGAGACACAGTAGAGACACACCTAAGACACAGTAGAGACACAGTAGAGACACACCTGAGACACAGTAGAGACACACGTGAGACACAGTAGAGAGACACCTGAGACACAGCTGAGACACACCTGTGACACAGCAGAGTCACAGTAGAGACACAGTAGACACACAGAAGAGACACAATAGAGGCACAGTAGAGACACAGTAGAGACACAGTAGAGACACAGAAGAGACAGCAGAGACACAGAAGAGACACAGCAGAGTCACAGTAGAGACACAGTAGAGACACAATAGAGACACAGCAGTCACTATAGAGACACAATAGAGACACAGCAGAGACACAGTAGAGACATAGCAGAGACACAGTAGAGACACAGTAGATACACAGAAGAGACACAGTAGAGACATAGCAGAGACACAGTAGAGACACAGTAGATACACAGAAGAGACACAGTAGAGACACAGTAGAGACATAGCAGAGACACAGCAGAGACAAACCTGAGACACACCTGTGACACAGCAGAGTCACAGTAGAGACACAGTAGACACACAGCGGAGACACAATAGAGGCACAGAAGAGACACAGCAGAGACACAGAAGAGACACAGCAGAGACACAGTAGAGACATAGCAGAGACACAGTAGAGACACAGCTGAGACACAATAGAGACTCAGTAGAGACACAGAAGAGACACAGTAGAGACACAGTAGAGACATAGCAGAGACACAATAGAGACACACCTGAGACAGTGGAGACGCACCTAAGACACAGTAGAGACACGTGAGACACAGTAGAGACACACCTGAGACACAGTAGAGACACACCTGAGACACAGCAGAGACAAACCTGAGACAAACCTGTGACACAGCAGAGTCACAGTAGAGACACAGTAGACACACAGCGGAGACACAATAGAGACACAGAAGAGACACAGTAGAGACACAGAAGAGACATAGCTGAGACACAGCAGAGACATAGCTGAGACACAGTAGAGACACAGCTGAGACACAGTAGAGACACACCTAAGACACAGTAGAGACACAGTAGAGACACACCTGAGACACAGTAGAGACACACGTGAGACACAGTAGAGAGACACCTGAGACACAGTAGAGACACAGCTGAGACACACCTGTGACACAGCAGAGTCACAGTAGAGACACAGTAGACACACAGCGGAGACACAGAAGAGACACAGCAGAGACACAGAAGAGACACAGCAGAGTCACAGTAGAGACACAGTAGAGACACAATAGAGACACAGCAGTCACTATAGAGACACAATAGAGACACAGCAGAGACACAGTAGAGCCACAGCAGAGACACAGTAGAGACACACCTGAGACACAATAGAGACACAGTAGAGACACAGCTGAGACACAGCTGAGACAGAGACACAGCAGAGACACAATAGAGACAAACCTGAGACACACCTGAGACACAGCAGAGACAAACCTGAGACACACCTGTGACACAGCAGAGTCACAGTAGAGACACAGTAGAGATACAACAGAGTCACAGTAGAGACACAGCAGAGTCACAGCTGAGACACAATAGAGACACAGTAGAGACACAGCAGAGACACAATAGAGGCACAGTAGAGACACAGTAGAGACACAGCTGAGACACAGCAGAGACACAGTAGAGACACAGCTGAGACACAATAGAGACACAGTAGAGACACAATAGAGACACAGAAGAGACACAGTAGAGACACAGTAGAGACACAGCAGAGACACAATAGAGGCACAGTAGAGACACAGTAGAGTCACAGTAGAGACACAGTAGAGACACAGCTGAGACACAATAGAGACACAGCTGAGACACAATAGAGACACAGCAGAGACACAGAAGAGACACAGTAGAGACATAGCAGAGACACAGCAGAGACACAGCTGAGACACAGTAGAGACACACCTGAGACACATGTGAGACACAGTAGAGACACATGTGAGACACAGTAGAGACACACCTGAGACACAGCAGAGACAAACCTGAGACACAGCTGTGACACAGCAGAGTCACAGTAGAGACACAGTAGAGATACAGCAGAGTCACAGTAGAGACACAGTAGAGACACAGCAGAGTCACAGCTGAGACACAATAGAGACACAGTAGAGACACAGCAGAGACACAATAGAGGCACAGTAGAGACACAGTAGAGACACAGCTGAGACACAGCAGAGACACAGCAGAGACACAGTAGAGACACAGCTGAGACACAATAGAGGCACAGTAGAGACACAGCAGAGTCACAGTAGAGACACAGCAGAGACACAGTAGAGACACAGCTGAGACACAATAGAGACACAGCAGAGACACAGAAGAGACACAGTAGAGACATAGCAGAGACACAGCAGAGACACAGCTGAGACACAGTAGAGACACAGTAGAGACACATGTGAGACACAGTAGAGACACACCTGAGACACAGCAGAGACAAACCTGAGACACACCTGTGACACAGCAGAGTCACAGTAGAGACACAGTAGAGACACAGCAGAGTCACAGCTTCAAAGTTTTTTACATTACAGAGCAGCACGTCTCTTATGTTACCAGCAGCATGTCTGTTACGTTACTAAGCAGCACATCTGTTACGTGACCAACAGCATGTCTGTGACGTTACTGAGCAGCATGTCTGTTATGTTATCTAGCAGATGTTATGTTTGCAGCTAGCTAATGTAGGTAATGCTAGCAGATGTTACCTTGCAGATTGTTATGTTACCAAGCAGCACATCTCTTACGTTACCCAGCAGCACGTCTGTTACATTACCGAGCAGCATGTGTATTACATTAGTGAGCAGCATGTGTGTTATGTTAATGGCTTTGGTATCAAGAAAGTTGTATCCTTTCACGTTGTGTCTGAACACAGTCGGGGAACTGCCGAGGTTTTTATCATGATCAAATCTAAACTGAATCAAATCAGGAACAAACAGAGAGAAACTGTCAGTATGTTTATTTGACCGACTCATCATGATGTCTTTATAATCACACATGTTAACACAGGAACATCTTCACCTCTCCTCTGACTTTCCTTCAGTTTTCTTTTCTGGTGTGTGTATTGAGAGCTGCTGTGGAGCGGTGCATGTGTTAACAGATGAAATCCAAATAAAGAGAAATGAGCTAATAAATAAACCAGAGTACCTCCTGTCTGAGTGAATGAACCCTGTCGATCTGCCTGTTGTAGGGGAAAGGGGAAAGGGTCGTTGCCATGGTGCTGAAGGAGCTTCCTGGTAAAAAGGCATCCTCAGAAGGAAACCCCCTCCTCACCGTGACAACCAAGGTTGGCATGACGACCACGCTTGTTTGTTATCTCGCACTGCTCAGAGATTACTTTCTGTTCATATTTGATTTTAGTTTTTCTTGTTTGCTTCAAACCTGCAGCTCCATGTTTGGTTTCATTACAAGTCAAACTGTAAAACTTTATTCAGGTGACTCAGTTTGTACAGCGTTAAAGAACACTTTAAAAGATGAACTCCTTAAAGTGCAGTTCAAACAGCTACTGTCAGACCTGCGTGTTGACAGGAAGTGACCACCATGAGACGGCGTATCATCTCTAGCCAACGACTCTCTGTGCTTCTGATCTGTAACGTCGACAGGAAGTGACCACCATGAGACAGCGTATCATGTCTAGTCAACGACTCTCTGTGCTTCTGATCTGTAACGTTGACAGGAAGTGACCACCATGAGACGGCGCATCATCTCTAGTCAACAACTCTCTGTGCTTCTGATCTGTAACGTCGTCAGGAAGTGACCACCATGAGACGGCGTATCATCTCTAGTCAACGACTCTCCGTGCTTCTGATCTGTGACGTCGACAGGAAGTGACCACCATGAGACGGCGTATCATGTCTAGTCAACAACTCTCTGTGCTTCTGATCTGTAACGTCGACAGGAAGTGACCACCATGAGACGGCGTATCATCTCTAGTCAACAACTCTCTGTGCTTCTGATCTGTAACGTCGTCAGGAAGTGACCACCATGAGACGGCGTATCATCACTAGCTGACCAGCTGAGTGTCAGGTGACACCATCAGCCGGCTTGAGTCCAGCTCAGACTGGCCGGTTCACACTGCTGACACTTTTCTCTGTGACGTTCTCAAAACATTTTCATCTGGTCATGAATCTTCGGTCTGAACTGGACTTTAGAGACGCCCAAAGGAAATAAAAATCTGGTCTTGAACCCATTTGTACTCGGAGTCAGACAGAAGCAGTGGTTGTTGCGGTTGTTCGGGCTGTGGCGATACGATACGATCATGATTAAGAGTTATGACTTAATACATTGAGATTTTTAAATCTAATTTTAGGAAAACTGTCAGTATAAAAAACAAACCCACGTCATGTTTTTAATACAGTGAGAACAGTTGGATCTGTGTAAGTATTTATCACAGCCTCACAAGTTCTCACTCCCAACTCGTCATATCCTGCCGCTTCATCAGCGATGCCTGCGTCACACACTGATGCACAGGGGCACCCTTTGTGGGGTTTGACACCCACTGCGCCACAGCTATTTCTGACGCCTTTGACAACTACCGTAACATAAAGAGTGAGACAGTCTGTATCGGGCGAGCGGGAGCGGAGGTGGATGGATCCAACCAACGTCTTTGTTTCCTGTGAAACCAACAGTCGGTACTTATCCTAAACCAAACCGTGATGTTATTTTCTAAACCAATCTGAAGGAAATAAACCAGCCAGTCTTCAGAATTTGGGACGAATCACGTCCGACCAAAAAAAACAACAAAAAAAACACAGCCTTGAAACTGAAATAACTTATCAGCCTCATCTGTTTCAGGGGAGAAATATTTTCATCAGGTTTGTATGTAAAAATTAAAAATTATTTCAGCCGATACCGGTGTTTTATTTGTTGTTAATCTTATTTGGTTTTGTTGTTATTTTTCCTCCGTCAGAGACACAGAATCTACCTGACTCAGCACAAATTCAATGAGACACATGTATCAAAGAACCTTTAAGAGAATCGGTGTTTTTTAATAAATGTCTTTTTACTATTTCACACATTTCTCCTTCAAACAGCTGAAGGTAGTTTCTCTCCGCAAACAACATTTTACAAGATTACATTGAACACATCATGAGAACGTTAGAATTTATCTTCACCCAGCACTCATTTCTACTGAGTAGAGCATGAATACATCACAATGGAACTTGATATAACCTCCTTCAGCTGTTAGTTCTGATCCCCAGCTGCCAACAGCTAATATTAGCTAGCTGCTAACTGCTAATGTTAACTACCTGCTAACAGGTAGCATTAACTAGCTGCTAACTCCTAATGTTAACTACCTGCCAACAGCTAATATTAACTAGCTGCTAATGCCTAATATTAACTACCTGCCAACAGCTAATATTCACTAGCTGCTAATGCCTAATAGTAACTACCTGCCAACAGCTAATATTAACTAGCTGCTAATGCCTAATATTAACTACCTGCCAACAGCTAATATTCACTAGCTGCTAATGCCTAATAGTAACTACCTGCCAACAGCTAATATTCACTAGCTGCTAATGCCTAATAGTAACTACCTGCCAACAGCTAATATTAACTAGCTGCTAACGTCTAATAGTAACTACCTGCCAACAGCTAATATTCACTAGCTGCTAATGCCTAATAGTAACTACCTGCCAACAGCTAATATTAACTAGCTGCTAACTCCTAATGTTAACTACCTGCCAACAGCTAATATTAACTAGCTGCTAATGCCTAATAGTAACTACCTGCCAACAGCTAATATTAACTAGCTGCTAATGCCTAATATTAACTACCTGCCAACAGCTAATATTCACTAGCTGCTAACGTCTAATAGTAACTACCTGCCAACAGCTAATATTCACTAGCTGCTAATGCCTAATAGTAACTACCTGCCAACAGCTAATATTAACTAGCTGCTAACGTCTAATAGTAACTACCTGCCAACAGCTAATATTAACTAGCTGCTAACTCCTAATGTTAACTACCTGCCAACAGCTAATATTAACTAGCTGCTAATGCCTAATAGTAACTACCTGCCAACAGCTAATATTCACTAGCTGCTAATGCCTAATAGTAACTACCTGCCAACAGCTAATATTCACTAGCTGCTAATGCCTAATAGTAACTACCTGCCAACAGCTAATATTCACTAGCTGCTAACGTCTAATAGTAACTACCTGCCAACAGCTAATATTCACTAGCTGCTAATGCCTAATAGTAACTACCTGCCAACAGCTAATATTCACTAGCTGCTAATGCCTAATAGTAACTACCTGCCAACAGCTAATATTAACTAGCTGCTAACTCCTAATGTTAACTACCTGCCAACAGCTAATATTAACTAGCTGCTAATGCCTAATAGTAACTACCTGCCAACAGCTAATATTAACTAGCTGCTAATGCCTAATAGTAACTACCTGCCAACAGCTAATATTAACTAGCTGCTAACTCCTAATGTTAACAAACTGCAAACCTGTGTTTTCTGCCCATCCAACTGGAGTCAGCTGCAGTTACATGTCTGTCTGTGTGTCTGTCTGTGGTGCTGCTGTCACAGGATTAAATACAAACATATTCCAGTTGACATGTGGACGTACATGGCTGTGTGGATTAGGATTAGAAGGCCACACACACACACACACACACAGATCAGATGAGATCAGACCAAACCACTGAATTAAAGTTGTACTGTTGTCCTGCGTTTCCCAGAATGCCTTTCATCAACCTCAGCAGAGCTGATGGCCGTGTATTGCTTTAATGTGTCATAACAAAGTCACAGTCTGTCTGATCTGTGGACACCACTCAGACACTTATGAGGCGCCTCATGCGTCTCCCTCGCTACGTGATGGAGGTGGCCTGGCTGACCGCCCCAAACCCAGGCCCACAGGAGAAGCTGCATTTGGGCAACATGTTTTCAGCTGCAGGTCAAAGCAACATGTGAGATGTCAAACCAAACGGTTTTATCAAAACAGACTGTGATCGAAATAAAATACAGAGACAGAGATTTTGTGGTGAAGGTTTCTGTGGAGTGCTGTAAAGTTTAGTTAAATCAAAACACACATTAAACATGGATTAATAGAGACAGTTGTCTTTATCTGGACACATTTTCCCCACAAATACAACATGCTAATTAGCCTAGCAGCTAGCAGAGATTTCCTCTGCTCATATTTCAGCCAGGATAAATCACACACAGTGTGTGGAGGCTTTATTGTCTTCACAATTTATTGTTTCTTATCTGTGAAATTAAAGTAAATCAAAGCTTTGTTTCCACTGAGGGAAATGGTTTCAGCTCACAGAGACAGACAGGAGGTCTGCGTCACTGTGACACTGTGGAGTTACATTTCTGGGGAGGTGCACGTCAGGCTGTGGCTCTAAAAAGTGTTGCAGGAGAACTTGTGAGTGAGTGAGGGGGCGGAGCTGTGTGGAGAGTGTGACAGAGGAGAGATGAACACTGGTATGTGTCATGTAATGCAACTTGGCCCGATATCGATACTAACGGTGTTTATTTAATTTATATCTTGCTTGAAAAATATTTTGATATATTGTACATGGTCGTTATATCGCCCAGCCCTACTGTCGAGTTCCTCAGATTGAAATCAAAGCAATCACAAAGAAAAAAATCAGTTAATAAATAATAATAAACTCTGTGAAGGATCAGATCAGGTTCTAAAAACACATTTCTTCTCACTGTGTGACAGGTTTGTCCGAGTGTTCGCAGTCCTTCCTGCTGACTGCTCTGATGAACCGAAGAGTAAACAGGAAATTAACAAGTCCAAACTTAATGTCCTGTCATTTAGTGTCTGTGTGTTTGACTTCATCAGACAGCTGAATTCCCAAGCTGAATTATTTGTGCTCATACTGGTCATTGATAAATAAGTTTTAAAATGGATCAGTGACACAGCCTGATTAAACTAAACTTCCTGCTGAGCTCCACTGAATACACGTGAGGAACATCAGTGTAAACGTCTCGTCTGAAGAGATGACACAGCGTGGCTTTGACAGACAGACACATAGACAGACAGACACACAGACACACAGACAGACAGTGCAGTGCTCTGGGCTTCAGGCTGTTTCTGGTCCTCTGATGAATCAAACATTTAAAGAGACGTGACGGCAGCAGTGTTGAATGGATTTTAAAATTACATTTGAGTCGTCTGCTGCTGTCTGACAGAGTCTCCACACAGACAGAGAATCATCCTTCAAGCTTTAAAGACAAATGAATTTCATCATGTTTGTGACTCAGTTAGAAACATTTTTATTTTATTTGTACCTGTTATCACATTTTATAGTGTGATGTGTTCACGTTCCTCACCAACATTCATTTGTTCTCACTGTGTCTGCAGACCTGACAGCAGAATTCACTCTCTATGGAAGATTCATGATTTAGTGTTTTACAGCATTCAAGTAGATTCAAGTGAGTGAACAGCCATAAGAGTGCAGTAAAAAAAAAAGAACTCAGTTGAGTGCAGTAACTTTTGGAACTTTTATGTTTTAGATTGTTGAAGTAGATTTGAGTGAGTGAATAGCTAAACTAGCGCAGTAAAGAAACACAGCTGATGGCAGTAAAGAAACAGTTGATTGTGGTAAAGAAACACAGCTGATTGTGGTTAAGAAACACAGCTGACTGTGGCAAAGAAACAGCTGATTGTAGTTAAGAAACACAGCTGATTGTAGTAAAGAAACAGCTGATTGTGGTAAAGAAACACAGCTGATTGTAGTAAAGAAACAGCTGATTGCGGTAAAGAAACACAGCTGATGGCAGTAAAGAAACAGCTGATTGCGGTAAAGAAACACAGCTGATTGTAGTTAAGAAACACAGCTGATTGTAGTTAAGAAACACAGCTGACTGTGGCAAAGAAACAGCTGATTGTAGTTAAGAAACACAGCTGATTGTAGTAAAAAAACAGCTGCTTGCGGTAAAGAAACACAGCTGATTGTAGTTAAGAAACACAGCTGACTGTGGCAAAGAAACAGCTGATTGTAGTTAAGAAACACAGCTGATTGTAGTAAAGAAACAGCTGGTTGCGGTAAAGAAACACAGCTGATTGTGGTAAAGAAACACAGCTGACTGTGGTAAAGAAACAGCTGATTGTGGTTAAGAAACACAGCTGATTGTAGTTAAGAAACACAGCTGATTGTGGTAAAGAAACACAGCTGACTGTGGTAAAGAAACAGCTGATTGTGGTTAAGAAACACAGCTGATTGTAGTTAAGAAACACAGCTGACTGTGGTAAAGAAACAACTGATTGTGTTAAAGAAACACAGCTGACTGGTAAAGAAACACAGCTGACTGGTAAAGAAACACAGCTGATTGTAGTAAAGAAACAGTTGATTGTGGTAAAGTAAAGAAACAGCTGATGAGCAGAAATGCTTTAAAACATTGAATCAAGAGACAAAGGGTGAACTCTTCACACGTGTGTAACAATATTACTGTTTTTTAATATTAAACTTTATTATCAAACTATATTCAGCTGACTGGTGTTGATCTGGTGTTTCTGGTCCCCAGCTGGTCCGAGAGCAGCAGGAGAGTCGACCCCTGCTGAGTCCCTCCATTGATGACTTCCTGTCGGAGAGCCGGAGCGACGCCCCATCCACCCAGCCCCTCACCTCCAACACAGCTGGTACAGTCCCTCTAATAACCCCCCCCCACCCACACACACACACACACAGCCCAGCAGGGCTCCTCTTCAGCCTTCAACCTGCTCAGCTCTGTGTTTACATCCACCCTCCTCTTCCTGCTGCACCCTCTACCTCTGTCTTTGTCATCCTCTCTCTCCAGCTTTACTTTTTGTTTTTCCTCTGACTCCCCTCTTCGTCCTCCCTCCTCCCGTCCTCCTCCCGTCCTCCTCTAACCTCCCCCTCTGTTTCTCTGTTTTCTCCCAAATCTCTCTTCCTGTCCTCCTCTAACTTGGTGTCCTTGGCTGTCCTCCTTCCTCCTCTGTGCCCATCTGTCACCTCCGCCTCAGCAGGTACACCTCCCATTAATTAACACCTCTGACCTGCTCCATCCTCCTCCTCCTCCTCCTCCTCCTCCTCACATTCATTATGAGCCTCAAACAGTCTCTCTGCTCTCTGTGTTTCTGTAGTTTCATACAGTCTGACGCTGAGAGACTGAGGAGAAGTTCATCTGTTCACCTGCAGATCAAACTGTCTGATCGTGTCTCACAGTTTGATGATGGTGACATTTAAAGGTCGCGGTGAGCTCGGTTCACATGAGGAGAGCACAGAATACGTTATTGTTACTCAGAATGAACCTGAAATTTAGTATTCAGAGGATTTATTGATCACAGAGCTCAAAGACAGATTCACTCCTGACGGCAGGTTTATCATGCAGTCAACCAAAATATCTGCAGCAACGTCAGAGTCCAGTTAGATCAGACGAAACACACACACACACACACACACACACACACAACAGGAACAATGGAGAGACAAACAGGAAACAGTTTTACATGTGGTGTCCACAGACAGTTGCTCTCTCCTGATCCTTCCTCACTGACTCTTCTCTAGTTTGGTCTTCTGCTAGTGTCCTTGACACTACTGGTAGCATGAGGCCGCACCTGCAGCCCAGTCAGGTTGATACCAGATACCAGGAGACCGGCCGTTACACCAGGAGAGCTGGACAGGGCCGTAGAAGGGCATCAACCCAGCAGCAGGACCGCTATCTGCTCCTTTGTGTGAGGAGGAACAGGAGGAGCACTGCCAGAGCCCTACAACATGACCTCCAGCAGGCTACTGGTGTGCATGTTTCTGACCACACTGTCAGAAACAGACTCCATGAGGGTGGCATGAGGGCCCCACGTCCTCTAGTGGGACCTGTGCTCACAGCCCAGCACCGTGCAGCTCCATCATTCACCAGAGAACACCAGAACTGAAGGGGCCACCATCAGTGCCCCGTTCTCTTCACAGATGAGAGCAGGTTCACACTGAGCACATGTGACAGGCGTGAAAGAGTCTGGAGACGCCGTGGTAAATGTTAGTCTGCCTGTGACATCATCCATCGTTTAAGATATTCAACTTGAATAATTTGTTCATCAAGATCTGCTGTATGATTGGAAGTCAATCAATCAATCAATCAATCAATCAGACAATTTTATTTATAAAACCCAATATCACAAATCATAATTTGCCTCACAGGGCTTTAATTGTTTTGAGCAGCGTACACATACATATATAAACCAGGTTTTCATGTAGTTTGAAGCCCCTCTGCGTAGAGCAGTAGAGCTGGTTTGAAAAAAATCGATTTAATCGATTCGAATCGATTTTCCTTTAAATGGCACAATATCGATTCATTAATTAAAAAATTGATGTTTTACCATGACTATTTGTTTTCCTCCGTGGACGTGTTGTACAGCCGGTAGCAGCCTGCAGCAGCAGCAGTACTATCAACCCAGGTAGTCTCGCGAGATCAGCATTTAGCACCTGAGGTCATGGCGAGAGATCTCGCGAGACTACCTGGATACTGAATGAAGACAGAGCAGCAAACAACGGTGGGAGCGTGTCCACTGAAGGCATGGGTCTACGGTGCATTTTTCTTACTCGCATTTTCCCCTAAAAATATAACGCTATTAATGTACGCATGTTTATTAAATGCACATTAGTTTCACAGAAAAGATTAACCACTAAGCATCAGCACACTGCTACCTGTAGCCTCAGTTTGTGCCTCATACACATCTGCTGGTAAAGTTAACTTAGCGTTAGCAAGCGTGATAAAGACGGCAGAGAGGCGACGTTGTGCAAATAAATCAAAGATTTATTAATTCTCTGTAGCAGTAAACACATGGGCCGAAAACAAATGTGCTAACTAACTATGCTAAAGCTTTACAAGCTATTCAGGGCTGCCGACGATAACGTTAACATGACAAACAGCAAGGCTAACGTTACGGCTAACAAGCTAACGTACTGACGCTACTCAGACACTCAGACACACACACACACACACACACACACACACACACACACACACACACACCGGACAGCCTCTCAGTCCTTAGCCGCTAACGTTAGCTCATGTACAACACAGGTACCACATAGAAACTTTTACAAAGGGTCATAATGTGCTTCTAGTGACTGTCAAATCGCCAGTGAAAGATGTTCACACTGCGGACATGGAGATTTTGTATCATAATTGAAATATACTTGACTGAATCGACATTAAACTGAATTAAATCGAATCGAATCGAATCGATCTGGAAAATCTGAATCGATACCCAGCCCTAATTTAAACTGTGTGCGCACAGGTGTGCACAGGTGTACTGTGGGATGGTCACAATAAAATGTGATGTTTTTATGAGAACAGTCTTTTGCAGCCTCGTGTCAGTGACCAAACTCCAGCTGATATTCAGAACAGCAGCGCTACCTGTCGTTGGATGTTGTTTCATTAACTCTTCGTCCTGTTGTCCTGCAGTTCTGTCCACAGCTCTGGACCTGGTGGACCTCAGTGAGCCGGGGGAGAGCAGCGGGGGCGGCAGCGGGAGCAGCAGCGGGGGCGGCAGCGGGGGCGGCAGCGGGAGCAGCAGCGGGAGCAGCAGCGGTGGTAGTAACGGAGGTAGTAACGGTGGAAGTAGTGGCAGCTGCAGTAACAAGGACCAGAGGAGGAGTCCTCTGAGGAGGAAGGGCAGCTTGAGGAGTCCTCGGCGCCGGACAAGACCTGATGAGACAGAGCTGATCCAGGTGGAAGTGGAACACCTGCCAGCCAGTCCCAGAACACCTGAGAGGATCTCGCTGGACTCAGGTACTGCAGACTTAGTGCCCGTACACATGCCGCGTTTTTTTCACCCTTAAATTCATTGTTTTCATTGTAGCGCACTCAAACACCAGAGTGATGCCATCCTGACACGCACACGTTCCCAACACCTATTTTTCAGGGCACCACGGCTGAACCCTGAGATAAACCGATTTTGACTTTTGGAACGCAGCAGTGCGCGCCGCATGTCATGTGACGAGGACCAACCAATCACAACTGACAGATATCTTTCCTTCTTCAGTAAATATCAGCGTGTGATAAATATGGAGGAGAAGTCGATCATGTAAGTGCAGAGCTGTCAGAGCGTCACATCTGTCCTGCAGACAAACAGGAAGTAGATCAGCTCTGCTGTAAACAGGCTATATGATGCTTGTTATGATCACTTAGCAACCTCAGACGCAACCTGCCGCCGCACTCTTGAAAGTTAAAAGGTACATAAGTAGTGCCCAGCGCCTGACCTCATGTCTTCCAGGCGGTAAATGACACAGCATGTGTACGGCCTCTAGTACTGCTACTGCACTTTATTCATGTACAACAGAGACCTGCAGGGATTCCTTTTTTGTTGTATATTTATTTTTATTACAGTTACTGATCTGCGGTGCTTCTTAATGAGACAGCAGGTTGGAGAACATCAGCAGGATTGTTTTTCTGAGCCGATCAAACTTATCAGAAGTTTTCAAACGCTGTCAGAATGTTAAGATAAATGATTGTTATTACTATGTACAGCATATAAGAAATGATATTTTGGAAAATGTCTTTATTTAACACCAGTGCAGTGAGCAGTTAACCAGTTAACAAACCAAATTAGAAATATAAAGGACCAGTAACCGAACCCTGAGGAACTCCACAACTGATTACTGACACTGTCAGTGGGCTGATCATGATGCTCTGCGTCTGCTGGATGTAGGCAGCTGTTTGCTAACACGTTAGCATCAACTACTTTATGAGATGATAATATGTCAGAGTGCACAACAGTCTGTAAAAATACAGACTGTTGTGTTGCCCCCAAGATTTAATTAGATATGATACGATTATTTTAAATAATACCAGCCTCTAAGGTACGTGATGGTGAGACAGGGCTGATGAAATATAGAGTTGACTTCTAGTTGGAAAAGCTGTTGGAAGAGTTGTGGCTCACTGCTGCTGCTGTGAGTTTTATGACAGAGTGGATCTATAAGTAACGTGTGGTATTGAAGTGAAATGTCTAATTTTATCAGATTTCTACGACGTGACTTCAGTTCATCACCTCACCATCCGTCTCCATCTGCCTGACGCACGGGTCACAGTTTCCGTGAATGTTTTTATGCTCCTGCGTCATCGATGGCTGTGGCCAGAGTTGTATTATGTTTTCAAGCTGTCCGTATGTCCATCCTCTTCTTGTTAACACATTGTCTTAAAAAAGCCTTGAGGGAATTTCTACAAATTTGGCACAAACGTCCATTCAGACTCGACAATGAACTGATTAGAATTTATTGGTTGAAGGTCAAAGGTCACTGTGTCACATGTTTTTGGCCATAACTCTAGAATTCATACATTAATCATGACAAATTTTCACACAAATGTCCAAAGGGATAAAATGATAAATAATAAATTGTGTTTTTTTGTAAATCCATATTTCCTCTTATAAAGTGGCGTTTGCAGTTTTCAGGCTGTTTTTTGTGCGTTTGCAGTGTTTCTAAATGAGAGTGGAGCTGAGCTGCCGTCAGACTGAAACCAGCCGCAGTGTGTTTTTAGCTGCTTCTTCTCATGCTGCTGCTCATTTTGTTAAAAGCGTTTGAACTCAGTCAGTTGTGAATAAAAACCAGAGGAGGTCGACTTTAATCTGAGCTTTTAATGTGATGAGGATGGAACTTCCTGTCTCACCTCTGTGTCCTTTTGCTCTCAAACACCAGCTGAAGTCTCTCGTTGTCTGATAAATAAAAAGTTTCCAGGTTAAACTTCAGACTGGTTTTATTAGACAATGCAGATGAGAGTTAATCTGAACCTCTCAGTTCATGTTTGATTTCTGACGAGCTTTATCAACGGCTTTCTAATCAGTTCATCATCAAGTCAGAGTGGATGTTTGTCACAAATTTGGAAAAATTCCTCTGAGAGGTTCTTGAGATCTTGTGTTCACATGAATGGGATAAGCGGCCTGATAACAAACGGCCTCTGGCGATGTGTATTCGCCGATGCGAGATGTTTTGACGTTTCCTGTGAACCACATGAATCTTCACTCTCATGTTTTATTCGATGAATCAGATGCGTTTGTGTTTCAGTCTGGTGTCGTCGGGCCACAGCAGCTACAACACAAAGTTTCACATCAGCTGCAGCCATCTTGGTCATTTTCAAAAGTGCTTCAAGGACTCTCGTCTTTACGGTCTTTGTCTCAAACACGCCTCATGTTAGTTTGTTAGGCTGTGATTGGTCGGAGACGTCTAAGGCCTCAGGTCCAGGATCTGAGCGGACTCATCTGCCAAAGCAGATCAAGCCGGAGCTGCAGACTCTTCTGGTTCTCATGATTTCATCAAAAGCTTCACACAGACAGAACTCAGCTCAAACAAAGTGACATCAGTAACGTTCTGTCATCATGATGTGTTCACAGTCAGTCTGTCGTCTCCACTGGACAAATGGGACGAGGTGAACCTGGACGTGGAGGACGGAGGACACAGGAAGAGATACGAGAAGAGATGCACCTCCCACCACTCCTCCAGTGAACTGCTGTGGTAAATATAACCATAAATCATCAGAGCCGGAGAGACGTCTGTTCGCAGAGGGGCGGCTCTCTCTCGATCTGTCGTCGGAGCAGCAGCTGTAGGTCCATGATGTGTTTTGTGTTTGCATCTTTTTTTGGACTGAAGCTGCTGATTGATGATGTTTGACCACAGTAAATAAGATTCACAAGACGTACGCTCCTCAGTGTTTAACCTGCTCCTGAAGCCTGGCACCTCTCAGCCTTCACAGGTGCGTCAGTATAAGGCCTGCAAAGTCCTCCGGTGGGCCGAGTCCGGCCCACGACAGGGTCCCTCTGATCTGACGTCAGAGAGGACCAACCAACACTGAGCTGTGACTGAGCGTACTGACCCTTCAGAGGTTGTTCAGACTGTGACTGTAATTAGCTCTGCAGCCTGTAGGGGGCGCTAACGCAGCTTTAACACTAACCACAGGTTTGTTTTTTGTTCCTTCAGGTCTGCAGAGTTTAAAACTGATCCTCTAACCAAGAACTCCTTCGACATCCACAGCTTCGATGATCTCGACTTCATATCTTCAACACAGGTCAGCTGCTGCAGCAGTACTTCATCCAGACCAGAACACTTTGCTCCTCTGTTTCTACCTGAAACTAAAGACGACCTAAGAGACAAAAACAACCTGAACCAGACCCAGTGTGTAGTTCAGGGACTGTGGGATAATAGAACGTTCCCTGCAGTGTTTTTATGTCTCATTAAATATGACTTTAAAGCTCCTGAGTTTCTTAGTGTCTGTTTTTTTGTCTTAACTGTCACACTGACGGCTGCTGGCTGACCTGGGTGTGTGTGTGTGTGTGTGTGTGTGCGTGCGTGCGTGCGTGCGTGCGTGCGTGCGTGCGTGCGTGCGTGCGTGCGTGCGTGCGTGCGTGCGTGCGTGCGTGTGTGTGTTCAGGAAAGCGCAGCGTCCAGGCAGCGCAGACGGACTCGTTCCCTTCTGGCCAGAAACGAGTCTCTGGAGGACGAGTTTGTCAGAGCGAAGGCTGCTGTTGAGGTAAAAACACACACACACACACACAGGATGTCCTCAGTGTCCATTTACAAGTTCTGACTTTCCACAAAAGTTTGAGAAGTGAGGAAACTTTTTTAAAAAATTCACTCTCCAGCTGAATCCACACTTTATAAAGTTATGATTTTACAAAAAAGTCCCCTGATGCGAGGACTAGAAGAGTCCATGTTTCCCAAAGTCCTCACTTTCCTTGTTTCCCGAAACGTCCTCCTTAGTCCCACATTTCCAACATGTCCTCACTTTCTAAAAAAGTTGTTGCTTCCCAAAAAGTCCTTACAAGTCCTTTGCTTTTTTTTTGCTTTCTAAACAAGTTCACCCATGTCAAATATGTCCTCACTTTACAGAAAAGTCCTCCTTAGTCTTAGTTTTACAAATGTCCTTGCTTTTCGAAAAAGTTCTTGTTACCAAAAAGTTTTCACTTTGCAAATATATTCTTGCGTTTTGCAGAAGTCCTCATTTTTCAAAAGAAGCCCTTGTTTGCCACAAAGTTCTCACTTTCCGAACATGTCCTGGCTTTTTATAAAAAATTCCTGATTCCCAAAAAGTCCCCACTAGTCCTTTTTTTCCAAAAAGCCTTTGCTTTACAGAAAAGTCCTCCTTAGTCCTAGTTTTCCCAACATGTCCTCACTCTTCAAAAAAATCCCCACTTTCCAAACGTGTCCTCGTTTTCCACAAAGTCGTAACTGTCCAACGAACTACTTGCCTTTACTCTTTCTATAAAACTCCCTATTTTCCCAGAGGTCCTGCTCAGTCCCAGTTTTCCAACCCTGTTGTCGCTTTCCAAAACAACTCATTGCTTGTCTCCACTTTCTGAAGAGTCTTTGCTTTCTAAAAACAGTCCTTGTTTTTTTTCTTTCTTGAAAAGTGGTATTTCCAGGATTAGTGTCGGGGTTCTTACGGGTCGGTTCTGTCCTCAGAAGTTGTGACTGTCATATTTTGTTGTGATCTGAACACAACGATAATCTTTGTCCTTTAAAAGTGCTCATCCAGCAGCTCTCAGTGTTGAATATCAGATATCAGCTGATGTTCAGAAACAGATATCGTCTCTGTACTTCCTGTCACCTGAGAACTCTGTGATTCAGCAAATGTTTAGCATAATGACACTGCGCTCAGATCAGCCTCCGTCAGGACCGACCAGCAGACTCAGGATCAGTTTTCATATTTGACACTGAAGATACAGAATAAACATCATCAGCTGATAAAAGTACTCATTCCGCAGAGTAATGTGATACTATTGTTTAATAACTACTGATGCATGTTGGTTCAGGTCAGTTTGAGTTGGTTCTGGTTGGTTTACGTGGGTTCAGATTGGTTCAGGTAGGCTCTGGTCAATTCAGGTCAGTTCCAGTCAGTTGGTTCAGGTTGGTTCCGGATGCTCCAGTTAGTTCTGGGTGGTCCCTGTTAGACAGTACAGGTTGGTTCAGGTTGGTTCAGGTCAGTTCAGGTGCGTTTTAGTTGGTTCAGGTCGGTGCAGGATAGTTCTGGTTGGTCCCTGTTGGTTCAGGTATGATGCCGGTGGTTTATATAAAGGTGTGATCCAGTCTGGCAGAGGTGAAGCAAACCAACAGCTCAGTGATTAAAGTGCAGATTAATCTGAGACTTGAAGCGTTCGTGCTCTTCAATCCCGTCAGCTCTGCTCAGTGAACCAATCACAGTGTCTCGTCTGACTAAAAGCTCCCTCTCATCACCACTGAGAGGTTATGAATTTAGCTGCAGGTGTTTTAATCCTCAGAGGTCACAGAGGTCACCATCAGCTGTGTGCCTTTTATCAGCTGCTCTGGTTTTTATTCTGCCATCAACTCACACGTCACAGTGAACTTCTAACCTCGGTGTCCACGGCAGGCCGCAGGGTCGAACATATCAACTGCAGCTCCCAGGGTGCATTTTACCAACAACCGGCCAATTACAGAGCTCCATGTTCTGTGTTTTTAATGTGAGCTGCTGCTGGTTGTGTTTCAGTCGGACACGGAGTTCTGGGATAAGATGCAGGCCGAGTGGGAGGAGCTGGCCCGGAGGAACTGGCTGGAGGACTCTGAGGGCCAGACGCCAATCCCGCCCAGCGTCTCACCTGTGGAGAAGGTATGTTCAACACCTGCACCACCAAACACCTCCACCACCAAACACCTGCTCCAACAAACACCTGCACCACCAAACACCTGCTCCAACAAACACCTGCACCAACAAACACCTGCACCACCAAACACCTGCTCCAACAAACACCTGCTCCAACAAACACCTGCACCAACAAACACCTGCACCAACAAACACCTGCTCCAACAAACACCTGCTCCAACAAACACCTGCACCAACAAACACCTGCTCCAACAAACACCTGCTCCAACAAACACCTGCACCAACAAACACCTGCACCAACAAACACCTCCACCACCAAACACCTGCTCCAACAAACACCTGCTCCAACAAACACCTGCACCAACAAACACCTGCTCCAACAAACACCTGCTCCAACAAACACCTGCCCCAACAAACACCTGCTCCAACAAACACCTGCTCCAACAAACACCTGCACCAACAAACACCTGCTCCAACAAACACCTGCTCCAACAAACACCTGCCCCAACAAACACCTGCTCCAACAAACACCTGCCCCAACAAACACCTGCTCCAACAAACACCTGCACCAACAAACACCTGCTCCAACAAACACCTGCTCCAACAAACACCAATGTGCAAATTCATCAGTGTGTCTTAGTTTGTCCACGCTCAGTCAGTCGACCACTCACTGTGGTACAATTGCAATCAAATTTATTCAACCCCCATTGCATATTAGGCCTACTGGCAAAATATACAATTTCTCAGCTGTTTGCAATAAACAAATTACACAAGAACTGTTTAAGTAATTCAATGAAACTAATATTACAAGGGTTTTGATCCAAATTCAACACAAAATGCTACTTTTAATTATTCAACCCCTTCATGACAAGCATCTTCAGTACTTAGTAGAGCACCCTTTTGCTGTTATGACCTGCTGCAAACGTGATGCATAGCCAGACACCAGCTTCAGACAGCGTTCCTGAGGAATCTTAGCCCATTCCTCATGGGCAATGGCCTCCAGTTCAGTAATATTCTTGGGTGTGTGTTTTGCAACCGCCTTCTTCAAATCCCACCAGAGATTTTCTATGGGGTTCAAGTCAGGTGACTGTGACGGCCACTCTAGAATCTTCCATTTCTTCTTCTGAAACCAAGCCTTGGTGGACTTTGACGTATGCTTGGGATCATTGTCCTGTTGGAAGGTCCAATGACGCCCAAGCTTCAGCTTCCTCACAGACGACATGACGTTTTTACCTAAGATTTCCTGATACTTGACTGAATCCATCGTGCCCTCCACACGCTGCAGGTTTCCAGTGCCAGAGGCAGCAAAGCAGCCCCAGAGCATCACTGAGCCACCGCCATGCTTCACTGTAGGCAGGGTGTTCTTTTCAGCATATGCTTCATTCTTCTTCCTCCAGACATACCGCTGTTCCATAGGCCCGAAGAGTTCCAGTTTTGTTTCATCACTCCACAGAACAGAATTCCAAAACTTCTGTGGCTTATTTATATGGTTTTGAGCATAATGGAGCCGACTTTTCTTGTGCTTTTGGGTCAGTAGTGGTGTACGTCTTGGAGTCCGGGCATGGAGCCCTTCAGTGTTTAGTATGCGCCTTATTGTGCAAACTGAAACCTCAGTGCCTGCTGCCACCAAGTCTTGCTGCAGGTGTTTTGCAGTCACTCGAGGGTTTTTGACCACTTGCCTCCTCAGGAATCTGGTGGCAGCCGCTGATAGTTTCCTCTTTCTGCCACGTCCAGGTAGTGTAGCCACTGTTCCTTTAACTTTGAACTTGCGAACTATGCTTCCACCTGTATCTCTAGGAACATTCAGAGCTTTTGCTATTGTTTTGTATCCTTTTCCTTGTTTGTGCAAGGCAATGATTTCTTCTCTGAACTTTTTGGACAATTCTTTTGACTTAGCCATATTTCTAACATGCAATCAAACGTCACTCTCAACAAACCCCTAGCCAGTCCATGTATTTATGTGTTCTATCTCAAGCACACTTGAACTAATGAAGCCCTTGATTAGTTGCACCAGGTGTGCTTGAAACAGGGGGTTGAATAATTTTGAGATTGCAGTAGTGATTAAAAGTAGCATTTTGTGTTGAATTTGGATAAAAACCGTGGTAATATTAGTTTTATTAAACTATTTAAACTGTTCTTGTCTACTTTGTTTATTGCAAACAGCTGAAAAATTGGACATTTTGCCAATAAGCCTAATATGCAATGGGGGTTGAATAATTTTGATTGCAACTGTACATACATTTTCCACTGACGTTGAAGCTGTTGAAGAAGCAGGGTACATCTTCTCCTGCCTTATAAACTATTTACAGGGCGCCACCATTTTGTTTTAAGATAAGTGTCTGATTGTTTTAAACTGGAGCTGCTGGTTGAAAATATTTAGCACGATGTTGAACATGTTTAAATCTGACCACAGACAGTATTCAGTCTTATTTCAGAGCTGTGTTCCGCTCAGGGTGAAGAAACCTGAGGCAGCATTTTACATCACGTATCTGCTCACTGTTTAAACCTTACACATCTCAGCCTTCAGAAGTATCAGGTATCAGGTGTGACGTCATCCAGTGGGCCGGATTGGACCCTTTGACGGGCTGGTTCTGGCCCCCGGGCCGTATGTTTGACGCGTCTGTTCTACAGCCTGTATCGCTGCATACTTCTGTATCATGATGTTGGTGAATATTATTTCTGGCCGACACGACTCACATCCAGTTTTAATGGGCCACAGTCACTGCTTAACATTCACAGATGTTTTATTTCTGTAGTCGGCCATCGGAAAAAAGAACTACAATGTCACGACCGTGTTGCAGTGAATTGTGGGTAAATAAACCAGTGAAGTCTGCAGCATGCCCCCTTCAGGTCCCTGTGGACTGGATGAATCGTGGATTTGGAGCCCTCAGCTCTCTGACTGCCCACCGTCTGTTAGTGCGGAGACGCTGGGACATTTGGGCTGAGCCTATCAGGAGCAGCTGAGCAGGAAGAATCACATCCAGGTGACCTCTGATGGCGTTTTGGCTCAGAACAGGTGAGAGTCAGGTGTGAAGGACGCTGCTGTTCACACTTCCTGTCCTTCACTGTTAGACTCGGGTCTGCTTCAGTTGTCTCTCCACGCCGCCGCCGTCTCTGTGCTCTCATCATAATTCAAGTCAACAACAGAAACAGTGAAACAGAGATTTCTCTGCTCGGACCGACGGCGAGGTGGAACTGTTAGAGGAAGTAACACATGAGCACAAGGCGATTGAGGTGGCTGAAGACAGATTGGGAGTCGTTACAGAGCGAATACGGCGACATATCAGGCGGCACCGGGCCTGTCCATCACCACAGGAAGTCACGGCGATGGGAAAGGGGTCTCCACGCAAGAAGGATGACATCACAGATCCTGTGTAGACCTAGCTGTGATGTTTTTGACCCGAACAGGAAGTGAACGTCTGTGTCAATGCCTCCTACCCTTGGATGAAGTGGTTCAGTAACACCGGAGTTGTGTGGACACTCGCTGTAACCATAGTTGTGTCAAACATCAGTGTGGACGTATCGGCCCTCGGGGTCGTCGAGCCTTCGACCACGACGAGCTGGTGATTCCTCAGGAAGTGTCTGTAGTGTAGTGTCTGTGAAGGTCCTTCATCATCTCTCTCCTCTTATTCAGACTTTTTCCCAGCATGCATCTGTCCCTCTGAGCGTTATTAATAATGACAGATTATTACTGAGAGGATGTTAATCTGTAGTTTTAATCCTCTGAACTGAGATCAGCTCGGAGCTGAACACAGAGCGTCACTTAATCCCGCAGTAATCCCGCCTCCGCTCAGGTGTTACATCACCATGGTGACGGAGGTGAAGCCGCTCTGATGTCGACACGTTATCAAACAGCTGTTCACGTCTTCTTCTGCTGCTGCTGCTGCTGCTGCTTTGTGTGAACTCCGAGACCTCAGTGTCACTGTGTGGCCAAAAGTATGTGGACGGCTGAGCCTCCTCTCCTCTGCTGTGGAGGTGCCAACACTCAGAGAGCAGACGTCTGTTATTGATCGATTGATCAGAACACACTGTGATCAATACGACCATCAGAATGAACCATCACTTAGTCTGCTGTCAGTGTCGGACATACAAGGTTTCCCTCTGACAGAAAGCTGATTGGTTCACAGGATGGATCAATAATTCATGAACACAAAACTCTGAATAAATATTGTGACTTTAATCAGACTGAGGCTGAAAAATAACAAAAACAACAATAAAAATAATTATAATTATAATTATAGTCATCAAATTATGTAAATAGAAGAATGATTAGGAATTAAATAAAATTGAAGATAATATAAATAAATGAAAAAGGAATATGAATAAATACAAAATCAACTGACAAAAATAAATAAATGAATAATAATTAGTAATAAAATAATAATTAATAAAAATACACATTAAAATAAAAATAACAATAATAATAATAATAATAATAATAATAATAAGACACTGGTCTGCTCTCACAGACTGTATCGGCTGGTATTTATCCATTGTCGTTCACCTCACATGAAACACTTGTCTATTGATTATTGATAGATGGATATTTTGTATTAATCTGGAGGGTTATGATCACAGGTGAAGTATTTTAATCGTCTCTGTCACACAGCAGAACTTCGTCATCAGTTATTGATCGATCGCTCTGTGATCTGACAGTGAGTGTTTGTGTGACGGCAGCTGCCTGAGCTTAGTCACACTGCATCATGTGACCTGTGGGGCTGCAGCATCATCAGGAGCGGGGGGGAGGGGGGGGGGGGAGTTTGTCCTTGAGTTGTGTAGTGAACATATGGCTGCTGTCAGAGCGGAGAGTTTCTTTTTCGGCTGTTCAGTGACATACAGCTGCTCCTCTGACAGTGATGATCCTCCAGCAGCAGCAGGGGGCGCCACATCACCTGACCTCAGCTCAGGTCTGTCACAGCAGAGAGTTCATAACGGCCTCAGTAACTTTAAATGTGAACAGTTTAAATAAAGAAGAAGATAATAACTGACCTCACTCATCACGTCTCTGTGGACGAAGCTTCTGTGGTTCAAACACAAATCAGTTTATAAAGAGCATCTTCACATTAACTGAACACAGGCTGAATTTGGGAGCAGGCACATTAACTTGTGACACTGTCTGTACATATCTCTATCATCAGATAACTCATTGACAATATAATGACCAAGATATTTAATGTCTCACACACTTTTAGAGCAACACAGGAAATGCTCTGTCTTCTTTATTTCTAATGATCATCATGTTGCTTTTATTAGCATTATATTTCAAACTCTGCACCACAGTTAGAACATTTATATCAACATGTATTCAAACACTGCTGACCAAACACCCTGTGTTACTGTATTTATCTGTTGGGACGAGTCGTCCATGTTCACATTAAGAAGAAAAGGAGACAGAAAGCTGCCCTGTCGAACAGGAAATGGTTCAGATACAGAGCACCTCCATCTAACCTGCACAGACTGCTGATCCATGTAGGGACCCCTCTACCATTATAACCATCAGAGCCTCACAGGCATCTGTAAGACACATGAACACATGGAGTTCTGATGATTTATTTGATTTTTATATATATATACAGTACAGGCCAAAAGTTTGGACACACCTTCTCATTCAATGCATTTTCTTTATTTTCATGACTGTTTACATTGTAGATTCTCACTGAAGGCATCAAAACTATGAATGAACACATGTGGAGTTATGTACTTAACAAAAAAAGGTGAAATAACTGAAAACATGTTTTATATTCTAGTTTCTTCAAAATAGCCACCCTTTGCTCTGATTACTGCTTTGCACACTCTTGGCATTCTCTCCATGAGCTTCAAGAGGTAGTCACCTGAAATGGTTTTCCAACAGTCTTGAAGGAGTTCCCAGAGGTGTTTAGCACTTGTTGGCCCCTTTGCCTTCACTCTGCGGTCCAGCTCACCCCAAACCATCTGGATTGGGTTCAGGTCCGGTGACTGTGGAGGCCAGGTCATCTGCCGCAGCACTCCATCACTCTCCTTCTTGGTCAAATAGCCCTTACACAGCCTGGAGGTGTGTTTGGGGTCATTGTCCTGTTGAAAAATAAATGATCGTCCAACTAAACGCAAACCGGATGGGATGGCATGTCGCTGCAGGATGCTGTGGTAGCCATGCTGGTTCAGTGTGCCTTCAATTTTGAATAAATCCCCAACAGTGTCACCAGCAAAACACCCCCACACCATCACACCTCCTCCTCCATGCTTCACAGTGGGAACCAGGCATGTGGAATCCATCCGTTCACCTTTTCTGCGTCTCACAAAGACACGGCGGTTGGAACCAAAGATCTCAAATTTGGACTCATCAGACCAAAGCACAGATTTCCACTGGTCTAATGTCCATTCCTTGTGTTTCTTGGCCCAAACAAATCTCTTCTGCTTGTTGCCTCTCCTTAGCAGTGGTTTCCTAGCAGCTATTTGACCATGAAGGCCTGATTGGCGCAGTCTCCTCTTAACAGTTGTTCTAGAGATGGGTCTGCTGCTAGAACTCTGTGTGGCATTCATCTGGTCTCTGATCTGAGCTGCTGTTAACTTGCCATTTCTGAGGCTGGTGACTCGGATGAACTTATCCTCAGAAGCAGAGGTGACTCTTGGTCTTCCTTTCCTGGGTCGGTCCTCATGTGTGCCAGTTTCGTTGTAGCGCTTGATGGTTTTTGCAACTCCACTTGGGGACACATTTAAAGTTTTTGCAATTTTCCGGACTGACTGACCTTCATTTCTTAAAGTAATGATGGCCACACGTTTTTCTTTAGTTAGCTGATTGGTTCTTGCCATAATATGAATTTTAACAGTTGTCCAATAGGGCTGTCGGCTGTGTATTAACCTGACTTCTGCACAACACAACTGATGGTCCCAACCCCATTGATAAAGCAAGAAATTCCACTAATTAACCCTGATAAGGCACACCTGTGAAGTGGAAACCATTTCAGGTGACTACCTCTTGAAGCTCATGGAGAGAATGCCAAGAGTGTGCAAAGCAGTAATCAGAGCAAAGGGTGGCTATTTTGAAGAAACTAGAATATAAAACATGTTTTCAGTTATTTCACCTTTTTTTGTTAAGTACATAACTCCACATGTGTTCATTCATAGTTTTGATGCCTTCAGTGAGAATCTACAATGTAAATAGTCATGAAAATAAAGAAAACACATTGAATGAGAAGGTGTGTCCAAACTTTTGGCCTGTACTGTATATATATATATATATATATATATATTTATCTAAAATTTCACTTAAATCAAAAACACACGTCAGTCACGTTTAAAACCAAACTGGCCATCAGTGGTCGTGATGTCACAGGGAGGCTGTAGACCTGTAGTTTCCCATAATATTTATTTTGTCAGCTTTGTCCTTAATAACAGGCGCTGATGAAACAGAGTAATGAAGCAGAGTAATGAAACAGAGTAATGAAGCAGAGTAATGAAGCAGAGTAATGAAACAGTAATGAAGCAGAGTAGTGAAATAGTAATGAAACAGTAATGAAGCAGAGTAATGAAACAGTAATGAAGCAGAGTAATGAAGCAGAGTAATGAAACAGAGTAATGAAACAGAGTAATGAAACAGTAATGAAGCAGAGTAATGAAACAGTAATGAAGCAGAGTAATGAAACAGAGTAATGAAACAGAGTAATGAAGCAAAGTAGTGAAACAGAGTAATGAAACAGAGTAATGAAACAGAGTAGTGAAACAGTAGTGAAACAGAGTAATGAAACAGAGTAATGAAACAGAGTAATGAAGCAGGGTAATGAAACAGAGTAATGAAGCAGAGTAATGAAGCAGAGTAGTGAAACAGTAATGAAGCAGAGTAGTGAAACAGTAATGAAGCAGAGTAATGAAGCAGAGTAATGAAACAGTAATGAAGCAGAGTAATGAAGCAGAGTAATGAAGCAGAGTAGTGAAACAGAGTAATGAAGCAGAGTAATGAAACCGTAATGAAGCAGAGTAATGAAACAGAATAATGAAGCAGAGGAATGAAGCAGAGGAATGAAGCAGAGTAGTGAAACAGAGTAATGAAGCAGAGTAATGAAGCAGAGTAATGAAGTAGAGTAATGAAACAGTAATGAAGCAGAGTAATGAAACAGAGTAATGAAACAGTAATGAAGCAGAGTAATGAAACAGTAATGAAGCAGAGTAGTGAAACAGAATAATGAAGCAGAGTAATGAAGCAGAGTAATGAAACAGTAATGAAGCAGAGTAATGAAGCAGAGTAGTGAAACAGAGTAATGAAGCAGAGTAATGAAACAGAGTAATGAAGCAGAGTAATGAAACAGTAATGAAGCAGAGTAATGAAACAGAGTAATGAAACAGTAATGAAGCAGAGTAATGAAACAGAGTAATGAAACAGAGTAATGAAGCAGAGTAATGAAGCAGAGTAGTAAAACAGAGTAGTGAAACAGAGTAACGAAACAGAGTAATGAAGCAGAGTAATGAAGCAGAGTAATGAAACAGAGTAGTGAAACAGAGTAGTGAAACAGAGTAATGAAGCAGGGTAATGAAACAGAGTAATGAAGCAGAGTAATGAAGCAGAGTAGTGAAACAGTAATGAAGCAGAGTAGTGAAACAGTAATGAAGCAGAGTAATGAAGCAGAGTAATGAAACAGTAATGAAGCAGAGTAATGAAGCAGAGTAATGAAGCAGAGTAGTGAAACAGAGTAATGAAGCAGAGTAATGAAACCGTAATGAAGCAGAGTAATGAAACAGAATAATGAAGCAGAGGAATGAAGCAGAGGAATGAAGCAGAGTAGTGAAACAGAGTAATGAAGCAGAGTAATGAAGCAGAGTAATGAAGTAGAGTAATGAAACAGTAATGAAGCAGAGTAATGAAACAGAGTAATGAAACAGTAATGAAGCAGAGTAATGAAACAGTAATGAAGCAGAGTAGTGAAACAGAATAATGAAGCAGAGTAATGAAGCAGAGTAATGAAACAGTAATGAAGCAGAGTAATGAAGCAGAGTAGTGAAACAGAGTAATGAAGCAGAGTAATGAAACAGAGTAATGAAGCAGAGTAATGAAACAGTAATGAAGCAGAGTAATGAAACAGAGTAATGAAACAGTAATGAAGCAGAGTAATGAAACAGAGTAATGAAACAGAGTAATGAAGCAGAGTAATGAAGCAGAGTAGTAAAACAGAGTAGTGAAACAGAGTAACGAAACAGAGTAATGAAGCAGAGTAATGAAGCAGAGTAATGAAACAGTAATGAAGCAGAGTAATGAAACAGAGTAATGAAACAGTAATGAAGCAGAGTAATGAAACAGAGTAATGAAACAGAGTAATGAAGCAGAGTAGTGAAACAGAGTAATGAAGCAGAGTAGTAAAACAGAGTAGTGAAACAGAGTAACGAAACAGAGTAATGAAGCAGAGTAATGAAACAGAGTAGTGAAACAGAGTAGTGAAACAGAGTAATGAAGCAGAGTAATGAAGCAGAGTAGTGAAACAGAGTAATGAAGCAGGGTAATGAAACAGAGTAATGAAGCAGAGTAATGAAGCAGAGTAATGAAACAGAGTAATGAAGCACAATAATGAAGCAGAATAATGAAACAGTAATGAAGCAGAGTAATGAAACAGAGTAATGAAGCAGAGTAATGAAGCAGAGTAGTGAAACAGAGTAGTGAAACAGAGTAACGAAACAGAGTAATGAAGCAGAGTAGTGAAACAGTAGTGAAACAGAGTAATGAAGCAGAGTAATGAAACAGAGTAGTGAAACAGTAGTGAATCAGAGTAATGAAGCAGAGTAATGAAACAGAGTAATGAAGCAGAGTAATGAAGCAGAGTAATGAAGCAGGGTAATGAAGCAGAGTAATGAAGCAGGGTAATGAAACAGAGTAATGAAGCAGAGTAATGAAACAGAGTAATGAAGCAGAGTAATGAAACAGTAATGAAGCAGAGTAATGAAACAGTAATGAAGCAGGGTAATGAAACAGAGTAATGAAACAGAGTAATGAAGCAGAGTAGTGAAACAGAGTAATGAAGCAGAGTAGTAAAACAGAGTAGTGAAACAGAGTAACGAAACAGAGTAATGAAGCAGAGTAATGAAGCAGAGTAATGAAACAGAGTAGTGAAACAGAGTAGTGAAACAGAGTAATGAAACAGAGTAATGAAGCAGAGTAATGAAGCAGAGTAGTGAAACAGAGTAATGAAGCAGGGTAATGAAACAGAGTAATGAAGCAGAGTAATGAAGCAGAGTAATGAAACAGAGTAATGAAGCACAATAATGAAGCAGAATAATGAAACAGTAATGAAGCAGAGTAATGAAACAGAGTAATGAAGCAGAGTAATGAAGCAGAGTAGTGAAACAGAGTAGTGAAACAGAGTAACGAAACAGAGTAATGAAGCAGAGTAGTGAAACAGTAGTGAAACAGAGTAATGAAGCAGAGTAATGAAACAGAGTAGTGAAACAGTAGTGAATCAGAGTAATGAAGCAGAGTAATGAAACAGAGTAATGAAGCAGAGTAATGAAGCAGAGTAATGAAGCAGGGTAATGAAGCAGAGTAATGAAGCAGGGTAATGAAACAGAGTAATGAAGCAGAGTAATGAAACAGAGTAATGAAGCAGAGTAATGAAACAGTAATGAAGCAGAGTAATGAAACAGTAATGAAGCAGGGTAATGAAACAGAGTAATGAAACAGAGTAATGAAGCAGAGTAGTGAAACAGAGTAATGAAGCAGAGTAATGAAACAGAGTAATGAAGCAGAGTAATGAAGCAGAGTAATGAAACAGAGTAATGAAACAGAGTAATGGAGCAGAGTAATGAAGCAGAGTAATGAAACAGAGTAATGGAGCAGAGTAATGAAGCAGAGTAATGAAACAGTAATGAAGCAGAGTAATGAAACAATAATGAAACAGAGTAATGAAGCAGAGTAATGAAGCAGAGTAATGAAACAGTAATGAAACAGAGTAATGAAGCAGAGTAATGAAGCAGAGTCAGCCATTCTGGATGTCACTAACTCGGCTTCTTCTCCGGAGCCTTTGTGCTCCACTGTCTCTCAGATTAACTCATATCACAGCGGTGCCTGGACAGCGTGACGTGTGTGGTTGTGCTGCTGCCGTGGTCCTGCCAGATGCCTCCTGCTGCTGCTGCCATCATTAGTCATTAGTCATACTTCTACTGTTATTATACACATATGACTATTGTCACACATGTATACTGCCAGATATTAATACATACTTTCAACATATTGTACCACAGTAGCCAGAACTATAACTATAATATTATTACTTTCATTAATGTTGTTGTAAGCTACTGTCATTACCTGCATCTCTCTCTCTCTCTGTCTCTCTCTCTGTCTCATTGTGTCATATGGATTACTGTTAATTTATTATGCTGATCTGTTCTGTACGACATCTATTGCACGTCTGTCCGTCCTGGAAGAGGGATCCCTCCTCAGTTGCTCTTCCTGAGGTTTCTACCGTTTTTTTTCCCTGTTAAAGGGGTTTTTTTTGGGGGGGGGAGTTTTTCCTGATCAGCTGTGAGGGTCATAAGGACAGAGGGATGTTGTATGCTGTAAAGCCCTGTGAGGCAAATTGTGATTTGTGATATTGGGCTTTATAAATAAAATTGATTGATTGATTGATTGATTGATTGATAATGAAGCAGAGTAATGGAACAGTAATGAAGCAGAGTAATGAAACAGTAATGAAGCAGACAGACAGTGAGCAGGAGGAGAAGTAAATCTAGTTTGGTTGAAGACAATCATTTTAATTTGCTCATTTCTGTCGTGACGTCTAAAAGCTGCTGCAGGTCTGAACGCAGACGTGTCCTCAGATATCTGGTTATACGGGTTATTTTTGTGTGACAAAGTTAACAGTGGTATATTTAGAAAAGTCTCTGATCTTTATAAGAAACTGCTTCATTTCACGCGATGACGATGGAAAGGAGGCGGGACTTAATAAACATTTAAACTTCCTCTCTCTGCTTTTCAGACTAACTGTGCGCTGACAGCTGCTTCTCATCATGTGTAAATACGACCTGTCTGCTTTACATGTTTCAGATAAATATCAAAATGCAAACTGTATTAGAATAATAACTAGAAGGATAAAGCAGATCAACACACAGCGGTGGAGAAGACTGAAAACACTGCAGTGTAGAAATACTCTGTTACTCTGTTAGAAATATTATCATCTAAATTCATCTGATCACATAACATCCTGTTACGTCTGTGTTGAGACGAACAACTCGTGTGTTCAGCGTCTTGTTCAGAGAGGATCTTTGTCGTCTCTGGGAGAAGGAGGAAGTGAACATGTCGTCATCATGATAATAGTTTTAGAGTCAATAAATCAAAGTGTCGACAGCTAACGACGAGTCCTTGTTTTTTACTTTGAGGTTTTCAGATGTGAGGTTTTCACAGGACACTGAACATTTATGGATTCTGGATTTGATTTTCATCTTTGAATCAAAGTTTTTGTGTTTTCTGATATTTTAATATTTCACAGTTCAAACAGTGGACGAGTTCACTGAGGCAATAACTGGCACATTGATGATGAAAATAATATTGTTGTGGTGTAATTTGTTCTGAAGCTCGTTGAATGTAAAATAAAAGTGGCCCGAGGACTGAGCCCTGGGGACCTCCCTAATGAGGTCACGTGACCTCACACAGGTAAGGTGGTGTGATGTCAGCAGCTGTTAAAGAGCAGGTGTTTGTCTCGTACAGGGTTACTTCTTCAATGCCAACAACCCGTACAGAGACTGGCCCAGTGCCTTCGCCGAGGGGCAGGAGAAAGCTCGGGAGGGAGACCTGAACGCCGCCGTCCTGCTGCTGGAGGCCGCCATCCTCCAGGATCCGCAGGACTCTGAGGTGAACTGGAATGTTTGACATGTTCTGATGCAGTCATCCATCTTTGGTAATGATGATGAAGGTTAACTCTTCTTCGTGTGTTTTCAGGCCTGGCAGGTTTTAGGAATGACGCAGGCTGAGAACGAGAACGAACAGGCTGCCATCGTGTCGCTGCAGAGGTCAGACTTCACTGTTACATTCACAGGAAGGTTACTGAGGTACACCTGCGCCCCTGCAGGTCAGACAGGTGATGAAGTTTATAAATAAAGATTCTGATTGGCTGTTCATCTCTGATGAAGAATCAGAGGCCAAACACATGACATGTCGTTAACCACCTGGAACACATAGGTCGGGCGCTGGGCGCTGCTCTCGTGCCTTTTCTGTGCCAACTTAGCCTTAACCCCAATCATATAGCCTGTTTACCTGAAACCCTGAGGTCAGAGCTGATTTACTTCCTGTTTGTCTGTCAGACAGACGTAAACAACGATCAGCTCCTCCTCCATGTTTATCTCAGACTGATAAACATATCTGTGTGCTCTGATTGGTCGACGGTCATCATGTGACATGCGGTGCGCTGCTGCGTTCTAGAAGTTGATCTGTGTTTATCTCTGGAAGGCTTCGCCTGTGTCCCGCCCCCCGGCCTTGCACGACTCAGGGACAGTTTAAACTCCTTACTGAGTGACGTGTGGACGGAGCGCTGCTTCAGCCAGTCGACGAGGAGGGAGGAGTCATTATAAGGACTTTCCTCAAACCTGACCCCCCCAACCTTTAACCCCTAACCCCTGAACCTTTATCCTTTAACCTTTAACCCCTAACCCCTGAACCTTTATCCTTTAACCTTTAACCCCTAACCCCTGAACCTTTATCCTTTAACCTTTAACCCCTAACCCCTGAACCTTTAACCTTTAACCCCTAACCCCTGAACCTTTATCCTTTAACCTTTAACCCCTGAACCTTTAACCTTTAACCCCTAACCCCTGAACCTTTATCCTTTAACCTTTAACCCCTAACCCCTGAACCTTTATCCTTTAACCTT
This sequence comes from Epinephelus lanceolatus, assembly GCF_041903045.1. NCBI lineage: Eukaryota > Metazoa > Chordata > Actinopteri > Perciformes > Serranidae > Epinephelus > Epinephelus lanceolatus. The sequence continues at coordinate 44,692,003 of NC_135745.1, read as the reverse complement.
TGACCCTTAAGCCTTGAAACCCACTCATGAAGGAATCTGTCTGTTGCAACCCTTCAGCTTCAGGACTTAAACTGAACCACCTTCAGAGCAGTCTGGACTCATGTGGGGGTTTAATCAGGTCGAGTCCTCGGCCTCAACACATTGGTTATCCTAAAGAGAGTAATTAGAAAAAATTAAAATCGAAAAACTCCACACAGTGTCTCCAAACAGAGCTTTATGTAGCTTTATTAAAGCAACACCAACTTCCCTCCCTTTATGAATGAATGAATGAATAGTTGTTATTCTGATCTGATCTCTGACCCTTTATTCATTTAATATCTGATTTCATTTGTTACTAAATAAAAACAAAAACTTTAAGCCTTCATCAGAATTTCATCAAACTTTGTGAACTTTGTTTCCTTGGATGAATCGATAAAGGCTCCGAAACACATGCTGCGTTTATTCGCCCTCAAATTCACTGAATTTGAGGGCGAACTTTTGAACTGAACTTTTGGACTTGAACTTTTGGAAGGCAGCAGCGTGCATCACGTCATGTGACGAGGACCAACCAATCACAGCTGACATCACCATCATCACCATCACCATCATCACCATCACCATCATCATCACCATCATCATCACCATCATCACCACCATCATCACCACCATCACCATCATCATCACCATCACCATCACCATCATCACCACCATCACCACCATCATCACCATCATCACCACCATCATCACCACCATCACCATCATCATCACCATCATCATCACCATCACCACCATCACCATCACCATCATCATCACCATCACCATCACCATCATCACCATCATCATCACCATCACCACCATCACCATCACCATCACCATCATCACCATCATCACCACCATCACCATCATCACCATCATCATCACCATCACCACCATCATCACCATCACCATCATCATCGTCACCATCACCATCACCATCATCATTGTCACCATCATCAGTGAGAGTAGTTGTTTCTGTGATGATCTGGAGAATTCAAGGATGAGGCCGATCACAGAGTTCTTTCTTAATGCATGTTTAATTGGGAGCTCTGATCAGCATGGCTTCAGGCAGAAGCTGTGTGATACATGTGACCAGACACAGCTTGTATCGGATGGTGGCATGTATGCTAAAACCTAAAATGGTGCCTTGACACGTTTAACTTGACCTTGGTCCAACTAAAATTAGTCTAACTTGTCCATTCATCAGTAAGCCTCGCACTTCTGACACCATGTCGTCTGCCATGTCGGAACATGATCCCCAGGGGTCTTGACCAAGTATCCAGTGGTCAGTGGGGACGTAAAGATACATACTAACACACTGTTGATCTCTAACTTCACGTTATTTGATTAAACTACTGTATTTTGCTGTTTGACTCCAACAAACTACAGAGATGTTTTGCTTTGGGTGATTTGGATGTAGCCATGTGTCAGTCAGTCTCTGAGCTCTGATTATTGATTATCATTCAATGTTTGACTTGTTTTGTGATTTTTTATTAAAGCGATAATTAGCTAACTGCTGCTAAGTTAACGTGTCACCCTTCGCAGGTGTCTGGAACTCCGCCCCAACAACCTGCCGGCTCTCATGGCGCTCGCCGTCAGCTTCACCAATGTCGGCATGCAGTGTGAGGCGTGCGACGCTCTGCGCCGCTGGATCAGCCACAACCCCCGATACAAACACCTGGTGGTGGAGCGCAGGAGCCCGCTACAAGGCTCCCCGGCCACACCTCGCAGGAGCCCCCACAACTCATCACCAGCCAGGTACGAACACCTGAGGGACATTAGATCAGACTCACTGAATCATTATAAGCCCAGTATCCTTCCTCGACTCCGTGACTCCTTCATCCTCGATCACTTGACCCAGAAATTGATTGAGACATTTTGATGTATCGATACGTTAAATGTGCTCAGAGAAGTCGAGGAGAGAGGAGAGGATACACAAGTGCACCCTTCACAGAAGTCTTTTACCGACCACCCTTCCTGATATTACACATGAGAGACAGGTTAACTTATATTGCCCCCCCCCCCCCCAGGTTTCAGGCTCAGGAAAATTTTTCCCTTTAAGCCCTGAGGATGTCTGTCTGTCAGAGAATCTGTCTGTCTATCAGGTGAATGAAACATGGATGTGAGATCAGGTGTTGGGATGAACCCCTGGAGTCTCAGCTGCCATCTACATGGAGACAACTCCATATATGTGTGTGTGTGTGCGCGCGTGTGTGTGCAGGTGTGAGCTGCAGGACGTCCTGCTCCTCTTCCAGGATGCGGCTCTGTTGAATCTGGACTGTGTGGATCCGGACCTGCAGACCGGACTGGGCGTCCTTTTCAACCTCAGCTCTGACTTTAACAAGGCTGTGGAGGCGTTCACTGCAGCGCTGTCTGTCAGACCACAGGTGACACACACACACACACACACACACACACACACACACACTGTATGTGTTCTGAGCTCACTGCTCTGTTCTGCTGTTTGCAGTCATTACATCACATCATCATTACTGATTATTATCAGAGATGTAATCACCAATAACTGACTTTTGATATCCACACATGATCAATATTGAGCTATTTGGTCAAAATGTTGTGATATTCATGTCCCCCTGTCGCACAGCTCGCCTACGTGTCTGTGTTTCACAATACAAATGTATGTATATATGTGTGTGTGTGTGTTTGTATATATGTATGTATGTATATGTATATATATATATATGTATATACATATGGAAGTGGCCCGGTACTGCTGACAAAAAGCTGTGGCAAAGGGTGAACACTGACCTGACCCTGACCCTTGAGCAACTTCAAGGGACATTGGAGAAAAAGTTGGAGAGAATGGGAGACATCATCTACCAGTAGGGGGCAGAACATTTTGGAATTCAAGAGGTGAAAAGTGCAAAAAAAGCTCCAACCCCACCAGTTTCAAGGAGGCAATGAGAGATCAAGCTCCTCGTTCAAGAGAGGAGACAACTCAAGAAGCAGTGGAAAAAGGCCTCTGAAGCAGAAAAGAAGGGGATACCGCTCAGCAAGCTGACATTAAGATCTGCCTGGCATCCCTCCGCAGAGCAGAGAACTTGCGGAAACGCAGAAGGTGTAAAGAACAAACAAGAACATGGTTCTACATAGATCCCTTCAAGTTCCTAAAAACCCTCTTTACCAAAGAGAAAACTGGAACTCTAAAAACAACTAAAGAAGACCTGGAGCAGCACCTGAAAACAACTCATTCTGATCCAAGACGCCATGAACATCTGGCCATCCCTTTGGACATCCCACCAATTGACTCCCCAGAACATCAATTTGAGAGCGGCCCTCCGACCTGGAAAAAGGTGGTAAACACAGTCCATCGAGTAAGAACAGCATCAGCCCCGGGGCCAAATGGTGTTCTGTACAAGGTGTATAAGAACGCACCAGATGTCCTGAGGTTTCTCTGGAGGCTCATGGGAACGGCATGGGAGAAGAAGACTGTACCCAAAACATGGCGTAGGGCAGCTGGAGTCTTGATCCCGAAGGAAGAGGATGCAGTGAACATCAGCCAATTCCGCCCAATCTCCCTGCTGAATGTGGAAGGTAAAGCCTTCTTTAGCATCACTGCTCAGAGGATGGCCAAGTACCTGAAGAGAAACCAGTACATTGATACATCTGTACAGAAGGCGGGAATATCGGCTTTCTCTGGATGTCTCGAGCACTCCAGTATGATCTGGCACCAGATCCAAATGGCAAAGCTGGAGAAAAGGGACCTCCATGTAGTCTTTTTTGGATCTTGCCAATGCCTTTGGCTCAGTGCCCCATGGTCTCCTGTGGGCTGCCTTCAGCTTTTTTCACATTCCGGACGACATCACAACCCTGGTCAAATCCTACTTCCAGGACATGCAATTCTGCTTCTCAACCCCCGAGTTGACCACCTCTTGGCAATGCCTGGAAGTAGGCATTATGGCAGGATGCACCATCTCTCGTCTGGCGTTCACCATGGCAATGGAGGTCATTATTTGTGCCTCAAAATGGGTTTTAGTGGACAGCGAGTTGGCTCTGGTTTGCACCTCCCTCCTCTCAGAGCTTACATGGACAACATTACAACTCTGACCACCACCGTCCCATGTACCAAGAGGCTGCTCAGAAAACTAGAGGAGAACATCAGTTGGGCCCAGATGAAGATCAAACCATCCAAGTCACGCAGCATCTCAATGATGAAGGGAGTGCTCACTGACCTGAGGTTCTTCATCAGAGATGATCCAATCCCCATGATTTCACAATGCCTCACCACTATAGGCCTCTATGGAGGTGGTGTCCTCAAGCTGCCCCTCACCAGTCTCATGGAGGAGTTCAAGTGCGCAAAAACACGACTCCAAATGACACTAAATGTATCCAAGGACTTGACAGTGAGGAAGATCGCACCAACTGGGCGCAAATGGAGACCAGCAACAGCAGTGGGGGAGGCAACATCAGCCCTCAGACATGCTGACATTTAGGGGCATGTTCAGCAAGGAAGAGGAGGCCTTGGACTTGCACCTAGTCGCCCTGCTTGGGGTAAGGCCACTGCACCAGAATGGAGGAAGATGGTGGTGGAGGAAGTACGCCATCAGGAAGAGGCTGCAAGGTGGGCCAAGGCAGTTTCCCTTGGCAAACAGGGACAGTGGACTCGATGGGACTCCATGGAGAGGAGGAAGTTCAGCTGGAAGGATGTGTTGGAAATGGAAGCAAGGAGGCTTGAGCTTTGCAATCAGAGCTACCTACGACGTCCTTCCCACACCAACCAATCTTTATCAGTGGTTTGGTGAAGATCCAGGGTGTGCCCTCTGTTCCATGGCAGCCTCCCTCCGGCACATACTGACAGGGTGCAAAACCAGCCTCACCCAAGGGCGGCACACTTGGTGTCACAACCAAGTTTTAAAGACCCTAGCATCCACCCTGGAGGACTAGTGCACTACCATCAATTCCCAACCACCACCAGTTTCCAACCCCCCATGGACAACAGCCTATGTCCGTGTGGGGGCAAAAATAAGCAGGAGCAGCTCCACACCATTTAAGAGAGGCAAGCTTGGCTTAGCCCGTGACTGGAAATTGCTGGTGGATATCAGACGGCAGCTTGTGTTCACTCCAGAGATTGCCGCCACCACCTTAAGACCTGCCTTGCTACTCTAGTCCCTTTCTCTAAAGAAGATTTACATCACTGAGCTCACCGTACCCTGGGAAGATTCAGTGGACGAGGCATATGAGCGAAAACACCTGCGCTATGCCCAACTAGCTGCTGAAGCTCAACATTGTGGCTGGAAAACAGAAGTCCGCCCAGTGGAGTTTGGGTCCAGAGGGTTTGTGGCAACATCTACCACCAAACTACTGAGGGACCTGGGAATCAGGGGCCAGAGCCAGCGCTTGGCCATCAAAGCTGCATCGGAGGCAGCAGAGAGAAGCAGCCAGTGGCTCTGGCTGAAAAGGAAGGATCCCTGCTGGTCTCCAAATAGCAATAATTGATCATAAATGGCAATAAATAATCATGAATAATTGGGCATGGGATGCAAACTCAGGACTGATCACCCTGTAGCTAGCTGCCTTTGGTGAGGGTGTATAGTGTAAATGGCCAAAACACCCCAGGAACCAAAGGAACACTACTGCATCCCAAATTTACAACTTAATCTTAGCTCATATCTACTGTTCGCCAATTGACTCTTGTATGTGCTTGCACAAAGGATTTTAACATCTTGTCCCGTGTGTTTTGGTGTTTTGTCAAGAATCATGAAAAAACGTCATAGTAAAGCATGTCGTCAGAAATCACGAATAAACGTCATAGTATAGCATGTCGTCAAAAATCACGAAAAAACGTCATAGTATAGCATGTTGTCCAAAATCATGAAAAAACGTCATAGTATATGGCATGTCGTCAAAAATCATGAAAAAATGTCATAGTATAGCAAGTCGTCAAAAATCACGAAAAAACGTCATAGTATAACATGTCGTCAAAAATCACGAAAAAACATCATAGTATAGCATGTCGTTAAAAATCACGAAGAAACGTCATAGTATAGCATGTCGTCAAAAATCATGAAAAACATCACGGTATAGCATGTCGTCAAAAATCATGAAATACGTCACGGTATAGCATGTCGTCAAAAATCAAGAAAAACGTCATGGTATAGCATGTCGTTAAAAATCATGAAAAAACGTCATAGTATAGCATGTTGTCAAAAATCACGAAAAAACGTCATAGTATAGCATGTCGTCAGAAATCACGAACAAAGGTTATAGTATAGCATGTCGTCAAAAATCACGAAAAAATGTCATAGTAAAGCATGTTGTCCAAATTCACGAAAAAACGTCATAGTATAGCATGTCGTCAAAAATCATGAAAAAACGTCATAGTATAGCATGTCGTTAAAAATCACGAAGAAACGTCATAGTATAGCATGTCGTCAAAAATCATGAAAAACGTCATAGTATAGCATGTCGTCAAAAATCATAAAAAAAAGTCATTGTATAGCATGTCATCCAAAATCACGAAAAAACGTCATAGTATAGCATGTCGTTAAAAATCACGAAGAAACGTCATAGTATAGCATGTCGTCAAAAATCATGAAAAACATCACGGTATAGCATGTCGTCAAAAATCATGAAAAACGTCACGGTATAGCATGTCAAAAATCAAGAAAAACGTCATGGTATAGCATGTCGTTAAAAATCATGAAAAAACGTCATAGTATAGCATGTCGTCAAAAATCACGAAAAAACGTCATAGTATAGCATGTCGTCAGAAATCACGAACAAAGGTTATAGTATAGCATGTCGTCAAAAATCACGAAAAAATGTCATAGTAAAGCATGTTGTCCAAAATCACGAAAAAACGTCATAGTATAGCATGTCGTCAAAAATCATGAAAAAACGTCATAGTATAGCATGTCGTCAAAAATCACGAAAAAACGTCATAGTATAGCATGTCGTTAAAAATCACGAAGAAACGTCATAGTATAGCATGTCGTCAAAAATCATGAAAAACGTCATAGTATAGCATGTCGTCAAAAATCATAAAAAAAAGTCATTGTATAGCATGTCGTCAAAAATCAAGAAAAACGTCATAGTATAGCATGTCATCCAAAATCACGAAAAAACGTCATAGTATATAGCATGTCGTCCAAAATCACGAAAAAACATCATAGTATAGCATGTCGTCCAAAATCATGAAAAAACGTCATAGTATAGCATGTCGTCCGAAATCATGAAAAAACGTCATAGTATAGCATGTCATCCAACATCATGAAAAAACGTCATAGTATAGCATGTCGTTAAAAATCATGAAAAAACGTCATAGTATAGCATGTCGTTAAAAATCATGAAAAAACGTCATAGTATAGCATGTCGTCCGAAATCATGAAAAAACGTCATAGTATAGCATGTCGTCCAACATCATGAAAAAACATCATAGTATAGCATGTCGTCAAAAATCATGAAAAAACGTCATAGTATAGCATGTCGTCCAACATCATGAAAAAACGTCATAGTATAGCATGTCGTCCGAAATCATGAAAAAACGTCATAGTATAGCATGTCGTCCGAAATCATGAAAAAACGTCATAGTATAGCATGTCGTCCAACGTCATGAAAAAACGTCATAGTATAGCATGTCGTCAAAAATCACGAAAAAACGTCATAGTATAGCATGTCATCAAGAATCAGGAAAAAACGTCATAGTATAGCATGTCGTCAAAAATCATAAAAAAAAAACAGTATAGCATGTCGTCAAAAATCAAGTAAAAACGTCATAATATAGCATGTCGTCAAGAATCAGGAAAAAACGTCATAGTATAGCATGTCGTCAAAAATAAAAACGTCACAGTATAGCATGTCGTCAAAAATCAAGAAAAACGTCATAGTATAGCATGTCGTCAAAAATCACGAAAAAACGTCATAATATAGCATGTCATCAAGAATCAGGAAAAAACGTCATAGTATAGCATGTCGTCAAAAATCATAAAAAAAAACAGTATAGCATGTCGTCAAAAATCAAGAAAAAACGTCATAATATAGCATGTCGTCAAGAATCAGGAAAAAACGTCATAGTTTAGCATGTCGTCAGAAATCAAGAAAAACGTCATAGTATAGCATGTCGTCAAAAATCAAGAAAAACGTCATAGTATAGCATGTCGTCAGAAATCAAGAAAAACGTCATAGTATAGCATGTCGTCAAAAATCATGAAAAAATGTCATAGTATAGCATGTCGTCAAAACTCTTGAAAAAAGTCATAGTATAGCATGTCGTCAGAAATCAAGAAAAACGTCATAGTATAGCATGTCGTCAAAAATCATGAAAAAACGTCATAGTATAGCATGTCGTCAAAACTCTTGAAAAAACGTCATAGTATAGCATGTCAAAACTCATGAAAAAACGTCATAGTATAGCATGTCGTCAAAAATCAAGAAAAACGTCATAGTATAGCATGTCGTCAAAAATCATGAAAAAACATAGTATAGCATGTCGTCAAAAATGAAAAAACGTCATAGTATAGCATGTCGTTAAAAATCAAGAAAAACGTCATAGTATAGCATGTCGTCAAAAATAAAAAAAAAAAACGTCATTGTATAGCATGTCGTCAAAAATCACGAAAAAACGTCATAATATAGCATGTCGTCAAGAATCAGGAAAAAACGTCATAGTATAGCATGTCGTCAAAAATAAAAAAAAACGTCACAGTATAGCATGTCGTCAAAAATCAAGAAAAACGTCATAGTATAGCATGTCGTCAAAAATCATTAAAAACATCACGGTATAGCATGTCGTCAAAAATCAAGAAAAACGTCATGGTATAGCATGTCGTCAAGAAATCATGAAAAAATGTCATAGTATAGCATGTCGTTAAAAATCATGAAAAACGTCATAGTATAGCATGTCGTCAAAAATTACGAAAAAACGTCATAGTATAGCATGTTGTCAAAAATCACGAAAAAACGTCATAGTATATAGCATGTCGTCCAAAATCACGAAAAAACGTCATAGTATAGCATGTCGTCAAAAATCATGAAAAACGTCAGTATAGCATGTCGTCAAAAATAAAAAAAAAAACGTCATTGTATAGCATGTCGTCAAAAATCACGAAAAAACGTCATAATATAGCATGTCGTCAAGAATCAGGAAAAAACGTCATAGTATAGCATGTCGTCAAAAATCATTAAAAAAAACGTCACAGTATAGCATGTCGTCAAAAATCACGAAAAAACGTCATAGTATAGCATGTCGTCAAAAATAAAAAAAACGTCAGTATAGCATGTCGTCAAAAATCAAGAAAAACGTCATAGTATAGCATGTCGTCAAAAATCATGAAAAACATCACGGTATAGCATGTCGTCAAAAATCATAAAAAAACGTCATAGTATAGCATGCCGTCAAAAATCATGAAAAAATGTCATAGTAAAGCATGTCGTCAGAAATCACGAAAAAACGTCATAGTATAGCATGTCGTCAAAAATCACGAAAAAACGTCATAGTATAGCATGTCGTCAAAAATCATGAAAAAACGTCATAGTATAGTATGTCGTCAAAAATCACGAAAAAACGTCATAGTATAGCATGTCGTTAAAAATCACGAAGAAACGTCATAGTATAGCATGTCGTCCAAAATCATGAAAAACGTCATAGTATAGCATGTCGTCAAAAATCATGAAAAAACGTCATAGTATAGCATGTCATCAAAAATCATAAAAAAAAGTCATTGTATAGCATGTCATCCAAAATCACGAAAAAACGTCATAGTATAGCATGTCGTTCAAAATCAAGAAAAACGTCATAGTATAGCATGTCATCCAAAATCACGAAAAAACGTCATAGTATATAGCATGTCGTCAAAAGTCACGAAAAAACGTCATAGTATAGCATGTCGTCAAAAATCATGAAAAACGTCATAGTATAGCATGTCGTCAAAAATCAAGAAAAACGTCATAGTATAGCATGTCGTCAAAAATCATGAAAAAACATAGTATAGCATGTCATCAAGAATCAGGAAAAAACGTCATAGTATAGTATGTCGTCCAAAATCATGAAAAAACGTCATAGTATAGCATGTCGTCAAAAGTCACGAAAAAACGTCATAGTATAGCATGTCGTCCAACATCATGAAAAAACGTCATAGTATAGCATGTCGTCCGAAATCATGAAAAAACGTCATAGTATAGCATGTCGTCCAACGTCATGAAAAAACGTCATAGTATAGCATGTCATTAAAAATCATGAAAAAACGTCATAGTATAGCATGTCGTCCAACATCATGAAAAAATGTCATAGTATTGCATGTCGTCCAAAATCATGAAAAAACGTCATAGTATAGCATGTCGTTAAAAATCATGAAAAAACGTCATAGTATAGCATGTCGTCCAACATCATGAAAAAATGTCATAGTATAGCATGTCGTCCAACGTTATGAAAAAACGTCATAGTATAGCATGTCGTCCAACGTTATGAAAAAATGTCATAGTATAGCATGTCGTCCAACGTTATGAAAAAACGTCATAGTATAGCATTTCGTTAAAAATCATGAAAAAACGTCATAGTATAGCATGTCGTCCAAAATCATGAAAAAATGTCATAGTATTGCATGTCGTCCAACATCATGAAGAAACGTCATAGTATAGCATGTCGTCCAAAATCATGAAAAAACGTCATAGTATAGCATGTCGTCCAACATCATGAAGAAACGTCATAGTATTGCATGTCGTCCAAAATCATGAAGAAACGTCATAGTATAGCATGTCGTCCAACATCATGAAGAAACGTCATAGTATTGCATGTCGTCCAAAATCATGAAGAAACGTCATAGTATAGCATGTCGTCCAACATCATGAAGAAACGTCATAGTATTGCATGTCGTCCAACATCATGAAGAAACGTCATAGTATAGCATGTCGTCCAAAATCATGAAGAAACGTCATAGTATAGCATGTCGTCAAAAATCACGAAAAAACGTCATAGTATAGCATGTCGTCCAACATCATGAAAAAACGTCATAGTATAGTATGTCGTCCAAAATCATTAAGAAACGTCATAGTATAGCATGTCGTCCAAAATCATTAAGAAACGTCATAGTATAGCATGTCGTCCAAAATCATGAAAAAACGTCATAGTATAGCATGTCGTCCAACATCATGAAGAAACGTCATAGTATTGCATGTCGTCCAAAATCATTAAGAAACGTCATAGTATAGCATGTCGTCCAACATCATGAAGAAACGTCATAGTATTGCATGTCGTCCAAAATCATGAAGAAACGTCATAGTATAGCATGTCGTCCAACATCATGAAGAAACGTCATAGTATAGCATGTCGTCCAAAATCATGAAGAAACGTCATAGTATAGCATGTCGTCAAAAATCACGAAAAAACGTCATAGTATAGCATGTCGTCCGAAATCATGAAAAAACGTCATAGTATAGCATGTCATCCAACATCATGAAAAAACGTCATAGTATAGCATGTCGTTAAAAATCATGAAAAAAGTCATAGTATAGCATGTCGTCCAAAATCATGAAAAAACGTCATAGTATAGCATGTCGTCCGAAATCATGAAAAAACGTCATAGTATAGCATGTCGTCCAACATCATGAAAAAACGTCATAGTATAGCATGTCGTCCGAAATCATGAAAAAACATCATAGTATAGCATGTCGTCCAACATCATGAAAAAACGTCATAGTATTGCATGTCGTCCAACATCATGAAAAAACGTCATAGTATAGCATGTCGTCCAAAATCATGAAAAAACGTCATAGTATAGCATGTCGTCCAACATCATGAAAAAACGTCATAGTATAGCATGTCGTCCAACATCATGAAAAAACGTCATAGTATAGCATGTCGTCCAACATCATGAAGAAACGTCATAGTATTGCATGTCGTCCAACATCATGAAGAAACGTCATAGTATAGCATGTCGTCCAAAATCATGAAGAAACGTCATAGTATAGCATGTCGTCAAAAATCATGAAAAAACGTCATAGTATAGCATGTCGTCCAACATCATGAAAAAACGTCATAGTATAGTATGTCGTCCAAAATCATTAAGAAACGTCATAGTATAGCATGTCGTCCAAAATCATTAAGAAACGTCATAGTATAGCATGTCGTCCAAAATCATGAAAAAACGTCATAGTATAGCATGTCGTCCAACATCATGAAGAAACGTCATAGTATAGCATGTTGTCAAAAATCATGAAGAAACGTCATAGTATAGTATGTCGTCCAAAATCATGAAGAAACGTCATAGTATAGCATGTCGTCCAACATCATGAAGAAACGTCATAGTATAGCATGTCGTCCAAAATCATGAAGAAACGTCATAGTATAGCATGTCGTCAAAAATCACGAAAAAACGTCATAGTATAGCATGTCGTCCAACATCATGAAGAAACGTCATAGTATAGTATGTCATCCAAAATCATTAAGAAACGTCATAGTATAGCATGTCGTCAAAAATCACGAAAAAACGTCATAGTATAGCATGTCGTCCAACATCATGAAAAAACGTCATAGTATAGCATGTCGTCCAAAATCATTAAGAAACGTCATAGTATAGCATGTCGTCCAAAATCATTAAGAAACTTCATAGTATAGCATGTCGTCCAACATCATGAAAAAACGTCATAGTATAGCATGTCGTCCAAAATCATGAAAAAACGTCATAGTATAGCATGTCGTCCAACATCATGAAAAAACGTCATAGTATAGCATGTCGTCCAAAATCATTAAGAAACGTCATAGTATAGCATGTCGTCCAAAATCATTAAGAAACGTCATAGTATAGCATGTCATCCAACATCATGAAAAAACGTCATAGTATAGTATGTCGTCCAAAATCATGAAAAAACGTCATAGTATAGCATGTCGTCCAAAATCATGAAAAAACGTCATAGTATAGCATGTCGTCAAAAATCATGAAATATGTCAAAGTATAGCATGTCGTGCAAAATCATTAAGAAACGTCATAGTATAGCATGTCGTCCAACATCATGAAAAAACGTCATAGTATAGCATGTCGTCCAAAATCATTAAGAAACGTCATAGTATAGCATGTCGTCCAAAATCATGAAAAAAAGTCATAGTATAGCATGTCGTCCAAAATCATGAAAAAACGTCATAGTATAGCATGTCGTCCAAAATCATGAAAAAACGTCATAGTATAGCATGTCGTTGAAAACATATTTATGTACAGAACACATAGTAGACAAAACGTAAGTGACCAGATTAGTCCAGGAGTCAGTTTTAATCCTTTATCAGTTACAGTGTGTGTGTGTGTGTGTGTGTGTGTGTCTGTGTGTTCAAATTAGGATTGGGCGATGTTTGGAAAATCAAACATTACAACATTTTTGACCAAATATCTCAAAATTGCTATTTTAATGATAAGTGTTGACCACTGGTGCTTTCACTTTGTATTTACTATAATATCGTCTATAATATGAATTTATCGGATCTATGATCACGAGAATCAGAAAATGACATCACTTCACTGTTTTCAGCTTTTATCACCAGCAGAAGTCGACACTCATCGTCTGCTCTGGTGTGCTGATGTTATATCCACACACCATCAGGCCCTGTTTGAAACCTGACACGTTGATGCTGGAACTTGAGGTCTGAGGGTCAAAGGGAACCATGCTGGATCACCTGGTGGTCTGTCTGCAGACCTTCGCCTGGATGTAGTGTGATGATGTCATGACTTTATGATGATGTCATGACGATGTTACCTTCCTGTGTGTTTCCTCTTCAGGACTACCTGCTTTGGAACCGTCTGGGTGCGACACTGGCGAATGGAGACCGCAGTGAGGAGGCCGTGGAGGCGTACACCAGAGCTCTGGAGCTGCAGCCTGGATTCATCCGGTCCAGATACAACCTGGGGATCAGCTGCATCAACCTGGGAGCTCACAGGTAACACCATCAGCTGTCCTACCTGTGACTCACACAAACGTGGGCTAAAACACCAGAGATACAGAACCAAACGGTCATAGTAGCGTTGGCTGTACCTACTTGATGTGACCCGTTGATGTGTTTGTTTGTAACTCTCGGTGATCACAGTGATTTCATGCTCTTTAAAATGAACGTATTCAGTGTGATTACAGTCCTGGTCTGACCTGGTTCTGGTCCTGCAGGGAGGCGGTCAGTAACTTCCTGACGGCTCTGAACCAGCAGAGGCGGAGTCAGCGCTGCAGCCACCAGCAGATGTCGGCGAACATCTGGGCCGCCCTGCGAATCGCCATCTCCCTGATGGACCGGCCCGAGCTGTTCCAGGCCGCCAACATCGGGGACCTGGACCTGCTGATGAGGGCCTTCGACGTGGGCGACGTCTGACGGTGACGGGGGCGGCCTGGTCGGACTGAAGGTTGTCTGTCGGGTCAGCTCAGAGGAAGTGTGAGTGTTGTCTCCTAGAAACAGAGGACCAAAGGGGGACATGGGCTGGATGTGGACAGTTTGGTATGAAACCAAAGAGACAATGACGTCCGCAGGAAAATCCTTCGCAATATAACAGCACAACCCTTTAGCTTTCTTTAAGAACACTGTCCTGTTGTCTTGGCGCCGATGACGTCATCAGCAAAGCGCGTCTGCACATCCTTCCGGTCCTTTAATGTTTAAACCGTCCAGAATACGAGTCTTCTACATGACCAGAATACAAGTCTTCTACATGACCAGAATACGAGTCTTCTACATGACTACAACAAGCTCAGGTCCTGTTGGGCCCATAAATGGGCCCACCCTCAGATTCATTTGGTTGTCATTTTGGCTGTGGTCATGCTAGAAAGTTCTTAAGTTGCACAGAGGCCACTTTTCCAGGGTACAACATGCTCCTGGAAAATCTCCTGTCTACACCTTAAAATGAGCTGTATGCAACTTTGGGCCCTGTTCTCCTGTTATGGACAAAAATGGGCCCCATTGAAACCCATTATAAAATGCAAAAAACACACATTTTTACCTGGTGGTTATTTTTTCCCAGAAAGATGATTTATCTGTTTTCATGGCTTAATTCACAACAGGGGAAGTCAAAATATAGGTTTCTGAGCAATTTTGGAAAATTCATTCAGGAATACTATTGTAGCACCTTTGCAAAAAAAAGGGGTACTGACAGGCTGCTCCCCCCATGCAGCGCTGGACCCCACCTGGCCAGACACAAGAGGATGAAACTGGTCCTGTGTGCAAATCATTTGCTTAAATTCATGATTAGAGTAAAGTTCATATGTGCATTCAAATATACCAACAGCTAATTGTGAAGTTGTGTTGTCTGATTTTCACCAGCTTGCACATTTCATCAAAATTACCAAATTTCCTTTAATTTAGTCGAAAAATATTGCATTGCAATCACTGGGCGCGCGTTCCCGCGGGGCGCGTTCACGTGTGTGTGAGTGGGTACGTGTATGGGACATGTGCATGTGTGACTTGAAAGGAGTTGACATATTATCTTTATTTGCAAGCAGCAGCTGCAAAACTAAAACTTGTCACAGCAGCTCCAGAACCGGAGATCCAGCCCGGTTCTATCAGCGGACCCTCCCAGAGCGCTCGCGGGGAATGCTGCCTCGCTTCTCCGCTAAGATGCGGGAGGGAGACCGCTGAAAATTTTTACGGCTTTTTTCAAAACTCTGATCCGAGCATTATCTTCATTTGCAAGCAGTAGTTGTAAAAATAAAACTAGGACGGTAGTTTCAGACGCAGAAATCCAGCCCGGTTCTTTCAGCGGGTGCTCCCACAGCGCTCGCCGACAATGATGCCTCGCTTCCCCGCTAAGATGCGCGAGGGAGACCGCTGAAAGATTTGACGCTTTTTTCAAAACTCTGATCTAAAATATCAGATTACGCCGCTTCCCCTTGGTCGATCGAGGTCAAATAAAAAGTGTTATGATCGCTGAGATCCCCTCTTTGCGATGTGTGCCCAAAAACAGCGCCGCTTGACAAACAAAGTCACGTGATCAGGCCATTTCGGTGACGTGACACCTAAAAATTCACTGCGCATGCCAATATAAAATGAAAAAAACCCTCCAGCAAACTTTATGCAAACAAATCAGTGTGGACACTATTCAAAGGCACACGTGTGCCTGTTCCAATAATAGTAGGAGTAAATCAGATTATTATTGTAATTATTGATATATTGCAATTTTTCAACTTTTTTTTAATAATGGTATTAGCACTCCATCATTAAAACAGGTCATGAAAAGGTTAATTTATAAATATATTGATGAAATAACACATCACACACCAGAAAACAAATGAAATTAAGCAAAAAAAAAACAAAAAACTGTAATACATATTTTTACTTTTACGTGGTGTCGGTTAGAATCCATAGGGCCCAAAAATGGGCCCAACAGGAGCAACGTTAGTCCTAGTTAACAGGACCTCATTCCTCTTTTATATTTCATCATATTTTAGTTTGAAGTCTCAGTTTTTATTTCCTGTTAATACAAACTCGACTCTACAGAAGAGCGTCAGAAAAACTACACCAGAGGAAGATTTGGCGTCAGGTTTTCAGATTGTCCGTCCGTATGTCTTGTTCTTGTGAACAAGGAATTTCTTCAGATTTGGCACAAACGTCCACTTGGACTCAACAATGAACTGATTAGGATTTGGAGCTTGAAGGTCAAAGGTCAGTGTGACCTCACAAAACATGTTTTGGTCCATAACTGAAGAATTCATTCACTAATTCTGACCAAACTTGACACAAATGTCTGACGGGATAAAATACTGAAGGTCAAAAGGTCAAAGGTCAGCTTGACTGTGACATCATCATGTTTTAACGTCATATCTCAGGAACAGAAGGGGAGACATTTGGTCAGATACTGAATTGGTGACTCTAATCTTGAAACTGTGCTGATTGTATAGATCTTCTGTGTGTGAAGCATCCATGTTTTCACTGACATGGATGGAGACTGTCAGAGACACTGGTTGCTTAATCGCAGGAAAAAAAAGGAGCTACACTCAAAATAAATCCGAACTATATGACTGAACCATGTGGGACTTTAATTTGAAAGGACAGACACAGGAAGTGTCCACGCTCAGCAGTCAGACAGGAGTCAGGTATCGACAGATATCTTTCCCTTCTTCTGTAAATATTCAGTCTGATGAACATGTTGATCATGTTAGTGCAGGGCTACTCAGAGCTTTACATCTGTCCCACGGACGACAGGCCGACACACTTACACACAGCTGCTGGAGGAAGATGAGCTCAGTGCTCAGGGTTTCAGGTGAACAGGATATATGATGCTTGTTATATGAGCTCTGCTGAGTGCGACCGAGCGGCTAACTTCCTGTTTAGCGCTCCACTAACATGATGATAAAACAATTGAATCCATCGGCTCTTCCAAATGTTCTCAGACTGAATGGATCAAATCCTGACGGTGACACGAGTCATTTCTCAGGAGCTGGGCGACACGTGACGAACCCCAGAAACTGCAGTACCGCTATTTGGCCACTAGGAAAACTGTCTTCCTGGAGATCTGGGTGGAGCAGACGTCTCTGTTTGTCTGTAATCTTTAGTCCAAGCAGTGCTGCTGTTCTCATTTACATGCTCATGACACAGAGAAACACTGGGCATGTGCGAACTGACGATAAGATAAGATGCACTTCAGAGATTTGATCAGGACTCCAGAGCTGACACATGTAGCTGCTCACATGGTGAATCAATCATTCATAAATACAAGTCTAGGCCACATGTTGCACATGATGCATCACAGCCCTGACACATGATCTGCATGAGGTCGATATAAACACACAAACATACAGTAATCTTCACACACACACACACTGGCACACATCAATACACAACCACCATGTTCCTCACAACACTGCAGACACCTGTGGCTCAAACGCTTTGTTTTACACCCTCACAGACGCACAGTGAGTTTATAAAGACCCTCACCTCACAGGGCATTTTAACAAACGTCAGTTTATACACACATACACACACACACACACACACACACACACACACAGAGGAAAAAACGCTTTATAATTATTCGTGAACAAAGGAAACGTGTCCGCAGGTCTCGTAGCTGATGTAGAAATGAAACTCCTCTCCAACACGTTTGATGTGAAGCAAAGAAGAAAAGCAGCTGCACTCACCTGACAGGTCTCAGCCCGTCGGCCATCTTTAACACAAACTGCTGCAAGAAAAGAGAGTTATTAATAAAGTTATTGATCATTGCTGACCCGACAGTTTGCAGGTCTCTAAATAACGTGTAATTATTATTTTAAAAAAGAAAACACAGTAACTTCATAAATAACTTTTGTCTTTGTTTTCTGTTTGTAACTGTGACCTGCAGTCAGCGCGCATCGACTGAAACTGTGACAGACGGACGTCATCATGTCGTGAGAAGGCTGGAAAATAATTTACAGTCATATTCAGAATAACGTTATGATCTGTAATATTCATATATTTCATTTATTTTATTGAACCTTTATTTTAAAAGTCAGTTAATTAATTAATGAATTAACTGTTTAACAGCCTGTCAAAGGCAGAATAACCGAAGCTGACTTCCTGTTCGTCGTCAACACGTTACATCAGAACCTTTAAATGACGTGTTTGTGATTTCAGTCTGATCAAAGCAGATTTGAATATTAATTTGAATCTGAACTTTGATTGTCAGCTCTCAGGAGTTTTAATCTTAAAGGACCTTGAAGGTGAAATTATTGTCTCATCTCTTCTGAACCTTAAAGCTCAATATTAAATTATTATTATTATTATAATTATATTCTTTGTTTTAAATTCACAATTTGAATTCTGACAACTTCATTTCGATCTTTCAAATTTCAGTTTTAATGTTGCCGTTAAACTTTTTGGATCCTATCTGATGAAGCTTTAATGTTTTGGGATGAACAGGAGCTCAGGGAGGTCAGTGATGAAGAGGAGGAGGACGATGCAGAGTTATGACTGCTGAGGCTGCAAAAATCACAGACCATGAATCATGTATTTATTTTTACGTACTGCTCCGCCCTCACGCCACGATCACACAGGAAGTGGTTTGCAGGTCACAAAACACGAAGCGCACCGCGCTGATTTTTTTTTTTCATTGAATGCTGCTTGTATAAACACACTCGCTGCACCTTTTTATTGTTGCCAGGCAACCACCCCATCACCTCCTCACCCTAACCTTCCTGTGTGATCAGTCTACTGTTTGTGTATCCTGCAGTAATCAGTGTGTAGCTGCTGCCATGTTGAGGCAGAGGGTGCTGTCTGTAGCTCTGGTTGAGGGTGAGAGGCTGTCAGCAGATAAACAGAGATCTGTGTGGGTACATGAGACCCTAAAAAAGAGGCTGGATCATGGGGAGTACCACCAGTTGGTCCAGGAGCTTCTCCTCCATCATGGACGTTTACAGTACTGCACTTATCTGCTGTTTTCTATTCAGATGGTGCTAACTGTGCTTTGTAAAGTCGTATAGCTCTGGGTATCCAGCAACCACTACCACCAGTTTCTCCTCCATTGTTTACCAACTGTGAACTTGTTGTCATGACCACCACAGAAGCCCCGCCTCTCACATCATCCCATTGGACAATGGGGGAAAAGCAGAGATGACATGGGGCCTTTTCTGCTCTGAGAGTTTTTCCAACTCGAGGAGTTCAGGCGCCTAGAGCACAGAAACACGAGGCACAAAGTTTCATTCTCGTTAAAAACTGATACAAAAAGCTGCTGAATCACTTCCTGTGTGATCGGGCACAAAATCAAGCTGTACTACTTGGTCATAACTCTGCACCCTGAACTCTGACGCTTCTGTTTGTGTTTCTGTAGCATGAAATTTAAAGTAAAAATATCAAGTTGGTGATTTGGAAGATCTAAACGTGATGTGCAGATAAAACGCCACAGACGGAGGTCAGCCTGCTGCTCTACTCTGAAATATCTGTAGTTTGTTGTACCTGTGCTCACTGCAGGTTATAACACATGATATCCCTCTGTCATGGTTATTTTGTTCACTACTGTCAGTCATCTGTCTGCAGCTCAGTCATGTGACATCTCTTCAGCTGAGCAAAGGATTGTGGGTCAGAACAGACAGTAAAACACGCTGGCGTACAGACGGCACATTCAGCTCCTGCTGTTTGTAGCAAACTGCTTTCATGTGTCGGGACATGTTCGGCCTCTTTCTGGGTGCGAGGACACACACAGACTCCACACATAAAGTGAGTAACCTGCAGCGAGGTGACCTCCACCTGTGAGCCTGAACCACACTGAAGAAGAACTCTGACACAGGAAATTAGAAATCTTCATCACTGACGTGGAAACGAAACAAACGTGATGTTTGTGTCACTTTGTTCCCTTTAAACTCTGAAAGCCATAACACGTCCCCGCTGATCATCAGAGGACTGTAAATGTGTCCGCTGCTGCACAACGTTTCAAAACTCAGCTGCTGCTCCGTCAGGATGTTCTTCATCATCATCATCATCAGCAGCAGCAGCAGCAGCAGCAGGTGGTGTCGCCTCCTGCAGGAACACAAAGGAACAGCAGGTTGAAGTGACGCCACCTGCAGGACACCAGCGGCTCAGTTCCTCTTTATAAAGCTGCTGGTTTTTTTTGTTCGTTAAAAACTCGACTGTTTTGTTTCTGTGTCGTTTCACAGTTTGACATTTTATTTTGACGGTGTGTGTTTCCTCACTTACTTCCTGTTGCCGGCTCTCAAGTTAATCTTCAGTTTGATCCTGCAGCAGTTTCTCTGCTCGATGCACAAAACACTCAGACAGCAGAATCTATTTATACTGCATCAAATACTGTAACCTTAATATCTGCAATATCTCATGTTAACCTGTCGTCAGCTGCCTCTGTACTCGCTCTGTTTCAGGTCGGAGGTTCGTTTAAAGACGACCTGAATTATTTAACCTCCAGCTGAGAGCTCATCGGACTGAGAGTGAAGGAAACGTCTTCAGAGGCAGACGAGCTGAACGCACACACATAAATACAGATTTAATAGACACAGAAACACTGACCTGATGTCTACGGGGTGCCGTTTGTAAAGTGTCTCACGCTGAAAATAACATCAACATTTTGCCACATTTAGCTTCAAACAATGTTTAAAAAAGTATTGTGATTTTTTTTAACGTCACCTTTTACCACATTTACAGCAATATTTGTTAACTTAGAAATATATTAAATAGTTAAATCTAAATATTAAATGTGGCACCTAAATGTTAAATGTTAAATCTAAATATTAAATATAAATCTAAATGTTAAATGTTAAATCTAAATATTAAATATAAATCTAAATGTTAAATGTTAAATCTAAATATTAAATATAAATCTAAATGTTAAATGTTAAATCTAAATCTAAATGTTAAATCTAAATGTTAAATATAAATCTAAATGTTAAATCTAAATGTTAAATATAAATATAAATATAAATGTTAAATGTTAAATCTAAATGTTCTGGGTGAAACTAAATATTTAGCTAATATGCAAATTCACATTGCCGGTCACCAGAAGTACCAAAATAAAAGCTTGAGATGGTCAGACTGTGTTTATAGAATCAAATAACGAATTAAAACCAACTTATCGGGGGAAATGAACACTTGAACATACATTAGCGTGATAATAACTACCTAAAATAACAAGAAACATGTTTGGAGAAATTTTATTTGATGTGTACTTTGAGTTGTTAGTGTTAGTTTCACCCAGAACATTTAGATTTAACATTTACCATTTAGATTTATATTTAATATTTAGATTTAACATTTAACATTTAGGTGCCACATTTAATATTTAGATTTAACTATTTAATATATTTCTAAGTTAACAAATATTGCTGTAAATGTGGTAAAAGGTGACGTTAAAAAATTCACAATACTTTTTTAAACATGGTTTGAAGCTAAATGTGGCAAAATGTTGATGTTATTTTCAGTGCGAGACACTTCACAAATGGCACCTCATAGATGTCTGGGGTCCTTCACAGGAACATCAGGAACACGTTACAGATGTTTGGTGAAGCTGCCGTCCGCTGAGCTCCCAGCTCTTTAACTCTTCGTTCACATGTTTAAAAGGAAGATTCACAACCTGTTTCAGAGGACGCCGCTCGGCTACCGAAACATCACCGAGACAGAGTTTGGTGTTGGTGACCGAGACGAGAGATTCTGATGTCACAGACGTGTCTGAGAGGTTTGAAGGAAAACTGATGATCAAGATTGATTAAGATTTAAAATCAGTCGCTCCAGGATTTCACTGCTGCTTTTGGGATTGTTACGACCTGAAATAATTTCACAGCAGCTTCTCTAAAAAACAGTTTTGATAGTTTGTGTTTGTTTGTGATTAAATTAAGGAGGCAACAGCTGATCGCCACCAATCAGCTGTTGCTGCTGTCTGCTGCAGCGCTGAAGGACCGCCTCCCTGAGCCGCTCTCTCTGCCTGGTTAACGCAGGCTCACAAACACAACGTGATCTCATCACTACTCGCCATATTTTGCCTCGCGGCAGCGGTTATCATCCAACACGCTGTTCAGTTACGTTAGCCGTGCAATGCTAACAGTTAGCCCTGTCACTGTGAGTGGAGCGCTCTGTGACACAGACTGAACCGTCTGTAAGTTCAGAGCGTTGTTGGAAGGCACTGTGCAGTTATTCAGAACAACACGCTGTTGGGGCAGCAGAGCGCCGAGCGGAGGGAATGTGATTCATTTGACTTGATTTGAGTTTAAAGCGTCAGTTTAGATGTATGAACACGTCCTTGTGCCACGCGCAGCAGCTGCCTCATGATAAAGAGAAAACAGGAATTTCACGCCATCGTACGTCCTTCAGGTTCTGTGTGAAAGGTCCAGTCACAGAATGAGGGGACAGAGTTGTGTCACCTTTCAGCCAGCAGCAGATGCAGTAAGAGCGCTGAAATCACGTCTGTATAAACAGGACATGAATTTGCGATTCCCAGGACAGCGAAGGAATGGCCAGACTTATTCTGCCACTGATTGGCTTACCCTGACATTCTTACACTAACCTGAGCTAATCCAACCAAATAAGGCAATAAATACTAGCCAATCACAGGGAGAGCAGAGCGGGTCGTTCTTTTCATATCCCAGGATTCGCAAATTTGCAAACAGAACAACCACAGAACGGGTGTGACGTTTTAATAATGTGTTCTGGTGCAAGAGTTAAAAAGCAGCTGTTAGCAGTTAGCGGCAAACTCAAAGAAGAACAGCAGCTGTTAGCAGTTAGCGGCTAACAGGAGCTCCTTACCCTCCGAGCAGAGGACGAGATCAGCCGCCATATAACAGGGACGCTGAATGATCGTTATTGACATGTGATGTCATTGTTATTGTTTATAAAGAGCTGCTGACACGTGTGTTATATGTCACACTCTGTGTCTCAGCTCTGTGGCGCCACCTGTGTGTGAAAGGGTTAAGAGAAAGGGGGTCTGAGTGAATCAATGCGCTGCACGCA
Source organism: Epinephelus lanceolatus (assembly GCF_041903045.1). NCBI lineage: Eukaryota > Metazoa > Chordata > Actinopteri > Perciformes > Serranidae > Epinephelus > Epinephelus lanceolatus. Next base: position 44,668,656 of record NC_135745.1, on the reverse strand, counting down.
GCTCGACAGTAAGATGAGATTTGAGTTGTTGAAATAATCAAATTTACGGTAAAGTTCAGCGATCAGACAAAATTATAACGTCAGTCAAGAATTCACGAGGATCAGCTGAGCTGTGATGTCAGCGTCCTGGAGGGACTGAACTATGACCCTTTAAATGATAATCAGTCTCAGAGTTTTCCTAAAAAGAACATCTGCTCAGTGACGTCAAGTTTTGTCAGCAGTGATGTGATTGGTTGATGGATTTGAATCTTCTCTCCGCAGGTTTGTCTTCATGTCGTCACTTTGAGTTCTGGATGTTTCTCATGTTAACGACAATAATCACATGTAAACTGATATTTTAGAAATTAAACGACTGAAACAACCTGAAAACCGTTTCATTGGTTCTTTACATTGACATAAAGAAACATGTTGACAGCGTCAGACACCAAGGTCCAGCTGCTCATCAGACTGGATCAAATCTTGAAAATGGTTTGTTGAAAGGAAAAAAAGGATTCTGACATCATGTGACATCATGTGACATCATGTGATCAGTCACGGTTCTGGATCAAACCTTCAGTTTGTGTACGTCTGATCTCAAACCAGTACGATCCTGATCCCAGCAGAGGGCTGGACTCAGGAACAAAATGTAATTAAACTTTTAAATTGGTCAAATATATACATATAAACTTATTCATATTTTGCACGATTGTTTAACAGTTACTGTGATGGAGTAGAAAAATATTAGGTCCTGTTGCCTCAAACAGCTGTAACAAACCAACACTATTTAAAGTTATGATCTCAGACATCAGTTTCCTTCTCTCAGCCCCAGAGCCGTCTCCTTTGGTCTGAATCAAAGCTAACAGCTAACAGGCCAACAGCTAATTGCTTACTGCCCAACAAGCTAATAGCTAACTGCTAACAGATTGAGCTAACCACCTGATGTTTCTGTGTCATTTACAGATTCACGTTTTTTATTTCGCTGTAAATATCCAGTGTTTCCAGTAGACCTGTTAAAGTTTCCTGTTGATGCCACTCAACTAAAAGGACTGACAGTCACTGACCTGTCACTCAGCTAACTGTAGCTCAGCTGTTAGCCTGCTGCACTGAGCCCGGTTAGGAGCGTGCTGATGGTGCTGCAGTGCCTCCTGTGGGTGACACAGAGTGATGAGTGGACTGGAGGAAAATATTTGATTAAAGATGTTTACAACAAGTGAATTTAATTAATTCCTCTGATCTGACGTGACAACATCATCACATCAGGTCCAAGTGTCGGGTCAGCCTCGTACTGTGGTCTGCAGCTGTCTCGCCTCAGCGCGTGCACATCTGCGTGCAAAGTGAATGTGGACAAAGATTTGTCTCCATATAATGTGTGGACAGATCCACAGTCTGTTCAGAGAGCCTCCACAAACGAGAGAAACTCCAAACTCAAAAAAACTGATATATCACATGAAATATCAGACAGAACTGCTAGCCTGGAAATCCAGACCCAAATCTAGACAGATTTAGGGTCTGGCTATGAGTCATGCAAATGGCCCAACTCGAGGGGCGGCACCAAGCATGCATGTGGAAATATCACTGCACACATTCGGATAACACTACGACCAATCAGAACAACACACGGGGTGACGTATCCAGAGCTTAGCTACCAGCGGAGCTAACTGGTAGATTAGACTCTTGCCGTATCCGATTGGCAAAACAGCAAAAACGTCCTTCTTGCAAAGGAAAGACTCGAGCACCGTCTTGTGTTCCTCTTTTAGAGAAAAAGCCAAGTCTAACTGGTTCATTGTAGCGGCCAAAGCCGTTTCAAACAACTGGTGTTCATCCGTAGCCATCTTGCAGTGTTTACTGACTGATTCCGGACTTCGTCGTCACAGCGCTGTCGTCATCTGTTTAGCTCGCCTCTGGCCCGCCCAGGGTACAGAACTGCATAGACACAAATAAAAATCTCTGAATACATTTAATTAATTTACAAATAAATGAAAAATATTTGTGAGTATGTTTCTCAGCAGACGCCACAGTTACATCACAGTTACATCACAGCAGTGGCGTGTGCATACTGATGGCAGAGAAACAGCGGACATCAGAGAGACACAGTGACGTACCTGGAATAAAAATGTCTTGTTGTGTCGTTGGACGTCAGAACAGGAACACAGGTTAAGATAAGAAACTCACGTGTCAAACATGGACTTGTCTTATTGACTTTGTTATGATCCAGGTGTTAATCAGCACACAGCGTTAGCTAGCTAGCGCGCTAGCACGTTGGTAAGTTGTACTAAATGATATTATATGTGGACGTCTCCATAAATATTAACCAGGGACAATAAGACAAGTCCATGTTTGACAAACCTGAGTTTTTACATTTCTCATGATGAATTATGTTTCATTGGGGGCGTCGGTAGCTTAGTGGTAGAGCAGGCGCCCCATGTACAAGGCTGTTGCCACAGTGGCCGGGGTTCGACTCCAGCCTGTGGCCCTTTGCTGCATGTCACTCCCTCTCTCTCTCCCCTTCACACTTGTCTGTCCTATACATTAAAGGCTAAAAAAAATTATTATGTTTCATCATGTAAATAATTAAGTCATTTAAATAATCCAGACACACACTCCTGTACTGAGCGTCCAGCAGCCATTACAGCCTCAATATACACATTAGAATTCACCAAAGACTAAACTTGATTTTTAAATGTACATTATGGTGCTTTTCCAGTTCTCCAGTTCTCACACATATTTTTAACTGGTTATTAAGGGAATGTAGGTCCCTGACTGTTATGAGTCTGCTGTCACAGTTCCTGTTCCCAAAAAGACAAAGATTAGCTGCTTGAATGATTTCAGACCGGTGGCCTTAACTCCTGTCATAATGAACATTTTTGAACGCATTGTATGTGATCACCTGTCCAGAGCAGTTAGCCTGGACCCCTTTCAGTTTGCATATAGAGCAAACAGGTCGGATGAGGATGCTGTATCCTATGTATCCACTCCATCCTCCAGCATCTAGAGACCCCAGGCAACTACGCAAAGATCCTTTTTATAGATTATAGCTCTGCGTTTAATACTATTTTGCCATCTAAACTTTTCAATAAACTTCAGCAGTTGGGCGTCCATGACTCTATCTGTCACTGGGTCTTGGGTCTCTTTTCTGCTGCAGAGGAAGCAAATGGTTAAGGTCAATAATAATATCTCTAAGGTCAAATACATTAGCACCGGCGCCCCCCAGGGGTGTGTTTTAACACCCCCGTTATATTCACTGTTTGCAAATGACTGTTTATCACACACAGATTCTGTGAAAATGTATAAATTTGCAGATGACACAACACTAGTGGGGCTGGTCTCCATGGATGATGATACTGCATATAGGGATGAGGTCCTCAGACTAACTGAGTGGTGCTCCCTCCATAATCTACAGCTAAACGTCTCTGAAACTGAGGAGTTAGTAGTGGACTTTTGTTGGAAGGGGAGAGTGTCTCAGCCCCTGTCCATCCAAGGGGTGGAGGTGGAACGGGTGGACAACTTCATGTTTTTATGTACCACTTTCTCCTCCTCACTCAAGTGGGGGGACAATTTGAGTTGCATTTCCTTCGTCAATTGAGGAAATCTGGGGTGGCCTGTAGGGGCTGTTGCAGTTCTATCAAGCCTTCCTGCTCTGAACTATCGTTATTTTATCGGCCATTAAAAATCTACCACTGCTCAACCTCTGGTCAGGACTTCACTGATGACTGTCACAGATTCACGTGTAGACATTTTCCTCTCTGTGAGGTTTGGTCTGTAAAATAACAGACACATGTCTGATGCATGATCCTGGAGCCTGAAGTAACAGCATCACATCTTCTTTATTTAAATATCACATTTACTAGAGACACTGAATGAATGTTACACACACTGAACAGTTGCATGTCTCCACCTGCTGGTGGGCCGTCACCATCACAGTCTGTGTGTATAATATGATGTTAATTCATCTACAGAAGAGACTTAATGATCATCACTGACATGAGGACGGAAAATGACTCGTTATACATCAGCATCAAATCCAATACGGTGCATCTCTAACATTTATTATCATGTCGGACAGAGAAATGTCTTGTCATTCCAAACTGAAGCCATGAACTGATCATTAATGTAGGTAATGATTACTTTACTAAACATGAATAATGGCTGCAGCTCCTCACCGTGGATATGACCCGCGTTAAGAACAGTTTGATGACTCCAACTGAAGATTAATAATGTTTGGATTGATAAGGTTCATACTGTCTTCTTATTTAGGATATTTTAAGGTTTTCTTATATTCAGACAGACAGGATGTGAGGAGATGTGACAAGAACGCGAATGCGAAAGAATGCGAAAAAGAGACAGCAGGGCAATTCACAAGGACAGGAAAAGACAAAGCAGAACAGGAAAACCTAAAATCAGCCATCACAGATCACTGCAGGAGAAATAACCACATCATGGACTGGGACAGGAGCAAAATAATCACACCAGAGACCAATAAATTCAAACGGTGGATAAAAGAAGCCACAGAGATCAGCAAGCGGCACAATCAGCCGGGACGAGGGGGCGTACACCCTCTCACATACCTGGGATTCCCTCCTCCAGAGAACGAACAACGACACGGGAGGCGGGGTTGGCCTGACGCACTCGATTGGTCTGTCAGGCCCACCAGCTGATATATGACACGTCAGCAGCACGTCAGATGACGTTTCTGAGGAAGACTGGAGTCACAGTCGAAAGTGTCAGGCAGGTAAAACACATCATCACATCCTGTCTGTCTGAATATAAGAAAACCTTAAAATATTAATGTTTCCTGTCTTCAATCACGTTCTCCTTTTCCATCAACTTGGAACCGGTTCTGTTCTGGTTCCTGCTCCTGATGATGAACCGTCCAGAGCACCTCCACCAAAAATAAACTGGTTCAGGACCTGAGGACTTGGTTCTCAGCTGGAACCAAAAAGCAGTGAACAGCGATGACATCGAGTCAGAAGGACAAAGAGCGCGCAGTGTTCTCGTCAACAGCTGGTCCATGTTTGGTTTTTGGCAGAGGTGGGAGCAAGTCACACGTGTGCAAATTATAAACAAGTCTCAACTCATAACATTCAAGTCCCAAGTCACTGTTGTGGAAATCAATCAAGTTGAGTCGAGTCATACTTACAAACTCGTAAAGATAATAAACTGCAGCCAGTGGTGGAATGTAACTCAACACATTCTCCTCTCAGGTCACCGTCTACCTTGACTTGTACTTTGACAGCTTTAGTTACTCGTTACTCAACTAATTAAGACTTGACACTCGCAACACCTGAAACTGTTCAAGTCCATCTGGAACTACGAGTCAGTTATTGAACTGACAGAAAATAACCGTGCCTCTATTTTAATAATTCATCCATTCATCTTCATCCTCTTATCTGAGGTCAGGTCTCGGGGGGCCGAGAGGGGGCCGATCAAAGTCCTCCAGACGTCCCTCTCCAGCTCCTCCTGGAGGACCCCGAGGTGTTCCCAGACCAGATGAGATCTATAATCCCTCCAGTGTGTTCTGGGTCTGCCCCGGGGCCTCCTACCAGCTGGACCAGGAGGATCCTGATCAGATGTTGAACCACCTCAACATGAAGGAGCAGTCTACTCCGAGCTCCCTCCAGATGTCTGACTCCTCCTCCTCATCATCTCTAAGGCTGAGCCCAGACACCCTAGCTGATTTTTTTCCTGCTTTTGCTTTTTATTATTTTTTTGTTGAAGTGTGAACAGTTGGTCGGACAAAACAAACATGATGGAGGTGTCAGTTTGGGCTCTGGGTCAGTGTGTCTCACTGTTTCCAGAGCAGTGAAAGAGGAGCACAGAGCAGTGAAAGAGGAGCACAGAGCTGTGAAAGAGGAGCACAGAGCAGTGAAAGAGGAGCACAGAGCTGTGGAGGAGGAGCACAGAGCTGTGAAAGAGGAGCACAGAGGAGCACAGAGCTGTGAAGGAGGAGCACAGAGCTGTGAAAGAGGAGCACAGAGCTGTGGAGGAGGAGCACAGAGCTGTGGAGGAGGAGCACAGAGCTGTGAAAGAGGAGCACAGAGCAGTGAAAGAGGAGCACAGAGCTGTGGAGGAGGAGCACAGAGCTGTGAAAGAGGAGCACAGAGCTGTGGAGGAGGAGCACAGAGCTGTGAAAGAGGAGCACAGAGCTGTGGAGGAGCACAGAGCTGTGAAAGAGGAGCACAGAGCTGTGAAAGAGGAGCACAGAGCTGTGAAAGAGGAGCACAGAGCTGTGAAAGAGGAGCACAGAGCTGTGGAGGAGGAGCACAGAGCTGTGAAAGAGGAGCACAGAGCTGTGGAGGAGCACAGAGCTGTGGAGGAGGAGCACAGAGCTGTGAAAGAGGAGCACAGAGCTGTGGAGGAGCACAGAGCTGTGGAGGAGCACAGAGCTGTGAAGGAGGAGCACGGAGCTGTGGAGGAGGAGCACAGAGCTGTGAAGGAGGAGCACAGAGCTGTGAAGGAGGAACACAGAGCTGTGAAAGAGGAGCACAGAGCTGTGAAGGAGGAACACAGAGCTGTGAAAGAGGAGCACAGAGCTGTGAAAGAGGAGCACAGAGCTGTGGAGGAGAACAGAGCTGTGGAGGAGCACAGAGCTGTGAAAAAGGAGCACAGAGCTGTGGAGGAGAACAGAGCTGTGGAGGAGCACAGAGCTGTGAAAGAGGAGCACAGAGCTGTGAAAGAGGAGGACAGAGCTGTGAAAGAGGAGCACAGAGCTGTGAAAGAGGAGCACAGAGCTGTGGAGGAGCACAGAGCTGTGAAAGAGGAGGACAGAGCTGTGAAAGAGGAGCACAGAGCTGTGAAAGAGGAGCACAGAGCTGTGGAGGAGGAGCACAGAGCTGTGAAAGAGGAGCACAGAGGAGCACAGAGCTGTGAAGGAGGAGCACAGAGCTGTGAAAGAGGAGCACAGAGCTGTGAAAGAGGAGCACAGAGCTGTGGAGGAAAACAGAGCTGTGAAAGAGGAACACAGAGCTGTGAAAGAGGAGCACAGAGCTGCGAAGGAGGAACACAGAGCTGTGAAAGAGGAGCACAGAGCTGTGAAAGAGGAGCACAGAGCTGTGGAGGAGGAGCACAGAACTGTGAAAGAGGAGCACAGAGCTGTGAAAGAGGAGGACAGAGCTGTGGAGGAGAACAGAGCTGTGGAGGAGCACAGAGCTGTGAAAGAGGAGCACAGAGCTGTGGAGGAGCACAGAGCTGTGAAAGAGGAGCACAGAGCTGTGAAAGAGGAGCACAGAGCTGTGAAGGAGGACAGAGCTGTGAAAGAGGAGGACAGAGCTGTGAAAGAGGAGCACAGAGCTGTGAAAGAGGAGCACAGAGCTGTGGAGGAGCACAGAGCTGTGAAAGAGGAGCACAGAGCTGTGAAACAGGAGCACAGAGCTGTGAAAGAGCAGGACAGAGCTGTGAAAGAGGAGCACAGAGCTGTGAAAGAGGAGGACAGAGCTGTGAAAGAGGAGGACAGAGCAGTGGAGGAGCACAGAGCTGTGAAAGAGGAGCACAGAGCTGTGGAGGAGGAGCACAGAGCTGTGAAAGAGGAGCACAGAGCTCTGGAGGAGAACAGAGCTGTGGAGGAGGAACACAGAGCTGTGAAAGAGGAGCACAGAGCTGTGAAGGAGGAACACAGAGCTGTGAAAGAGGAGCACGGAGCTGTGAAAGAGGAGCACAGAGCTGTGAAAGAGGAGCACAGAGCTGTGAAAGAGGAGCACAGAGCTGTGGAGGAGAACAGAGCTGTGGAGGAGCACAGAGCTGTGAAAGAGGAGCACAGAGCTGTGAAAGAGGAGCACAGAGCTGTGGAGGAGGAGCACAGAGCTGTGAAAGAGGAGCACAGAGCTGTGGAGGAGCACAGAGCTGTGAAAGAGGAGCACAGAGCTGTGAAAGAGGAGCACAGAGCTGTGAAAGAGGAGGACAGAGCTGTGAAAGAGGAGCACAGAGCTGTGAAAGAGGAGGACAGAGCTGTGAAAGAGGAGGACAGAGCAGTGGAGGAGCACAGAGCTGTGAAAGAGGAGCACAGAGCTGTGAAACAGGAGCACAGAGCTGTGAAAGAGGAGGACAGAGCTGTGAAAGAGGAGCACAGAGCTGTGAAAGAGGAGGACAGAGCTGTGAAAGAGGAGCACAGAGCTGTGGAGGAGCACAGAGCTGTGAAAGAGGAGCACAGAGCTGTGGAGGAGGAGCACAGAGCTGTGGAGGAGGAGCATGGAGCTGTGAAAGAGGAGCACAGAGCTGTGGAGGAGCACAGAGCTGTGAAAGAGGAGCACAGAGCTGTGAAAGAGGAGCACAGAGCTGTGGAGGAGCACAGAGCTGTGAAGGAGGAGCACAGAGCTGTGAAAGAGGAGCACAGAGCTGTGAAAGAGGAGCACAGAGCTGTGAAGGAGGAACACAGAGCTGTGAAAGAGGAGCACAGAGCTGTGAAAGAGGAGCACAGAGCTGTGAAAGAGGAGCACAGAGCTGTGAAAGAGGAGCACAGAGCTGTGGAGGAGCACAGAGCTGTGAAAGAGGAGCACAGAGCTGTGAAAGAGGAGCACAGAGCTGTGAAAGAGGAGCACAGAACTGTGGAGGAGGAGCACAGAGCTGTGAAAGAGGAGCACAGAGCTGTGGAGGAGGAGCACAGAGCTGTGAAAGAGGAGCACAGAGCTGTGGAGGAGGAGCACAGAGCTGTGGTGGTGTGAGTACAAATGTAAGCCGGTGGGTCCTCCCCGGCTGCGAACATCTTAATGTAAAAACAAAACTTCTCAACATCTAGAAAAATATAAATATTGAATTAAAAAAAGTCAAATAATTTCAAGTCGTCTGTCTCAAGTCAAAATCAAGTCTTGGTTACAGAGTCAAAGTTAAGTCAAGTCTTTCATCAGTGTTAGTCAAGCAAGTCTCAAGTCCTCAAGTCACGTGACTCATGTCCTCCCACCTCCTGAAATAATAAAACCTAATATCTGTAATAACAGAACAAAAGCTCAGAGTTCAGCAGTGCAGTCGGTCACTTCGCTGCGTGGCGCCCTGCGTTCACGACTCGTCCTGAGCAGAGGCGGAGGAAGGAGGAGTGAGAGGAGACAGTTTGGAGATCAGAGTCACAGTGTGACACGTGAACAGTGTGGAGGTCTGTCAGCAGGAGGCGCTGCAGCTCTCAGCTGTACTTCAGTTTCCCTGCAGGTACTGAACAGAGAAGAGCTCCAGCTGAGTCTCCAGCTCCGTCGCTCTGTTCCTGAAAACACACACAGAACTCAGTCAGTCTCCACCTCTTCACTCTGACTCACTCAGCAGCGTGGCGGCCCTCTAAATTCAATTCAGCTTCATTTATAAAGCCCAGAATCATAAATCACAACAAGCCTCAGAGGGTCTCACGGCATACGATGTCCCTCTGTCCTCAGACCGTCACAGCTGAGGAGGAACAAGAACAGGATCTTGTTCCTCATGTCGTACTTTAACTGTAACTGTGCTGCGCCACATTCAGGGGTCGTGTCCACTGAGGAGTTTCTTCCTGAGACCAACGTATTTTGTTGATTGATAGTAAATCAGTTGCTGCACCGAACACGAGTCTGAACTGCTTCATCTTTAATTTATCTTCATCAGAAACGTTACAAACACGTTTCACCCGCGGGGTCGTGGCTTCTGTTTTGAGACAAGCAAACAAATTTCCACTGAGATGGAAAATAAAGTTTATCTGTTCATCTATGTATCTACATATAGTCTATATATAGTATATATCTATATATATATACTATACATATATACAAGTCTGTGTATATCATTTAAAGGTGCAGTGTGTCAGATTTAGAGGGATTTTGTAGCATCTATCAGTGAAGAGCTGAAACTTCTCCTGCTCAGAATTCCCTCAGTGTTCAGGAGCTGAATGATCCACAGAGAACAAACACACCAGCTGATTTACACCAGGAAACAGGTTCAGGTTATAAATCTGTGTTTATCTGACGCTGCTCATCGTGGAGGAGCTACTAACTACGGTGTCCGACATGAAAACCAGTGTTTGGTTGGTCTGCCTGGCAGCTGACAGGAAGTAAACAGGGACCTAAGCTGTTGTCCTAGCAACAGAAGAGCAGGATCTGTCCAACAGAAGCTTCAGCTTTTATTCTTCAAGCTGCTATAAAGGAACAGTTTCCTGTTGGGATTAAAACATTAGTGGATCTAAGATCTGCTGGTGTACCTGCAGCCTCTCAAAGACCCCGCCCCCCTCAGTGACAGTGTGACCTCTGACCTGAAGGCCTTGGACCTCCTCTGGATGTTCTCAAGTCTCTGGATCCTGAAGCTCAGCTGACGGATGTTTCCCTCCAGTTCAGCTTCACTGAGGTCCACTCTCTGCGTCAGACGGCTGAAGGTGGACGACAGCTCCCTCAAACACAAACGTGACAGATGAGTCAGAGCTAACGTCAGGCGTTCAACACGTCAGGTGAGTCAGAGCTAACGTCTGGCGTTGAACACGTCAGGTGAGTCAGAGCTAACGTCTGGCGTTGAACACGTCAGATGAGTCAGAACTAACGTCAGGCGTTCAACACGTCAGGTGAGTCAGAGCTAACGTCAGGCGTTCAACACGTCAGGTGAGTCAGAGCTAACGTCAGGCGTTCAACACGTCAGGTGAGTCAGAGCTAACGTCAGGCGTTCAACACGTCAGGTGAGTCAGAGCTAACGTCTGGCGTTGAACACGTCAGGTGAGTCAGAGCTAACGTCAGGCGTTCAACACGTCAGGTGAGTCAGAGCTAACGTCAGGCGTTCAACACGTTAGGTGAGTCAGAGCTAACGTCAGGCGTTCAACACGTCAGGTGAGTCAGAGCTAACGTCAGGCGTTCAACACGTCAGGTGAGTCAGAGCTAACATTAGGCGTTCAACACGTCAGGTGTGTTCAAGCTAACATCAGTTGTCGGCTCAGGCGTGACTGTGTGTCAGGAGTGGGGTGCGGTCTTACTTATACACCTGCTGGCTGCAGGCGGAGCTGGTGACGGGGATGACAGCCCTCAGGCGGTGGGTGGTGTGCTCCACAAACTGCCGCTTCAGAGCGCGCTCTCTGCTGGCGTCGGTCCAGGTGAGTTTCTCGTACAGGTAGAGGAGACCGTACAGAGACAGTGACAGAGCGATGACACGCCAGCCCACCGAACGCCACACCTGCAGCACACAGACACAGACACACACACACACACACACACACTTGACACCTGAGAGGCTTTAAAGGAGCAGACCGCTGAGGTACAGGATCAACCAACAACACAAATATGATTTTATTTGATTTTTTATCTTCGACACTATTTTATGTCTCACGTTCTGTTTTTAAACTTTGTTCTTATTTTTCATACACATTTAACGAGCTGTGGGAGGAGCCTGAGACCAAACGACTGCTCCTCTCTAACTGTTGTGACAACAACTCGTTAAATCAGAACCAAAACAAAAAAAATTAAACGAAAAAATAAAATTTATTTTCCTAATTTAAATAATAATGTTTGAAATAACAAATAAAGAAATTATAAATGCACGACTTCAAATGACGTTTTACAAACTAAACAATCAAGACGTACCACTCCTCCGATGATCAGCACCGTCATGGACGCCCGGGAGGTGACGGAGACCAGACCTGTCGCTATGGAAACCACCATCTCATCCTTAAAGTTGGCGCCTTCCTGTAGCGAGGGATAATGAGTTTTCACAGTTACAGGATTAAAACTGTGTCACATACATGTGTGTGTGTGACGCACGTATGTTTTCACTCTTTATTTTATTCCTAACAACATTATTATTATTAATTCCATTAATTTATTTCTGTCTCCTCCAGGAACATTCCTCTGGTCACAGTTAGGAACATAGGACACACTCACACTCATGTACGACAGCCCTGCTAACAGAAACACTGATCATATCATGATGTGTGTTTTATGTCTTGTGTTCACGTCAGTGTATTTCGTTATATTTATTTATGATCTGTTTGTACCGTCACACTGAGAGGAGAAAAAAATGTATTAAGGGGACGTCCTCAGGAGGACATGTTGTGACCGTCCTATAGTTTGACACTTATAGGACCTGTATGAATCAGAGACACTAAATGCAAAAGTGACGATGATGTCACATTAACTGGATCACTGGACGTCAGTGAGTCATCAAAATTATATCACAGTAACTTTCTCCACTGGAACAGAGTAATCCTTTCAAAACAAACAAACAAACAAACAGCAGCTGATCTATAAGAACACTAAAAGTCAAATTTCTTTTCATTCATTTGATTTCCAATCATTAACGTGGACTTCAGAACTGTTTGTAAATGCAAAATAACTTTAAACATGTCATTAAAACACTGATTCGTCTCAATTATTTATTGAAATTCAGTAAATAATTATGATTTTAAGAAATGACAGTTTCACAGCCCTGTAAAGAAACACAAGCTCAGTGTCGCTGTCACGGAGGACGTGTTTCCTTATGAAAAACTAACTGTGGAGTCTTACTGACACCTACTGGTCAAAGTGTGTATTGTGCTGAATGGACAGCATGAACCTGTCAGCTGCCGGGACCTGCTGGTCACAGACAGAGCCAGCATGTTAAAGGACTGAAACATCTCTTGAACTGTTGGTCAGAAGGCACACGATGTGACTGTGATTTATTTTGTCCTGATATTTAGTGGAGGTTTGTGGATTTATTCTGTGCTGACAAAATGCTGGTGTCTGAATTGTTCACGTGGTGTGAGGGTTTCAGGGTGTGTGCTGGACAATAAATACTGGTCAAACATCAGGTGGGGTGTGGCCTGTCTGTACCAGAGGAAAACTTTGGGAGCAGTTATAAACAGCTGCCATTTCAGAACTAAAAGATGTGGTGAGGACACCTGCAGTCGCAGGTCGGAGCCGCTCAGTGCTCGCTTGGCGTTGGTGGCTCCGATGAAGCGGGTGACGAGGGCAGTCCAGCCCAGAGAAAACTGGAACTCAATGTTTTCACGAAAATCTGCACAGAGGGCGACGAGGCCGAGGTCGTACGTCAGGTCGAAGGACGTGGAGGGAGCGGAGAGCTGATCGTGGACAGGCAGAGACAGCAGAGGACGGACGCTGTCTGAGGACAGAGGACAGAGGATCACGTCACACGTTTGTGACCAGCAGTGAACCAACACGTGAAGAGACGACGTACCGATCATGAATCTCTGAGCGTCTCTGATGTCTTTGAGGATGTTGACGGAGCAGCGGTGAGACAAACTGCCGACCATCCTCTCCTCCACGTGCTGCAGCAGCTTCTGAGGACACGAGACAAAAACACTCACTGAAAGACATCAACTCCCATCATCAGCGTTATTTCTCTGTGTTTTGTGTCTGAGGTGAAAACTTGTTTCCTGTTGTTTAGTTGCAGAGAGAATAAAGTCAAGTCAGACGTGAACTCAGTTTCCTTTGTTTATAATGTGTTATATGTGATGACGCTGCTTCAGGTGTCTCGTATCATTCTGACTGATAAAATCAGACGTAGTGTTGTTGACAGGAGCGGATCATGTTGACCTTTGACCCTGTGATAACACTCACCTGTCACCTGTCAGTCAAAACACACATTCAGTTTTGGTACTGTGTTTCCTCAGCCCTGAGCTGTGTCTGCAGGAGCTTGGGACAGTCTGTCTAAGAGGCAAAACCCAGGGCACAGAAAAATGTGCACATGGTGTGTGTGTGTGTGTGTGTGTGTCACTAATGAAACACACACTGTTTGTGCTGTAAACTGGATTGGAAGTAAATCAGCTTTAATGTGTCGTCAGTTCCTCTGAAACAACATTTAGATTAAGACTGTGTGTGTGTGTGTGTGTGTGTGTGTGTGTGTGTGTGTGCTTAACTTGGCTTCACACTGACAGATAAAGTGAACTTTGAACCTTGTACCTGTACACAGGTGGAGTACCTGAGTGCTGCAGTACTCACAGTCTTGTAGAGCTCCAGAGTTTCCTGTGTGGGGTTGAAGTCGGCTCTGAACTCCTCCACCAGAACAGGAAGTGAGCGGATCTGGTCGGACAGCGCCGTGGCCACCTGACAAACATCAACCCGCTGTTACTGTCCGTCGTCACATCTACGCCCATTTCTAAATGAAAAAGATGCTGAAACATTGATTCATGTCTTTATTTCAAACCGTCTCGACTGTGACAAACTTTTTACTGAGAGACTTGAGCTGAGTGAAACTCTGCAGCTATGAAGCAGAACCAAGAGGAGAGAGCACATCAGGCCAGTCTGAGCTGCTCTGCACTGACTTCCTGTTACATTTAGGATTGGTTTTAAGCTCCTCCCCCTTGTATACAAAGCCCTCCATGGGCTGGGGCCGAGCTACATCACTAACTCCCTTGGTAACTATCTGTCTCCAACAACACTGCGATCATCTGCTGCTGGTTTATTGGGAGAAGATCAGGGACGCAGCCGCTGTCAGAGAACACGTGACCTACAGACATGAGAGAAGCTGCTCCCTGAATATTTCTCAAAGAAAGCTAAAAACAAATCTACTGTAAAACTTAAAGGCCCAGTCCCTTTTAGCAGCCTGCTGTGGCTACACTGTGTGGCAAATAAAGGCCTGTCTGTAATATAGATCGATTTGTCAGTGAACCTTGTGAGCTGTAATGAGCTGAGAGCAGAGACTTGTTGTCTTCACCACAGAGGTGTTTTCATGTGGTTCATGCTGCAGCATGTTGGTCGGCCAGTTTACACGCTGATCGCTGCTCCTCTCGTTAACGTTTGCCTCTGGGTGAAGGCGTCAGTAAGTATTCAAAGTGTACTTCCTGTTCACCTCACAGATGGAATTACTGAGACATGAAATTAAAACAAGCTGCAGCTGCCGTCTTTGTGGAGACCTAGTACCTGTTAACTTTAGCTCATCGGCACTGTAGACTGTCAGGGTGCTACGCTGACCTCACAGTTGAGCTCCGCCTCTTTTGTTCCATCAGCATGATGTTATAAACAAACATGTACATAATCAATTATTGACATTTGTGAATTGATCCTCCACAAAAACCTCCCCCAGGTTTATTTGAGCTGTAAACCCTGTTTAACATCGATGACTACACTGAACAACAACTTAAACACAACACGTCAGATTTTCACAGGTTAAAGATCTGAGACTTTTTATTCTCTCAGTGCAGATTTTCTCTCAGACTCTGAGACAACCCATCCAGCTGACAGGTGTGTGATTAAACACAGGTGTGTCTGAGGATGGTCACAGTAACAGGACCGAGGGTCGGTCCCACCTGACACTTAAAAATCTTGAATCAGTTTCTAAGCACGCAGGTGTGATGAAGCTAAAGACTCTTCTGTCAGAGTCGTGACTCAGCAACAGTCTGAATTCACTCAGGACAGGTGTGTTTGCTGAAGCGTGAGCGCAGTGATCAGCAGGTGGATCTCTTTACCTTGGCAGTGACATCATCAGTCAGAGTCTTGATCCTCTCTTTGACGTTGTCGGTCAGACGGTTAATCTGTCCTCGGACAAAGTCCAGCCGGTCCCTCTGCTCCTCGCGCTCCTCCAGGCAGCAGATCCTGTCAGAGGTCAGAGGTCAGACGCTCCAGAAAAAAAGACTCTATCTAAATATATAATGTTAAACAGGAAGTGAGTTTTCCTGACTTCCTGTCCGCAGAGGCAATGTTGATGGCGTCCATCACAGCTTTGATGGCCTCAGTGATCTGCCACGCTCTCACTGTGTGCTGCTCAAACTTGGTCTTCACTGCAGACTGAGAGATGAACTCCTGCAGGATCAGACGTGGTTTGAAACCGTCTCAGGTTCACGGCACTGATCTGATGTGGACCATCAAACTAAATGTTTGTACCTCAAACGTCCTCTCGAACATCTGGAACTCTCTCAGCCTGTCCTGGAAACCTTCAGCCAGAGCGCCACCTGCAGGAAGACACACGTCTGGCGGGTCATTATCTACTGTAGATGTCAAACTTAAACACCATGACTGCTACACTGCTCTGAACTTAAACACCTGACTATGTGGAGCAGTTCTCAATCTACATCACGGTTACATCACAGTTACATCACAGTTACATCACAGCAGTGGCGTGTGCATACTGATGGCAGAGAAACAGCGGACATCAGAGAGACACAGTGACGTACCTGGAATAAAAATGTCTTGTTGTGTCGTTGGATGTCAGAACAGGAACACAGGTTAAGATAAGAAACTCACATGTGTCAGACATGGACTTGTCTTATTGTCCCTGGCTAATATTTATGGAGACATCCACATATATTATCATTTAATGTGGAGGTAACAGACGACTTTGTAGCTAGCTAGCTAACACTGCCTGTTCATGAACTCCTGGATCAGAACAGAATATAGAAACTTTGAGCACTGCTCATTTTAGAAAGGACGCCACAAGAAAACATGTTCTTTGTTTAGATTATTAAACAGATGATGGATCATCGTTTGTTTCTACCTGTCAGCGTTCAGCTATAGGTAGCACGCTAGCTACGTTAGCTACATGGCTAACATTAGCGAGCCTTTCATTTTCCTTGCCTGGATGCAGATGAGCTAAACACACATTATAGTCTCTACGTTAACAAAAACTGAGAACAGGTTTTCTCGTGGTGTCCTTAATAAAGTGAGCAGTGGTGACAGCTAATATACTTTGTTATGCTCCAGGTGTTAATCAGCACACAGCGTTAGCAACCTAGCTAGCGCGCTAGCACGTTGGTAAGTTGTACTAAATGATATTCTATGTGGACGTCTCCACAAATATTAACCAGGGACAATAAGACAAGTCCATGTTTGACAAACCTGAGTTTTTACATTTCTCACTGTCAGAAAGTGCCAGTTCATGTTCCCTCCTCTCCACTAGGAGGAGGCACCCAGTGGTGGCTCAGGGTATCAGTGGTACCTCCCACTCTATAAATAGAGGCCTAAAGATCACTCAGTTTGTCAGGTGTTTGTCAGGTGTCTTTTGGTTTGACCTCCAATGTAAGTAGTTTCTTTATATTCCTTTAATTATAGTGTCTCTGACATGAAGAATGGATAATTTATTTGATCTAATTCGTTAAATAATGTTAAGAATCATGTGTTTGGGAATCATTATTGGAGAGATTTGTGGTCCTTTAATATTCAACATGCTTCAAAGAGTGAATTCATTTGTTTGTCAAGATAATGTAATCTGTTCTTTCTTTGTTTAGAACCATGGTAATCATCCTGCAACATCACAGAACCAACATTCACCCTGTGATTTAAAATAAATTGGATGACTGATTGATTGCAATCCTGTTTCCTGGTGGTTTGTGGCTCCAGTCAGAACTTCCATTCACTACACTCACGATGAATTATGTTTCATCATGTAAATAATTAAGTCATTTAAATAATCCAGACACACACTCCTGTACTGAGCGTCCAGCAGCCATTACAGCCTCAATATACACATTAGAATTCACCAAAGACTAAACTTGATTTTCTGCTACACGTAGATCATAAACTCATGGATATGAAAACGTTATGTTCTCTCCAGTTAGGCTCCGCCCACAAAATACGTCATCACTGTGTACAGACATAAAGAGAGTCTATATAAGATATTTTAAATCTTTGCACAGGTTACGACCCACAGTCGATGCTGAGTCCGATTTAAGGCCTCCCCTTATCGATTCATCTGATAGCGACTCGTACTCAGGTGTGTATGTCAGAGTGAAGTCATCTGTGGACACTTTGACACATCTGTCGCCCTCCTGTGTCTGTGTGATGAGGAGGCTCCTCCCCCTGCTGTCCCTCACCTGTCTCACCTGTCTCAGGCATGCCCTGCGCTCGCTGCATCCTGGAGTTCAGGACCTCTTTGGCCGAGACGAAGAAGATCCTCCCCGGAGCCTCGTCCAGACCGACCACCTTCAGCTCCTCCGCCAGGAAACTCACACAGCGGTCCAGGTGCTGCTTCCTCACCTGGACAGCAGGGGGACACAGTGGGTACAACTCAGTTAGCTAACTGGTACACCTCAGTCAGCTTAACTGGGTACACCTCAGTCAGCTTAACTGGTACACCTCAGTCCCCTAAACTGGGCACACCTCAGTCACATCGTTTATTACAAGAGCACTTATGTATTTTAGCAGTCTACAGTAGTTCAGACCAGATTTCAAAATACTGACTAGGGATGTCACGATACCAAAAATTCAGTAGTCGGTGCCGATACCATTAAGATTCTCAATACCAAAGTCGATTCCATGGTAAAAAAACGAACAACCTAAGATCCCATGTACTTAAACAAGAAATACTTCATTAAAATATTTGCATATAAAATAACATTTCTATCAACAGATTGATATTACTTATATTTTTTCTTTTCCTCTTTATCTATTTTTCGTTGTAAAAAACACTGATCAATATCTGCAATAAACCAAATATTTACTATTTAAATCACGCTGACAGCATTTGAGCCGACCACAAGAATGTGTGGAGTTTTGTTGGTTTCATTTATTGTTTGTCCTGTCCCGGTGCACACAGCGTTTTTTGACGTCCGTGGTCCAGTTGTGGGAAAAACAAACGTCCCAGTACAATAAATCAAACGCACCCCAACCACTGTGTTTCAGAAGTAGACGCGCATGCGCAGTCACGTACTGCTGAGAGTGAAGTCCCTGATCGTTAGCTCACACGCAGCTGGCTCAAGCTGTTCTCTGTGTACAAACAGACAAAGTTTAAAACTGCATATATTGCTAGCAGATCTATTTTCTGGCCTAAAGTGCGGCCGTGGCTGGTTCTGAATGTGAGCTTTAGCAGGCAGCCGCTCTCTCCTCTTCCTCGTCACCCCCTCGCTCTGAATGTAGGCATGGACTGTAACCCTATATGGCGTATACTGCCCCCATCAGTTCCGGAGGAGTCATAGCACCGATTCATACGTTGGTATCGGTTCTTCTGGTTCTTCAAAAAAATGAGTATCGCTGGGTTCTTTTCACCAAGGAATCGAAAGGTACTGCGAGTATCAGTTCTCATACTGACACATATACAGTGTATTGCTATACATATATTCATTAGTCATCTCGCCCAGCCCTACCAGTTCCCTTCAACTTGGTTCGTCTCTCTCAGTTTGTTTTTTCTCCTCATATCTCAGAGGAAAGAAGTGAGGAAAGATGATGTGATGTCACAGGTGTAAACTGAAGCGCACACACACACACACACACACACACACACACACACACTGACCTCCTCGATGTATTCTGGTTCACTCACTGAGGCGTCCCATCTGTTGTGGAGAATGAAGATATTTGGTTTGGAGATTCTCTCACTAACTTTGTGGAAGAAAAGTTTCTCCTGCGGACACACAGAGACAAACAAGATCAACACACACACACACACACGCACACACACACACGTACACACAATCCTCTCACCGTGTTCATGAGCGTCGACTCAGCATTTCCCACCAGAACAAAGACGTCAGCGTCCAAACAGAACTTATCGATCCAGCTGTCCAACTCCAAAGTGACATCAGTACCAGGGCTGAGGTCAGAGGTCAGGCGTCAGAGGCAGAAATTAATATTATTAATTATTCCTGTGCTGACATTTTGACTTCTTGTTTTTATTTGTATTCAGGTGCAGTTTGTTTCTGATGAGTTCAAAACTCGGAGCGGAAATTTTCCTGGATGAATTCTGATTCTCTGAAATGTTTCCACGATGACCAAACTGACAAACTCAAACAGAATAAAATAATGTGTCCTCTGATCGAGTGACGCTTAACACACAGAACTGCTCCTGTCAACACGTTTCAGCCCAAACATCATAAATCATCTTCACAGTCTGGTCGATATGAAACGTACCGTGTGTCAGATTATAATCTGTAGGTTATGATTTATTTTACATCACATTAAACTAAATACTGTCTGTTTTTCCAGGTGTCACAGTGAAGAGGCAGATTAAAGGGTTAAATCAGATCTGGGCTGGAGGTGTGAACAGGAAGTCACCTGTCCATCAGCACCAGGTCGTCTCTCAGCAGAGCGCAGCGACTTTTAGGCCACATGACCTTCACCAGGCTGCCGGAGTCCAGAGTGGGATCCATGTGGAGGGCATGAGCCAGCTGGTTCACCGTCTGAGGAGGAGGAGGGAGGAGGATGAAGGTTATGACAGAGTCATGTGACTGACAGACAGAGTAACGCTGACAGTTAAAGGGACAGTGTCTCATGTTCTTGTGCTCATTTAATCTTCAGCACTATGGAGCTTCGTAGCTAACGTTATTTTTACAATAATTTTTAAAACTGTATTTACAAATCTGCTTCCGTCCAACATGATGAAACATTGGGTCGAACGCAGGCGAAAACGTGTCTGAAACTCTGTGGCTCTGTGGTTTTTTAGATTTTACACCAAACGTCAGAAATAAAAAGTTTCGTAAAATAATTCTTCTGTCTGAGCATCTTTAAGACTTCTGTAGGATTGATTTAAGACATTTTGATACAGATTAAAGTCTTATTTTTAGATCAATAAGCTCAAAGCCTTTTAAGAATCCATGGGAACGATGCTAAGCGCTAGTTATTTACCACATGGATATAGCATTTATGCTAGCTGTGTTATTTTAGCATTGCACTATATTTGGTTTAATATCCTTCATGTTTTTAGACATTCTCTAACTTGACAACATTTTACATCGGTCCAAGTGTACTTCCTGTTGGAATGGAGCTGACAGGAAGTAAACAGAGACCAAAGCTGTTGCCCTGGCAACCAGAGAGCATTATATGCATCTATAAATACGTAGGTCTAATATGAGTAGGTGCCATTTTCTTAATTACTTACAAACACTACAAGGAAACGGGACAGGAGTCATTTTTCCAGGACCGGGACGGGACAGGAGTCACTCTTCCAGGATTGGGAGGGGACAGGAGTCATTTTTTCCAGGATCGGGATGGGACAGGAGTCACTCTTCCAGGATTGGGAGGGGACAGGAGTCATTTTTTCCAGGATCGGGATGGGACAGGAGTCACTCTTCCAGGATTGGGACGGGACAGGAGTCATTTTTCCAGGATCAGGAGGGGACAGGAGTCACTCTTCCAGGATCGGGACAGGACAGGAGTCACTCTTCCAAGATTGGGATGGGACAGGAGTCATTTTTCCAGGATCAGGAGGGGACAGGAGTCATTTTTCCAGGATCGGGAGGGGACAGGAGTCATTTTTCCAGGATCAGGACAGGACAGGAGTCACTCTTCCAAGATTGGGATGGGACAGGAGTCACTCTTCCAAGATTGGGATGGGACAGGAGTCATTTTTCCAGGATCAGGACAGGACAGGAGTCACTCTTCCAAGATTGGGATGGGACAGGAGTCACTCTTCCAAGATTGGGATGGGACAGGAGTCACTCTTCTAGGATTGGGATGGGACAGGAGTCACTCTTCCAGGATTAGGAGGGGACAGGAGTCACTCTTCTAGGATTGGGATGGGACAGGAGTCACTCTTCCAGGATTAGGAGGGGACAGGAGTCACTCTTCCAAGATTGGGATGGGACAGGAGTCACTCTTCTAGGATTGGGATGGGACAGGAGTCACTCTTCCAGGATCGGGACGGGACAGGAGTCATTTTTCCAGGATCAGGACAGGACAGGAGTCACTCTTCCAAGATTGGGATGGGACAGGAGTCACTCTTCCAAGATTGGGATGGGACAGGAGTCACTCTTCTAGGATTGGGATGGGACAGGAGTCACTCTTCCAGGATTAGGAGGGGACAGGAGTCACTCTTCTAGGATTGGGATGGGACAGGAGTCACTCTTCCAGGATTAGGAGGGGACAAGAGTCACTCTTCTAGGATTGGGATGGGACAGGAGTCACTCTTCCAGGATCGGGACGGGACAGGAGTCATTTTTCCAGGATCAGGACAGGACAGGAGTCACTCTTCCAAGATTGGGATGGGACAGGAGTCACTCTTCTAGGATTGGGATGGGACAGGAGTCACTCTTCTAGGATTGGGATGGGACAGGAGTCACTCTTCCAGGATCGGGACGGGACAGGAGTCATTTTTCCAGGATCAGGACAGGACAGGAGTCACTCTTCCAAGATTGGGATGGGACAGGAGTCACTCTTCCAAGATTGGGATGGGACAGGAGTCACTCTTCTAGGATTGGGATGGGACAGGAGTCACTCTTCCAGGATTAGGAGGGGACAGGAGTCACTCTTCTAGGATTGGGATGGGACAGGAGTCACTCTTCCAGGATTAGGAGGGGACAGGAGTCACTCTTCCAAGATTGGGATGGGACAGGAGTCACTCTTCTAGGATTGGGATGGGACAGGAGTCACTCTTCCAGGATTAGGAGGGGACAGGAGTCACTCTTCTAGGATTGGGATGGGACAGGAGTCACTCTTCCAGGATTAGGAGGGGACAGGAGTCACTCTTCTAGGATTGGGATGGGACAGGAGTCACTCTTCCAGGATTAGGAGGGGACAGGAGTCACTCTTCCAAGATTGGGATGGGACAGGAGTCACTCTTCTAGGATTGGGATGGGACAGGAGTCACTCTTCCAGGATCGGGACGGGACAGGAGTCATTTTTCCAGGATCAGGACAGGACAGGAGTCACTCTTCCAAGATTGGGATGGGACAGGAGTCACTCTTCCAAGATTGGGATGGGACAGGAGTCACTCTTCTAGGATTGGGATGGGACAGGAGTCACTCTTCCAGGATTAGGAGGGGACAGGAGTCACTCTTCTAGGATTGGGATGGGACAGGAGTCACTCTTCCAAGATTGGGATGGGACAGGAGTCACTCTTCCAGGATTAGGAGGGGACAGGAGTCACTCTTCTAGGATTAGGAGGGGACAGGAGTCACTCTTCTAGGATTAGGAGGGGACAGGAGTCACTCTTCTAGGATTGGGACGTGGAAATCCACTCCTGTGTCCCCCTCTAGTTCCAACATTTGGTACTGTCCCTTTAAGGTCTCTGTGTTGCACGTACGCTGACGCTCCTCCTCTCATTGGACGCCTCGGTGGTGAGGTAAGCCTCGTCTCCGTCAGTTCCCTCGACCCTCAGGAAACAGTTGGTGGTGTGACCGATGCCGCTGGGCAACACTCGGTCTCTGAGCATGGCGTTGATCACTGTACTCTTCCCGTTACTCGTCCTGAAGCACAGACGCACATCGTTCAGCATCAGCATCCACAGAGACATTATTGTACATACAGCAGAGAGCAGAGTTGAAGGAAGTCCCTCAAGGCATTCTTGATATGTTGCGTTCACGAAAATGGGACAAATGGACAAACCAAAAACATAATTCCTGTGGGCACTTCTATCACCAGCGTGGAAACATAAAAATAAAATATTAGTCCCACCTTCATTTTTATGCCTCTGCGCCAGGCAACAGCTGTGGCCACAGGCATTATCCGTCCCATTCTTGTGAATACAATAAATATCAGCACTGGTGGTTGTAACCTAAATGGCGCCATGGGCTCTATTTTCTATAGGCTATAGCGCCAGATCACAACAGAAGTCATGTAAGGTTACCTTTCCCATATACAGGTCTATACTTTGTCCTTTTATTAAACAAACTAAACAGCCTTATGTTATTTATCTTATTTACACCATGGCATGTCATTTCTGTCTCTACATGGTTGCGCCTTTACAAATCTCTGCTCTCTGTATCTCTGAGTTCCACCCCAATGCGCACAAACTGTGAGGGCCTGTCAGTTAACCGGCAACCCTAACCAGTCAATCAGACCGGCTCCACTTTGTCCAATTCTTGTGGTTGAGCAGCCATTTGAACATTTGATTATTGACTGTGTCGGGCCGTTGCCTCGTTCAAAAGTGGGTCTTAATTATTTGATGACTGTCACATGCCAAGTAACCAGGTATCCGGCCGCGTGTCCACTCCGAACCATAACTATTAACTCGGTGGTAAAAGCTTTGACACAGTTCATTTCGGTGTTTGGGATACCAAAAATCATTCAGAGCGATCAAGGCTCATATTTCATCTCCCGTATGTTCACAGAAATTCTCCAGCAGCTTTACATTAAGCACAGTAAAGCTTCGCCTTATCATGCACAATCACAAGGCGCCCTAGAGCGTTTTTATCAACACTGAAATCTTTACTGCGCTCTTACTGTACTGAGCTGGGGTGTGACTGGGAGGAGGGGTTAACATGGCTCCTGTTGGCAGCCAGAGAAGTGGTTCAGGAGAGCACAGGTTTTAGCCCCAATTATTTGGTGTTTGGTCATAAGGCACGGGGTCCCATGGCTGTTTTGAGAGATAGTTGGGAGATAACAGAACCTCCCCAGAATCTGTTTGACTATGTCAATGGGTTCAGGCGTAGGCTGTTTTTGGAAGTTGAAAGTGCAAAGGAGAAGTTGGTAAAATCGCAGCACAAAATGAAAACTCTCTATGACAGGCGTGCAGAGCCTAAGCAGTTTAAGGCTGGTGACCAGGTTTTGTTCCTACAACCTACTGTGACTTCTCCCGTTGAGGCAAAGTTCTCAGGCCCTCACACGGTGGTACGACAGGTGTCAGACCTGAATTACATCATTGCCACTACAAACTCTAAGAAAGTCGCTAGATTGTGTCATGTGAATTTGCTGAAACCCTTTTATGTACGTCAGACAGAGGGAAAAAGGGAAAGTGGGAGTTGTATGGTTAATGCTTCTGCTTGTACGTCTGAAGTTGATTTGAGCTCATCTCCAGCAGTCAGCCTGGAGGAGAGTTCGACTCCTGATGGGGTTTTGCAAGGGCGGTTGAAAAATTCAGTCACTACAAAATTTGGATTGCATGTTGGCAAATCTGGATGACAAGAAACGTGCTGAGTTGATTGCCCTTATTAAAAGCTATCCTGCCCTGTTTTCTGATGTGCCTTCTCGCTCGCATCTTATTGAGCATGATGTGGATGTCGGTGACGCGGCACCAATAAAGCAGCACTTTTATCGGGTTTCATCAGATAAGCACAAACATTTAGACCAAGAGGTTCAATATATGTTGGACAATCATATTGCTGAGCCGTGTTCTTTGAGTTGGGCATCACCGTGTCTGTTGGTCGGTAAACCGGACAGAACTTATAGACCATGTACTGACTCTCGTAAAGTTAATAACATTACAAAGCCAGATGTGTTTCCTCTTCCCCGCATGGAAGATTGTATAGATCAGGTGGGGTCACTTATGTGAGTAAATTTGACCTCCTAAAAGGTTATTGGCAGGTCCCCCTGTCTAAGCGTGCACAGGAAATTTGTGCGTTTATTACACCTTCTGGTCTGTACAAGTACACTGTTACGCCCTTTGGCCTGCACAACGCGCCTGCAACATTCCAGCGCCTCATGAACCAGGTTGTGGCAGGGCTGGACGGCTGCGATGTGTACCTTGATGACGTGGTCATATACAGTGATACATGGTCTGAACACATTCAGTGCAGTCACCTATTTGGGTAAGGTAGTCGGTCAAGGCCGAGTGCGTATGTTGCAGGATAAGGTGGCTGCAATAGTAAAATATCCCCCTCCAACCACCAAGAAAGAGCTAATGTGCTTTTTAGGGATGGTGGGATATTACCGAAGTTTTTGTAGAAATTTCTCATCTGTTGTGGAGCCACTGATGGCACTTTTGAAAAAAGAGACAGAATTTGTCTGGTCAGACAGATGTAGACTGGCGTTTGAGAATGTCAAGGCACTTTTGTGTGCGGCGCCTGTGTTGGCTGCCCCCCGGCTGGATGAGGTTTTTTCCCTGCAGGTGGATGCCTCTAATGTGGGGGCAGGGGCTGTACTCTTGCAGGCGGGAGAGCACGGGGTTGAAAGACCTGTGGTCCTCTTCTCTAGGAAGTTTAATAAGTACTAGCTCAATTACTGCAGCATTTTGATGTATATTTGGGATCTGGTCTTTCTCCACTGGTTGTTTTGCTCCTAGGGTCCGGGTTGCTGAGAGTGGCGAGTAGAAAAATAATGTGGTGGGACCCCATTCTTTAGGAGGGGGGTGTGACGGCCTGCCCCTCTGTCTGCTCTCTGGCTCTCTCACTTCCTGGGTGGAAGTTGTGGGCAGGTCGTCAGGCCAATTTGCCTCACCTGTGTGTGTATGTGGACCAGGATATTGAAGGGCTGTCTAACCTTGCATTCTCTGTCTTGCTGCTTCCAGACTTGGACTTGGTTCCGGATTTCCACCTGCCTAAGTATTGTTTCCCCTGCATTCAACACTTTAACCCAGCACACTCCACTCACCCATACACTGCATACATGACTGACACTCAACATTAAATCCCACTCATACTTTTTGGTTTATTTTGATATAATTTCAACTTAAATGATTTACTAATAAATTATATTTTGATTTGGTACTTCATGTGTACTTCCTTTTTGCCACTAACTGGCCCGGTTTGTGACAACACACACACACACACACACACACACACAGACAGGTGCGCACTTACAGGTGAGCACACTGGAGCGTAGCTCGGGCCGCATTTTCCTGACCGAACCCGACCCGAGTCCGACACAGTTTGTTACCTGACATAGTTATTGTTAGGAACAGTGTGTAACACGCTGCTCGCACAGCAGTGCAGCACTGTACACTCACTCAAATGAAGCGGAGCCTGTGTTGCGTTCAGGCGTTGTCATGTAAATAACAAATTCCAGCACGTGAATACACTGTATATCAAGAACTCCTCAGGAGGATTTTTTCAAATGTGGCACAAATTTTCACTTGGACTCAATCAATCAATCAATCAATCAATTTTATTTATAAAGCCCAATATCACAAATCACAATTTGCCTCACAGGGCTTTACAGCATACGACATCCCTCTGTCCTTATGACCCTCACAGCTGATCAGGAAAAACTCAACGATGAACTCATCAAAAGGTCAAGGTCTCTGTGACCTTATCTGTCCAATTCTCATGAATGCGATAGCTGAAGAACACTGTGAGGGAATTTCCCAAATTTGGCACAAATGTCCACTTGGACTGAAGAATAAATTCATTAGAATGTGGTGATTGAAGGTCAAAGGTCAGTGTGACGTCACAAAACATGTTTTTGTCCATAACTGAAGAATTCATTCACTAATTCTGACCAAACTTGATACAAATGTCTCACATGGATGGAGACTGTCAGAGACACTGGACTGGTGGGCGGAGTCATACAACCACAGGGTGGACTGGTGGGCGGAGTCATACAACCACAGGGTGGACTGGTGGGCGCAGTCATACAACCACAGGGTGGACTGGTGGGCAGAGTCATACAACCACAGAGTGGACTGGTGGGCGGAGTCATACAACCACAGGATGGACTGGTGGGCGGAGTCATACAACCACAGGGTGGACTGGTGGGCGGAGTCATACAACCACAGAGTGGACTGGTGGGCGGAGTCATACAACCACAGGGTGGACTGGTGGGAGGAGTCATACAACCACAGAGTGGACTGGTGGGCGGAGTCATACAACCACAGAGTGGACTGGTGGGAGGAGTCATACAACCACAGAGTGGACTGGTGGGCGGAGTCATACAACCACAGGGTGGACTGGTGGGAGGAGTCATACAACCACAGGATGGACTGGTGGGCGGAGTCATACAACCACAGAGTGGACTGGTGAGAGGAGTCATACAACCACAGGATGGACTGGTGGGCGGAGTCATACAACCACAGAGTGGACTGGTGGGCGGAGTCATACAACCACAGGGTGGACTGGTGGGCAGAGTCATACAACCACAGGGTGGACTGGTGGGCGGAGTCATACAACCACAGGGTGGACTGGTGGTCGGAGTCATACAACCACAGGGTGGACTGGTGGGCGGAGTCATACAACCACAGGGTGGACTGGTGGGCGGAGTCATACAACCACAGGGTGGACTGGTGGGCGGAGTCATACAACCACAGAGTGGGCTGGTGGGCGGAGTCATACAACCACAGGATGGACTGGTGGGCGGAGTCATACAACCACAGAGTGGGCTGGTGGGCGGAGTCATACAACCACAGGATGGACTGGTGGGCGGAGTCATGCAACCACAGAGTGGGCTGGTGGGCGGAGTCATACAACCACAGGGTGGACTGGTGGGCGGAGTCATACAACCACAGAGTGGGCTGGTGGGCGGAGTCATACAACCACAGGATGGACTGGTGGGCGGAGTCATACAACCACAGGATGGACTGGTGGGCGGAGTCATGCAACCACAGAGTGGGCTGGTGGGCGGAGTCATACAACCACAGGGTGGACTGGTGGGCGGAGTCATACAACCACAGGGTGGACTGGTGGGCGGAGTCATACAACCACAGGGTGGACTGGTGGGCGGAGTCATACAACCACAGAGTGGACTGGTGGGCGGAGTCATACAACCACGGGATGGACTGGTGGGCGGAGTCATATAACCACAGGGTGGACTGGTGGGCGGAGTCATACAACCACAGGGTGGACTGGTGGGAGGAGTCATACAACCACAGGGTGGACTGGTGGGCGGAGTCATACAACCACAGGGTGGACTGGTGGGCGGAGTCATACAACCACAGAGTGGACTGGTGGGCGGAGTCATATAACCACAGGGTGGACTGGTGGGCGGAGTCATACAACCACAGAGTGGACTGGTGGGCGGAGTCATACAACCACAGGGTGGACTGGTGGGCGGAGTCATATAACCACAGGGTGGACTGGTGGGCGGAGTCATACAACCACAGGGTGGACTGGTGGGAGGAGTCATACAACCACAGGGTGGACTGGTGGGCGGAGTCATACAACCACGGGATGGACTGGTGGGCGGAGTCATACAACCACAGAGTGGATTGGTGGGCGGAGTCATACAACCACGGGATGGACTGGTGGGCGGAGTCATACAACCACAGGGTGGACTGGTGGGCGGAGTCATACAACCACGGGATGGACTGGTGGGCGGAGTCATACAACCACAGAGTGGACTGGTGGGCGGAGTCATACAACCACGGGATGGACTGGTGGGCGGAGTCATACACTACCCGTACAGTACACAGGTACACAGGTACACAGGTACACACAACCGTGTGTTTGTGCCACAAGCTCTCCATCAGAGCAGGTGTTCAGCACTGCAGCCAAAGTTGTCAATCCACTACGTGCACTGCTCCAGCTGGAAAAAGTAAACATGCTGGTTTTTCTGGCGAAAAACCGTGAATAGTTTTGAAGCATATGATGCTGCTATAGTTATCATAATACTTTGTTTTTATGTCATTTTCAATGAGGAGTCGCCTGTTCTGATGGACAGAACAGTCGGGACTGTGAGAGGGTGAACTGTTCAAACTAAAGGTGGGCTCTAAAAATAACCGAACGAACAGTATTTCCCGTTGCTTCTCAGGATAGGATCATATATGCCTATTTTCAGTCATGCCTTGTTATTTATTGTTCTGTTTTTCTTATTTGATGAGCCCTAGTACTGGATGCTGTAGAGCTGTGCTTTAATCTATTTGATTTATGCTGATAGGCTCTAAAAATAAACCATCAGACAGTACTAGTCGCGGTCTGAGGATACGCTGTACAGTACACATTATCGTTACTGCTGTTGTTATTTATAGTCACTTTTTTGGAAGTGGACTGTAGCCCACAGACAATGTGATGTTATTTCATTCTGTTTGGTTGACTGCTGCATTTGCACTTTTTAAATATTTGTTAATAAAAGTTGTTCATGTCTTGTTATTTTTCAGTATTCTTAGACCTATGTGATGTTTGCTATTCTGTTTCTGAACGGTATAGGCACAAGCGTAATTTGGCGACTTCCTCTGAGCCCTTCAAAGGGATTTTTAATTAGTCACGGTAATACCGTATACCCCGGGAAAATGTGGGGAAGGTTTAACGGTAACAAAATTTGGATACCGCCCAACTCTAATGTGGACACAAACAGAAAGGTTCAAACACAGTTTTACATCGACTTTAGATTTATATTTTAAACACCACTGATCATGCAGTCCATTAAAACACCCTTAATTAACCCCTGAACACACACACACACACACACACACACACACCTTAATGTGAAGCAGACATCCTTCACTTGTCAGTTCATTTGATAAACTGAACTCTGAATCTGAAAGTCTTTAGTGATGCTGTGACTCAGTGGCTCCCAGCTGGTCCAGATTTCTCCTCAGTTCAAGGTCCACACAGTTTAATAGATTCAGCGTCGTACCTGTGTTGGGACATGTCGTCCAGCTGGCTGTGTCCGTTAAACTCTGATTATTCACATCACTTCACCTGAAACATTTAATAACTGACTCTTTCTCTGTTTGATTTGATTTTGAACACTTAAAAAATATTAATAAGAAAATAGAAATGATTGTAGAAAAAACCCTTCAAAACATGGGCGAACATTAAAACATTCAAGGTTAAGGTCAAGGTTACTTATTGGTCTCCCTTGGGAGAAATTTGGTTTGGATGAAGGGAAAAATTGCTGCATAGGGGTTACAAATAGAAAAACAACACAATAAATAAAGGGAAACAAAAAAAACAAAACAAAACATAAATCAACATTTCATGTCTGAAAAGGAGCAGGAAGAAGCTTCATGATTGTCCCAAACTGTACAAATGATCAAACTGCGACATGAACACACTCAGATCCATCACTCACATTTACATTTACATCACTGCACCTCGTAACACCTGAGAACCAAAATACAAACTGAGAGTAGCGACAACAGTCTGACTCTGAGTGAGCTCTACGTCCCCTCTGATCATTCATTCATATTTAATCTACCTCTGAAGTATCAGCAACAAATCCAACATGGTGCATCTGTCTGACTGCTGTGAGTCATAAACCATCAGATCTGAAACACGTCTTTCATTCCTGTTGTTCTACAGTCACAGAGACCTTCAGTGGTAAAACCTTCAGTGGGAGATCATCCCCAGTGTAAATGAATGGAAACATCCTCTCAGTGAAAGTGTGTGTGAAGGTGTGTATGTGTGTGTTAGTATCAGGATCAGAGAACGACAGTTTTCCTCCGTTACAGTCCAGATTGACTCTGATCCTCTGGAGCTTCTTCTTCACTGGGATAGCAGTGTCTTGATGTGGTGGGGAGACTGCTGTGTATTCACCAGACCAGAACCATATTCTCCATAATCCAGAGTGTATGACTCCTTTCCTCTGGACAGACTCTGCTAACACACCCAGTTCCCAGTATGTATTGTCTCCAACCTCGACGTCCCAGCTGTGAGTCCCTGAGTTAAAGCCCTCAGAGCCCAGGACACACCAGTAGTTTAACCTCTCTGGATTATCAGGAAGCTGCTGTCTCTGTCCTCGACTCACACTGGTCAGATCTTCAGACAGGATGAGATATGGACCAGCAGTGTTTGGGTCCAGGATCAGAGGAGTGTAGGAGACCACGTCCTTCATCTTGTTCCAGATGTTGAAGGTCAGGTTGCCCAGGTGTTTGGCCTCGTCTATCAGAGCTCCTGAGAGCAGCTGTGGATCATCCAGCAGGGGGCGCTGCTGGACTCTGTCCACTGCAGCCTTGTAGTTGAGCAGGAATGAGACGTCTTCAGCTCTCAGCTCGTCCTCTGTGGCTCTGACTGTGTCTGAAAGAGCTGCTATCTCTCTGCTCAGAGCCTCCATCTTCTCCTTCATCATCTGACTCTTCTGCTCCTCTTCCTCCCTCAGTGCAGCCATCCTGGCCTCCTCTTCCTCCTCTAGAAACTGGTGAAGCTTCTTGAACTGCTCCTTAATCTGCCTCTCTGTGCGTCGGGCCTGGACCTTCATGTGTTCTGCTGTTTGTTCACACTTCACTTTAACTTGTTCACAAACCTTTAACTTCTCCTTTAAGGGCTCCAGAGTTTCCTCAAGTTCCTTCTTGTGTTGTCGTGCAGCTTCATCGACGGGTCTGAATCTGTGGTTGGTGTGTTTTTCTGAATCTCTGCAGACGAGACAAACTGGCTGCTGATGGTCCAGACAGAAGAGTTTGAGTTTCTCAGAGTGCAGACTGCAGAGAGCCTCTGAAGCTCTCTGATCTCTCTCCTGTAAGAAACTCTCACACAGCTTCTTTAGAGCCAAGTTAGGAGGTACTAAGCCCTTTGAGTGTCTTCTCTTACAAACTGGACACTCACGTGCTGGTTTCTCTGTCCACCAGTTCTGCAGACAGTCTTTACAGAAGCTGTGGCTACATGACAGGATGACAGGATCTTTGAACATGTCACAGCAAACAGGGCAGCAGAGATCGTCCTCTAATCTGGAAGCCATTTTGTCTCTGAGTGACGCTGTGAACACAGCAGGCAGACAGCTCAGCCACTTCCTGTTCCCTCAGAGTTACTTTCACTTTGAGTCCTTGTTGCTGTAAAACTCTGGTTCAGTGTGAGCAGTCAGTATTCCCAGTATTCCCAGTATTCCCTCCTGGAGCTGTCCTCTGGTAGTGGAAGTGGTGCTTCTGGTCCAGAGGTGAATCTTATCGTCCATCTCTGACTGTGTGTCTTCTCTCAGTGACTCAGGCAGAATAAAAACTTGTTTCCTGGTTTGTCTCAGGTGAGTCACATGAGGGGCGGAGCTTCTTCACAGCAGCAGCACACAGGACTGGACACACTCTTTGTTTTTATACCTGCCAGTGTTTCCCCTACCATTTAATTAGGGGGACACCCCCCCCCTCCCCTTGAAGGTCAAGTTAATTGTATTTGGTTTTATTTCCTGTATAGCTCCAGATCACAACAGAAGTCATGTAAGGTTACCTTTCCTATAGAACAGGTCTACACCTTGTGTTTTTATCAAACTAACTAAAGAGCCGTATGTTATTTATCTCATGTCATTTCTGTCTCTACATGGTCGCACATTTACAAATCTCCTCTGCTCTGCCCCAGTACACACACACACACACACCCACCCACACACATGCACACACACACAGTCAGAAAGGAAACGATACCAATTAATACTGACTGTAGCATCACATGTTGAGCAGTCATTAATAAGTTGTTAGTTGTTGATGTTGGATGTTAGCCGCTGCTGCTAATTAGCTCGTGCTAACAGTGTGGAGACGGTCCTTCAGCGCTGCGTCTGCTGCAGGAGGTTTGTTGATCTGGTGGTGTGTCGGGCGGTTGGAGATGAGACCCTTGTCCCCGTCCTGTTGTCTTCCTGTGGAACTGACGTCCACATGTCCTGGAACCTTGGCCGGACCACTGTGTTCTCAATAGCACCGAAACGCGATGTCAATGTGTGTAAAGACCAGACACACACCTGGCCAGGTGCGTTAGGAAAGGTCAGACACAAACCCCCAAGTCTAAAGTTGGACAGAGTGTTCCAAGTCTGACTGACCTGATGTGACGGGTTACGTTTGGACCCAAATGCAGCTGGACACCAGGAACAGGTGATGTTTAATGCCACAGCCCAACAGGTACAGGACAGGGCAGGTGATCAGCACACAGTACAGCTCAACACTTCAGTTAAGTCTTCAGTTAAGCTGGTTCGGACAGGAGGCAAATGAGTGAGCAGCGATGTTTGTCACAGACACATAGCTCAGGTCAATAACAGGCAACAGAACGGTGTAAGAGCCGGCAGGAGATGGAGTCATGGAGGCAGAAAATCCAGAACCAGGTCAGTACACAGGTCGAACAGTGACCCAGCAGGCAGACGGCAGGTCGAGGTCAGGCGGAGGGTCAAGAAGCCGGCAGGTTGATACTCACAGGATGCACACACAATGGTGAGTGTGGTGACACGGTGAAAGTCTCTGAACCACAGGAGACCACAGGTGAGCAGACAGGAACACTCACACTGTAGTGTCGTCATCATCATCACATGGTAATGGCGAGCAGCCACAGGCAAACAGGAACCAAGGACACGGAAACAGATCTAGAGATCGGGGGGGACAGAGGGCTGAGGCATTTACGGGGAATCAGACGAAGTAGGCGGAGTCAGCAACAGGAAATCAGTCTGGATCAAAGTGTGGAGAGTCAGGAACAGGTGAACTGAGCTGCCTTGATGATGCTGAGGCGGGAAAAACCTGGTGAATGGAAAATTAGTGACTGGGAGCCGTGTGACCGGGTCCACAGACCTGTGACACCACACTTCCTGAAAGAGAAATGTCAGGTCACCTATGTTTAAAGTCGTTTTTAAAGTGTTGCCAGAGAGAACTGAGAAAAAGGTTTCAATGTGGAAAGGCCTACAACCCCCAGAATGCACTGCATCCAGAGCGCTCTGAACCAAGGACTCCCCCTGGTGGTGAGTTTACAGCAGGTGTGTCATGATCCTGGGTTTTGTTTCTATTCTGTTTTCTTGTGGACTGTTTTTTGTGTTTGTCCTTGTTTCGTGTTGTTTGTTGATGTTTATTCTGTTTCCTGTTTTATTTTGTTGATTCTCTCTTTCTGTGTCATGTCTGGTTTTACTTCCTGTCATACATCAGTTGAGAAAGGACCCAAGTGCAGAGCAGCAGGCAGGTTGAAGGTTTAATAAAAAGCGAGCTGATAGAAAACATCCAAAACAGGCAGGTGGCTCAAAGTGTCAAAGAAAGAGGAACCAGAACTAAACAGAAAACCAATCAGGATAAAAAGATGAACACAGAGCACAAGACAGCAGGCAGGAGACGGAGCAGGGAACGACACCAGGGACATAAGGACGAATGCTCACGAACTGACGAGGAACAATTGGAAACACACAGGTAGACACAGGTAAATGGAGCCAACAAGACTGACACAGAACAGGTGTGAGAGGAAGACTCTGGGAACAGGGAGGGACGAACGAGACAGGTGTGACAGAAAACACACAGAGACAGGAAGTAAAAGCAGACACGACACATGAGCAGAGAGTCAACAAATTAAAACAGGAAGCAGATTCAACATGAATGAAAAACATGAAACGAGAAACACAAATAACGTCCACAAGACAACAGACCAGAAACCAGGATCAGGACACAGAGAACGTCTCCCCGGCCAGCAGCTGTTTCAGCACAGACGAGCTGATCACATATCGAGTCTCTCTGTTGGTTCCAGAGTTCATTCTGACAGCCGCAAACACTGAATGACATCATCGTTCACATAAATGATGTCATGAATGATGTAAATGTTGATCCTTCAGTCGCACACAGATTTCCGTGACACATTAAAAAACAAACTCACCTGGTGTAGAGACAGAGTTAGTTTGAGACTCTGCAGGAGACCCTACGCTGATGTGATGTCATCATCACATGTGGGCGTGTTCCTTAACTGAGTCATGTGATCATCATGTGTGAGTGACGTACCTGCCGAAGAACGCCACCTTCATGTGTCTCCTGAGCAGAACCTCCCTGATGGTCCACAGTTTGGTGGCACAGCTCTGCAGCTCCAGACTCTGCTCCTCCACCGCCACCTGACCCAGGTCATCGCCACGCCACGCCTCTGACATCCCAACAAACAAACAAACAACACGTCAACACCAGCTGGTTATTAACAAACACACAAACAAACAAAAACAGCTCTGTAGCTCCAGACTCAGCTCCCACCACGCCTCTGACATCACAACAAACAAACAAACAACACATCATCAGCTGTTTAACGACAAACATCACATAAAATTATGTTTAATGTTTTCAGACTTTTGACTTTACATGAAATAAAATAACTTTACTGATCCCTGTGACTGAACACATGCACCCTGTGTGTGTGTGTGTGTGTGTGTGTGTGTGTTTCTGACCGTCCACAAAGGCGGAGCCATCCTTCACAAAGTCCAGCAGCTGATCAAAGATGGAGGTGATCGAACGTTTCGCTACCACAAAACGCCGCAGAGGAGATGGATCCACATCGTCCATGACACCTGACACACACACACACACACACACAAGTTAACAAAGCCAACAGACACTGTTGGTCTACAGATGAACACACACACACACACACACAGTGTTTACCGTGTTCAGCGTGTGTCTCGGGTTCAGAGGTCAGTCCTGTTTTCGGGGTTCGTCCCCACCGAGCTGTCGTCAGCTCCCATCATCCCCTCTGTTCAACACAACCACCACATCAGACTGATGAACCACTGACCTGATCCTCAGCACGCAAAGCTCAGCTTACACTGTGTGTGTGTGAGTGTGTGTGTGTGTGTGTGTGCAGACAGATCCTCTTATCAGGACTTAGAGCTGCTTCACCTTCATACCTGCAGCCTCCACAGCCTGCTCGCCGTCAGCTGAGTTTAAAGGTTTCACACTGTTTTCTTTCTTTGATCTTAAAGTGGAAACAACCTTTAAATTTCTCCGTCTGGTGTTTCCATGAGGTTGAACTGTTGACACTAAGGCTGCGTATCGACACTCATTTGCTGGATCAATTCGATCAGGGATATTTCAGTTTCAGTATAAATTTTTGCGAGTATGTGAAATAGATCCTCACAGATATGTTACTGTAAACTCTACAAGGAATTATTTTTAAAAAAAAGAATAATTAAAATTAAAACTGAATATTTTATAACTAAATGTTTGTAGAGCAGCAACAGAAACATTAAAACAACAAAGTCACAAAATAAACTTAATATGTGACTGGAAACAGATCGAACATGTCAGTAACATAAATCATGTTCTGACATCACAACACTGAGTCAAGTTTACAGAGACATAAATCCACCTGTCCACCTGTCCTCTCTGCGGCCCAGGACAGTCACTGTCTGCAGGTCACATGACCTCAGGTCACATGACCACAGGTCACATGACCTCAGGTCACATGACCACAGGTCAGTTTTCAGATAGGAGACAGAGTTAAACCTTTAACAGCTGTTGTTGTTTCAGCATGTTGTAGCTGTAAAGCCTCTGTGCGTGTTCCTAACATGACGTCAGCGGCGGTGGATGACCCTAACCCTGTGGGCAGAGCAGACTGAAATATTTTCTACATGTTGCTGATCAGCTGTTTGATAAAGTATTGATTTTGTCCTGGTGGAGGTTTTATTGCACTCACAGTAACAAGTGCAGCTGTCGTCAGCTCGAGTTATCTTCACTTCCTGTCTGCACCGCGGCGTCCCTACTCTGTGTTTGTGTGTAAAAGTGTCACAACAGCCTCACAGCAGGAGCAGCTGCTGCAGCAGCACGAAAATAAATTACATCAACACATAAAAACAGTGAGCTAACAGCTAACAGCTAACTGCTAACACCTAATAGCTAACAGCTAACAGCTAATAGCTAACAGCTAATAGCTAACAGCTAGTTAATAGCTAACAGCTAACAGCTAATAGCTAACAGCTAGTTAATAGCTAACAGCTAATAGCTAACAGCTAACACCTAATAGCTAACAGCTAACAGCTAATAGCTAACAGCTACAGATTAAACAGCCGGTAACGTTGGAGCTTCTCATCACCACAGTCGTTAATAACTTCGAGCTGCAGCTTGAAAAAGCAGATACTGAAAGAACGATCTCGGATTTTACGGATCAATATCAGGTCATTCAAATGAAGATCAATATGAATCAGATGAATCGATTATTATAACCCACCCTGGTTGGTACACCTCAGTGTAGCACACTGTGAACACTACGTACTCCTCCTGTGGAGCACTAATTTCAGCAGGGTAGTGTTGTCACAAATGTTTAAGCTGCCATTTTGCTCTCACTAGAAGTTACGCAGCTTGTTTTTTTATTTTACCCACCTCTTTTTCTTCTTCTTGCAAACGGACGGTGGAGCATTATCACCAACATTTGACCACTAACTCCGCCCACACATAAACCAAACATACGCCACAACGTCAGTGATTAAAATCTGCCGCTGTAGCTAGACACAAGTTAGCGAGCTAGCCAACAGAATAGAATATACTTTACTTTTCCCCTAGGGGACAATAAAGTATATTCTATTCTGTTCTATTCTATTCTAATGTTAGCACCCGCATTACTGTTGGTGGTACCAAATAACTACAGACCCGACAAACATGACCTCTTCTACCAACAACACAAACAAATACAAAAGTTTTGTTCACAGTCCTTTGTCTGAAGCAATCAGAAGGTCATTTGTAATTTTAACTAGAGCTGTCTCAGTGCTATGATGCACTCTAAATCCTGACTGAAATTCCTCAAATAAATTATTATCATGGAGAAAATCACACAGCTGGTCTGTGACTACTTTCTCAAGGATCTTTGACATAAAGGGAAGATTAGATATTGGTCTATAGTTGGCTAACACCTCTGGATCCAGGGTGGGCTTTTTTAGTAGAGGTTTAATTACAGCTACCTTAAAAGACTGTGGTACATAGCCTGTTAATAAGGATATATTGATCATATCTAATATATGAGTGTTAACTAAAGGAAAGACCTCCTTAAGTAGCCTAGTTGGGATGGGGTCTAAGAGACACGTTGATGATTTAGATGAAGAAATCACTGCGGTCAATTCTTGAAGAGAAATTGGGGAGAAGCAATCTAAATATATATTAGGTCTTACAGCTGTGTTTGAGGTTAGATAGGTACTATCTGAGGGCAGGAGGTCATGAATTTTGCCTCTAATAGTTAGAATTTT
This sequence comes from Epinephelus lanceolatus, assembly GCF_041903045.1. Lineage (NCBI taxonomy): Eukaryota > Metazoa > Chordata > Actinopteri > Perciformes > Serranidae > Epinephelus > Epinephelus lanceolatus. The sequence continues at coordinate 44,630,503 of NC_135745.1, read as the reverse complement.
GTCATTAAAAAAGCTCATAAAATCATTACTGCTAAGGGCTAAAGGAATACAAGGCTCAATAGAGCTTTGACTCTCAGTCAGCCTGGCTACAGTGCTGAAAAGAAACCTGGGGTTGTTCTTGTTTTCTTCTATTAATGCTGAGTAATAGTTTGTACTGGCATTGCGGAGGCCCCTCTTATAAGTTTTGAGACTGTCTGTCCAGATTAAACGAGATTCTTCCAATTCAACTAAATCAATCAACTAAACTTTACAGCACTTCACAGAAACTCTGCCGCCCTCTAGTGTTTTGGAGGTGTAACTGCAGAGTGATGCAGACACACCACCACACAGGTATAAATGCTCACAGCAGCGTAGGCTCTGCTATAAATCCCCCTTTAACTTTCATCCTTGTCCCGCCACATTTCCACCTGACGCTTCCAGCCACCGTTGAACTATAAAGGCAACCGGCTACGTATCACGCCGTTGTTAAAGGATGCCTTTGTCGTTGGCTTCTGACGCTGCAAGTCACTGCCCAAGCGCCAGATATTGACGACTTCAGAGTGAGACCAGGCTTGTACAGCTGGAAGGGTGGAATTAACTTGTGCTGCCTGGACGTCAAGGTCATTGGATTCATGTGTGACGATAACGGCACATTATCAGGAGACTGCTGTCTCACGTTCTCCAAACACAGGAAAACACAGGATGGCAACCTGTTCAGAACATGCCTTTAAACCAGTTTGTCCCAGCAGTCTTGACCCACATCCACCATGTACATGAAGCTCTGGGTAGTAGAGACGACACACAGTGGAGATAACAGAGGTCACATTGAACATGAATGTCTCTGTCCAGAGTCAGCATTTGGTTTGTCCCTTCTGGGCTACTGTAGAAACATGGCGGTGCAACATGGTGGTCTCTGTAGACGAGGACCTGCTCCCTGTGGAGATATAAATGTAACCAGAACACAACCCGTGGATTAGAGTCACTTTGAATCTGACAAGCTTAGAGACTGTGTGAGGAACTGCAGCTCAGTGTCAACATGACGACAGCGATGAGTGATGTAATATTACAGTGTGTGTGTGTGTGTGTGTCTGTGTGTGTGTGAGGGGTGTGTATGTGTGTGTGTCTCTATCAGCTTCAGTCAGATTCAGAGGAAACGGCCGCTGCCGTTTGATCAACATTCAAAGTAACTTTCATCATCCTGTCAGACCCCAGACCACACCCACCTTATCTGTCAGGCAGGGTGTGTGTGTGTGTGTGTGTGTGTGTGTGTGTGTGTGTGTGTTTGTGTGTGTGTGTGTCATTACAAGGACTGATATGAAAACGTCCATATTTGCTATATTTTAGAATAAATATAAAAATATGAAACAGAGTGGATCCACTGAATATGATCACAGATGAGATGTTAGTCAGAGCAGCTGCATTAGGACCCTGAAGAGCTGGAGGAGGAGGAGGAGGAGGAGGAGGAGGCGGCAAAGAAAGACAAACGATGGGAGAAGAGATAAAAGACAGACAGACAGACGCTGAGGAGACATTAAGAAAAAGACCTGCAGACAGACAAAGTGACAGCTTCAGATCCAAAGACAGATAGAGAGAAGACAGACAGAAGGAGGAGGAGGAGGAGCTGAGGAGGAGGAGGAGGAGTCAGGGAGGGAGATAAAACAGACTCAGCAGAGCAGAGACGTTCAAACTGAGGAGGATCAGAGAAGAAGACCGGTGTTGCTCGTCTGCAGCGTGGACGACTGAAAGACAAGAGAGGAGGAGGAGGTGGAAAAAGAGGAGGAGGAGAGGAGGAGGCACCAAACCACCCACAGAGAGAAAGTTTCCTGACACACAGACTCTCTGTCTGAAAGCTCACACACTGTTTCTGTTTGTGGAAACTTCAGCGTGAACACACAGAGAAGACAAACCACAGAAGAAGAAAACTAAAGTCCAGCAGACTCACCAGAGTGCATCATGGGAACGTCTTCGCTCCACAGACACAGCTGAAGACCTGAACGTCCTCTGGTTCCTCCTCCACCACAGACACCCAGCATGCCGGCCAGGCCGTCCCAGAGAAGGAGCTCTGTGGGTGGGGCAGGAGGACTGCTGCTGCTCCCTCTGCTCCTGGGCCTGATGGTGATGATGATGATGATGATGATGAAGGTGGAGGCAACGAGCATTGAGGAGGTGGAGAGCGAGGAGAGCGAGGAGGTGCTGGAGGAGGACGAGGCTGTCAGCACTGAGATCCTGGTAAGAAGACGCAGCACGTTTGTTACTGATCAGATAAAAACAGGAAACAAGTCAAAAGACGCCACCGATCGATCGTTAATTAATTTATTATTTATCCAATAAACTAATCTGTCTGCTGACGACTGTCACGGCTACAAACTAATGTCAACACTGCTGCAACTAATAATCCACGAGACCAGGCTGCAACTTAACATCAACATTAGTGGGGACACTAAGTAACCCTTTAAAACTGACTTCCTGTCGGCGGCTGCAGGAGCTCGTTGTTTACATCCTGTTTAAACTCATTTAAATATTTATTTATTTATTTAACCAGGAAAAAAAACTTGAGATTAAAACTGTTTGCAGTGTCCTGGCTGAGACAGACAGCAGCATCAGTTAGAGACAGACAACATGGAACAAACCTAGAAAATAAAGAATATGCAGCCTTGAAACATAAAATGAGGTGATGACAAAGAAAAAAGCCAAAACCTGAGATAACATCTGCAGAAACATGAAACAGTGACACATGACAACACATGACGACACAGAGCAGCTCAAATCCACCCTGACATCAGCATATACATGACTGTGTATGGAAACCCTGCAGCAGAGGAGCCAATGAGAGACACGTCTGCAGACGAGTCCACAGATCAGGAGCTGCAGACAGAAACACTTGTACGAACTCTCGGTACAGAAAATAAAATCCATAACAAGTAGAAAACTTTCTTGCTCAGGCTTCTGCTTTCTGTGTCATCATGTACACTCATAATGATGTCATGGCGCTACGTATTTCATCATTTCCTGCTTTTGGTGAAGTGTGATGCATCAGTTTATGGAGATAATGCTCATTAATGTCTTTATTCAACTTCAGCCTGTTACATGCATTGTCTGTTTTCAAAATACACTTCTGTTTTCACAGGAAATGTGCAGTTTGCATACAGTCTCTTTCAAAATAAAAGCATGACACACTATGTCGGTACAACACGCAAATTTACATTTTTTCCTTCAACAACACACGTGGTTATATTTAGGAAAAAAAAACAGGGTTTGGCTTTACAATTTTTGAGGGCATGAACACCGCTCTCTCGGGTGAAAGTCAGTGTTGTAGAAAATGAAATTTCTACAGGTGCTCTATATAGGTGCTCTGACATGTTCTCCCTGTGTCAGCGTGGGTTTCCTCCAGGTGCTCTGACATGTTCTCCCCGTGTCAGCGTGGGTTCCCTCCAGGTGCTCTGACATGTTCTCCCTGTGTCAGCGTGGGTTTCCTCCAGGTGCTCTGACATGTTCTCCCCGTGTCAGCGTGGGTTTCCTCCAGGTGCTCTGACATGTTCTTCCTCTGTCAGCGTGGGTTTCCTCCAGGTGCTCCGACATGTTCTCCCTGTGTCAGCGTGGGTTCCTCCAGGTGCTCTGACATGTTCACCCCGTGTCAGCGTGGGTTTCCTCCAGGTGCTCTGACATGTTCTCCCCGTGTCAGCGTGGGTTTCCTCCAGGTGCTCTGACATGTTCTCCCCGTGTCAGCGTGGGTTTCCTCCAGGTGCTCTGACATGTTCTCCCCGTGTCAGCGTGGGTTTCCTCCAGGTGCTGACATGTTCTCCCTGTGTCAGCGTGGGTTTCGTCCAGGTGCTCCAACATGTTCTCCCCGTGTCAGCGTGGGTTTCCTCCAGGTGCTCTGACATGTTCTCCCCGTGTCAGCGTGGGTTTCCTCCAGGTGCTCCCACATGTTCTCCCCGCGTCAGTGTGGGTTTCGTCCAGGTGCTCCAACATGTTCTCCCTGTGTCAGCGTGGGTTTCCTGTTGGTGCTCTGACATGTTCTCCCCGCGTCAGTGTGGGTTTCGTCCAGGTGCTCCAACATGTTCTCCCTGTGTCAGCGTGGGTTTCCTGTTGGTGCTCTGACATGTTCTCCCCGTGTCAGCGTGGGTTTCCTCCAGGTGCTCTGACATGTTCTCCCCGTGTCAGCGTGGGTTTCCTCCAGGTGCTCTGACATGTTCTCCCTCTGTCAGCGTGGGTTTCCTCCAGGTGCTCTGACATTTTCTCCCCGTGTCAGCGTGGGTTTCCTCCAGGTGCTCTGACATGTTCTCCCTGTGTCAGCGTGGGTTTCCTGTTGGTGCTCTGACATGTTCTCCCCGTGTCAGCGTGGGTTTCCTCCAGGTGCTCTGACATGTTCTCCCCGTGTCAGCGTGGGTTTCCTCCAGGTGCTCTGACATGTTCTCCCTCTGTCAGCGTGGGTTTCCTCCAGGTGCTCCGACATGTTCTCCCTGTGTCAGCGTGGGTTCCTCCAGGTGCTCTGACATGTTCACCCCATGTCAGCGTGGGTTTCCTCCAGGTGCTCTGACATGTTCTCCCCGTGTCAGCGTGGGTTTCCTCCAGGTGCTCTGACATGTTCTCCCCGTGTCAGCGTGGGTTTCCTCCAGGTGCTGACATGTTCTCCCTGTGTCAGCGTGGGTTTCCTCCAGGTGCTCTGACATGTTCTCCCCGTGTCAGCGTGGGTTTCCTCCAGGTGCTCTGACATGTTCTCCCCGTGTCAGCGTGGGTTTCCTCCAGGTGCTCTGACATGTTCTCCCTGTGTCAGCATGGGTTTCCTCCAGGTGCTCTGACATGTTCTCCCTGTGTCAGCGTGGGTTTCCTCCAGGTGCTCCGACATGTTCTCCCCGTGTCAGCGTGGGTTTCCTCCAGGTGCTCTGACATGTTCTCCCCGTGTCAGCGTGGGTTTCCTCCAGGTGCTCTGACATGTTCTCCCTGTGTCAGCGTGGGTTTCCTCCAGGTGCTGACATGTTCTCCCTGTGTCAGCGTGGGTTTCCTCCAGGTGCTCTGACATGTTCTCCCCGTGTCAGCGTGGGTTTCCTCCAGGTGCTCTGACATGTTCTCCCCGTGTCAGCGTGGGTTTCCTCCAGGTGCTCTGACATGTTCTCCCCGTGTCAGCGTGGGTTTCCTCCAGGTGCTCTGACATGTTCTCCCTGTGTCAGCGTGGGTTTCCTCCAGGTGCTCTGACATGTTCTCCCTGTGTCAGCGTGGGTTTCCTCCAGGTGCTCTGACATGTTCTCCCTGTGTCAGTGTGGGTTTCCTCCAGGTGCTCTGACATGTTCTCCCTGTGTCAGCGTGGGTTTCCTCCAGGTGCTCCAGCTTCCTCCCACAGTCCAAAGACATGCAGGCTAATTGGTGACTCTAAATTGTCCGTAGGTGTGAATGTGAGTGTGAATGGTTGTCTGTCAGCTGGGATAGGCTCCACCCCCCTGTGACCTCTAACAGGATAAGCAGTTGCAGAAAATTAAGTGAGAGGAAGAATTTGTGTTTTCGATTTTTGTAAATGTCTGCATTGCTTCAGTTTTGAGTCACAGGTCTGTCTATTTGTTCATGTCGGAAAATTTCTACACAGAATAAAATATCACGACAAACCTGACCAATGAATCCAACAGCTTTCTCCTATTAAACAAACTAAATGAGTTCCAGTTCAACTTTCCTGCTCAAACAGAAAATAAAACACTGACTCATCATTGATTATTGATCATACTGATATTGACTGATTTTTTAAAAGCTGATTAAACTGAACAAAGATCTTTGGGAACACTTACAGTGTTTAAAACTAAACTTGACAACATTTAACATATGAACTTTGTCTCTTGTGGTCGGTGTCCTCCAGGAGCCGCTGTCCTCTGATCTGTCCAGAGTGTCTCCTCTCAGCTCCTGGCTCATCTTCAGGAGAAACTCCAACAAGGGGGACAACCGGAGAACCAAAGGGTCCAGGAGAACCTCCAAGGTCAGACACATCTCCGCCTAAGCTAAACACAGCGATGAAACTCTATCCTGCAGATCACATGTTGTCCAATCAATTCACATCTTTATTTATACATATGAGTATCATAAAGAAAAATCAAGAGGTTGCTCTGGGTTAAGACACTGTGTAGTTAATTATAAACTAGAATCACTGCTCCATGGTTGTATGACTCCGCCCACCAGTCCACCCTGTGGTTGTATGACTCCGCCCACCAGTCCACCCTGTGGTTGTATGACTCCACCCACCAGTCCACCCTGTGGTTGTATGACTCCGCCCACCAGTCCACCCTGTGGTTGTATGACCCCGCCCACCAGTCCACCCTGTGGTTGTATGACCCCGCCCACCAGTCCACCCTGTGGTTGTATGACTCCGCCCACCAGTCCACCCTGTGGTTGTATGACCCCGCCCACCAGTCCACCCTGTGGTTGTATGACTCCGCCCCCCAGTCCACCCTGTGGTTGTTTGACTCCGCCCACCAGTCCACCCTGTGGTTGTTTGACTCCGCCCACCAATCCACCCTGTGGTTGTATGACCCCGCCCACCAGTCCACCCTGTGGTTGTATGACTCCGCCCACCAGTCCAGTGTCTCTGACAGTCTCCATCCATGTCAGTGAAAACATGGATGCTTCACACACAGAAGATCTATACAATCAGCACAGTTTCAAGATTAGAGTCACCAATTCAGTAAATGCACCTCTAACTGTGCTGCGGAGCAAACGGCACCTCTGCTCCAGTGAAACGTGCACATATTTAAATGAGGTAATGTTTAATGCCAAACTAAGCTTGACTGCAAAAACCGTGTGGTTCACAGAGATCAGCTCAGACTGTCGCTGTGAAGTGTCTCCTTGGGGAAACTGACGGACTGAGACATTAAATAAATCCAGCGTCTGCACCTCGTCAGTCAGGACCTGCAGCTTCGTTCTGTCTGTTCTCACCTCGGTGGCCTTTTTGTTAGGAACAAAGCAGACACAACACCACAGGAGAACTGCACTCGGCTGCTTCACAGGCGTGTTCGTGCTGTGTCATTAGTTCATGTATGTTCATGAGATGAGCAGATGGGGGCGTCATCTGACGTACACCTTGTGGCTACAAAGCTTTCTCTGTGAATTCACCTGTGAGACCACAGTCAGCATGAGACAGTTCTTAGGGGTGTAACAATCCACTGATCTGGATCAACATCGATTTAATGATCAGTGATCCAGTATTATCATCTTTAGGCCTTTATTTTGGAATTCTCATCGAAACTAATCATATTGTGACAGGCACTGTAATATCAGCCATATCGCATCGCTGTCTGTAGAATCTATGTGATGTCATAGTGTGATGACCCTGTTGATTGACCCTCTGATGGTCCTACCTGTGATCCATCATCAGGTCAGACATTAAAACTCTGAACCATCTGAAACCTCTCACAAACTGAACCTGAGAATTTGTTTGAATTTGAATTTGTGTTTGCAGCATGGTCTTCCAGGACCTCCAGGACCTCCAGGACCCCAGGGGCCTCCAGGCCCCCCGGCCCCCCTCCTGCCCCAACAACAGGAGCTGATCCAGGAGCTTCAGCTCAAACTAAGAGGTGAGAGGTCACCGATGTCCAGAGACTGAGCTGAGACCAGTTCACACTGATCCGACGTCAGAGTCTTCTGCTGTGACAAAATTAAGCTAGGCTAACAGTTCCCCCTGCTACCAGTCTTTGTGCTAAGCTAGGCTAACAGTTCCCTCTGCTACCAGTCTTTGTGCTAAACTAGGCTAACAGTTCCCCCTGCTACCAGTCTTTGTGCTAAGCTAGGCTAACAGTTCCCTCTGCTACCAGTCTTGTGCTAAGCTAGGCTAACAGTTCCCTCTGCTACCAGTCTTTGTGCTAAGCTAGTCTAACAGTTCCCGCTGCTACCAGTCTTTGTGCTAAGCTAGTCTAACAGTTCCCCCTGCTACCAGTCTTTGTGCTAAGCTAGTCTAACAGTTCCCGCTGCTACCAGTCTTTGTGCTAAGCTAGTCTAACAGTTCCCCCTGCTACCAGTCTTTGTGCTAAGCTAGGCTAACAGTTTCCTCCCACTACCAGTCTTTGTGCTAAGCTAGGCTAACAGTTCCCCCTGCTACCAGTCTTTGTGCTAAGCTAGTCTAACAGTTCCCGCTGCTACCAGTCTTTGTGCTAAGCTAGTCTAACAGTTCCCCCTGCTACCAGTCTTTGTGCTAAGCTAGGCTAACAGTTTCCTCCCACTACCAGTCTTTGTGCTAAGCTAGGCTAACAGTTCCCCCTGCTACCAGTCTTTGTGCTAAACTAGGCTAACAGTTTCCCCCTGCTACCAGTCTTTCTGCTAGGCTAGGCTAACAGTTCCCCCTGCTACCAGTCTTTGTGCTAAGCTAGTCTAACAGTTCCCGCTGCTACCAGTCTTTGTGCTAAGCTAGTCTAACAGTTCCCCCTGCTACCAGTCTTTGTGCTAAGCTAGTCTAACAGTTCCCGCTGCTACCAGTCTTTGTGCTAAGCTAGTCTAACAGTTCCCCCTGCTACCAGTCTTTGTGCTAAGCTAGTCTAACAGTTCCCGCTGCTACCAGTCTTTGTGCTAAGCTAGTCTAACAGTTCCCCCTGCTACCAGTCTTTGTGCTAAGCTAGGCTAACAGTTTCCTCCCACTACCAGTCTTTGTGCTAAGCTAGGCTAACAGTTCCCCCTGCTACCAGTCTTTGTGCTAAACTAGGCTAACAGTTTCCCCCTGCTACCAGTCTTTCTGCTAGGCTAGGCTAACAGTTCCCCCTGCTACCAGTCTTTGTGCTAAGCTAGGCTAACAGTTCCCCCTGCTACCAGTCTTTGTGCTAAGCTAGGCTAACAGTTCTCCCTGCTACCAGTCTTTGTGCTAAGCTAGGCTAACAGTTTCCTCCCACTACCAGTCTTTGTGCTAAGCTAGGCTAACAGTTCCCCCTGCTACCAGTCTTTGTGCTAAACTAGGCTAACAGTTTCCCCCTGCTACCAGTCTTTCTGCTAGGCTAGGCTAACAGTTCCCCCTGCTACCAGTCTTTGTGCTAAGCTAGGCTAACAGTTTGACCCTACTACCAGTCTTTGTGCTAAGCTAGTCTAACAGTTCCCGCTGCTACCAGTCTTTGTGCTAAGCTAGTCTAACAGTTCCCCCTGCTACCAGTCTTTGTGCTAAGCTAGGCTAACAGTTTCCTCCCACTACCAGTCTTTGTGCTAAGCTAGGCTAACAGTTCCCCCTGCTACCAGTCTTTGTGCTAAACTAGGCTAACAGTTCCCGCTGCTACCAGTCTTTGTGCTAAGCTAGTCTAACAGTTCCCCCTGCTACCAGTCTTTGTGCTAAGCTAGGCTAACAGTTTCCTCCCACTACCAGTCTTTGTGCTAAGCTAGGCTAACAGTTCCCCCTGCTACCAGTCTTTGTGCTAAACTAGGCTAACAGTTTCCCCCTGCTACCAGTCTTTCTGCTAGGCTAGGCTAACAGTTCCCCCTGCTACCAGTCTTTGTGCTAAGCTAGGCTAACAGTTCCCCCTGCTACCAGTCTTTGTGCTAAGCTAGGCTAACAGTTCTCCCTGCTACCAGTCTTTGTGCTAAGCTAGGCTAACAGTTTCCTCCCACTACCAGTCTTTGTGCTAAGCTAGGCTAACAGTTCCCCCTGCTACCAGTCTTTGTGCTAAACTAGGCTAACAGTTTCCCCCTGCTACCAGTCTTTCTGCTAGGCTAGGCTAACAGTTCCCCCTGCTACCAGTCTTTGTGCTAAGCTAGGCTAACAGTTTGACCCTACTACCAGTCTTTGTGCTAAACTAGTCTAACAGTTCCCGCTGCTACCAGTCTTTGTGCTAAGCTAGTCTAACAGTTCCCCCTGCTACCAGTCTTTGTGCTAAGCTAGGCTAACAGTTTCCTCCCACTACCAGTCTTTGTGCTAAGCTAGGCTAACAGTTCCCCCTGCTACCAGTCTTTGTGCTAAACTAGGCTAACAGTTTCCCCCTGCTACCAGTCTTTCTGCTAGGCTAGGCTAACAGTTCCCCCTGCTACCAGTCTTTGTGCTAAGCTAGGCTAACAGTTCCCCCTGCTACCAGTCTTTGTGCTAAGCTAGGCTAACAGTTCTCCCTGCTACCAGTCTTTGTGCTAAGCTAGGCTAACAGTTTCCTCCCACTACCAGTCTTTGTGCTAAGCTAGGCTAACAGTTCCCCCTGCTACCAGTCTTTGTGCTAAACTAGGCTAACAGTTTCCCCCTGCTACCAGTCTTTCTGCTAGGCTAGGCTAACAGTTCCCCCTGCTACCAGTCTTTGTGCTAAGCTAGGCTAACAGTTTGACCCTACTACCAGTCTTTATGCTAAACTAGGCTAACAGTTCCCCCTGCTACCAGTCTTTGTGCTAAGCTAGGCTAACAGTTCCCCCTACTACCAGTCTTTGTGCTAAGCTACGCTAACAGTTCCCCCTGCTACCAGTCTTTGTGCTAAGCTAGGCTAACAGTTTCCTCCCACTACCAGTCTTTGTGCTAAGCTAGGCTAACAGTTCCCCCTGCTACCAGTCTTTGTGCTAAACTAGGCTAACAGTTTCCCCCTGCTACCAGTCTTTCTGCTAGGCTAGGCTAACAGTTCCCCCTGCTACCAGTCTTTGTGCTAAGCTAGGCTAACAGTTCCCCCTGCTACCAGTCTTTGTGCTAAACTAGGCTAACAGTTTCCCCCTGCTACCAGTCTTTGTGCTAAGCTAGGCTAACAGTTCCCCCTACTACCAGTCTTTGTGCTAAGCTACGCTAACAGTTCCCCCTGCTACCAGTCTTTGTGCTAAGCTAGGCTAACAGTTCCCCCTACTACCAGTCTTTCTGCTAGGCTAGGCTAACAGTTCCCCCTGCTACCAGTCTTTGTGCTAAGCTAGGCTTACAGTTCCCCCTACTACCAGTCTTTGTGCTAAGCTAGGCTAACAGTTTCCTCCCACTACCAGTCTTTGTGCTAAGCTAGGCTAACAGTTCCCCCTGCTACCAGTCTTTGTGCTAAACTAGGCTAACAGTTTCCCCCTGCTACCAGTCTTTCTGCTAAGCTAGGCTAACAGTTCCCCCTGCTACCAGTCTTTGTGCTAAGCTAGGCTAACAATTTGACCCTGCTCCCAGTCTTTGTGCTAAGCTAGGCTAACAGTTCCCCCTACTATACTACCCTTCTTTGTGCTAAGCTAGGCTAACAATTTGACCCTGCTCCCAGTCTTTGTGCTAAGCTAGGCTAACAGTTCCCCCTACTATACTACCAGTCTTTGTGCTAAGCTAGGCTAACAATTTGACCCTGCTCCCAGTCTTTGTGCTAAGCTAGGCTAACAGTTCCCCCTACTATACTACCAGTCTTTGTGCTAAGCTAGGCTAACAATTTGACCCTGCTCCCAGTCTTTGTGCTAAGCTAGGGTAACGATAATTTCTATTTGAATTAAAATTATAAAATTCAAAAAATTTAAATATAAATAAATTAAAACAATCTATATATTTAAATAAAACATGCAGGCGACTATAAACCAAGATACCCCCCCCCTCTAACAGTACATGGATCCAAACTGCTCAGTTTCATTTTCATCATTTGTCCTGCTTCAATTTTTCACTTTCATCCTGTGTTTTCTGTATGTAGGTTATATAAACACAGCTCAGTGTGTGTGTGTGTGTGTGTGTGTGTGTGTGTGTGTGTGTGGAGGCGGGCTGTCTGAGACCTTAATAGGGGTAATTTTGTGGAGCGTAGATGTGACTTGGCTCAGCAGCAGGATTCCTGACATTCCTGCTGACTGATGGTGTGTCTTTGTTACTGTGTGTGTGTGTGTGTGTGTGTGTGTGTGTGTTTGTTCGTTCATGCGTGTTTTCCTCCGTCATGTTGCTTCTATGTGATTTTCAGATTTTACAGTTTGTGATGATTTATTAACGAATCTCATTTAAATGTGTCACATCATGATGTGAATCAAACAACAGTGTGTTCAGACACACACACACACACACACACACACACACACACACACACACGGCTGAAGCTGGGGAATATTTGTGTATTTGTTTGTTGGGCAGGAGTTCAGTTTTCACTGTTCTGGATATTCACTCAGTATTTTAATACTTTTTTCCACGTTTCTGTTTAAAACGGGTGAAATCTTGTTTCACTGTCGAGCTGCGTGCAGCGTCATGACTCAGCTCCGCCCACAGACAGCTGGTGAGCGCCGACCACACACTGACAGCGAGGAGGCTAACTGTTAGCATCACACGCTAACGCTAGGTTCAGACTGCACGATGGTCCACGACCAATAATCGCTGGTCATCTTTCACGACATGTGTGATGTCATCAGGTTATTCTTATCTTATTTTTATTATTATTATTATTTTCTCAGTCACTGTGTCTGTTCATGTTCCAGCTGAACTGTTACTGTGGTAACGTGAAACATGTCACCAGGTGGGCAGAGCTTCATTTAAAGTACTGCATGAAAACTATGACAAGAAGTACAGATCTTTCAGTAAATAACTGCATGTGGTCGTCTTTTGATGAGCCGAGCGCGGTATGTCCAGTGTGTAGGTGGCAGCGCCTCTGTTTTCAGCTTGATGGTTATTAATGAAGAGAAAAGTGTAGTGAAGTCAGCTGGTCAAGTCAAAATGACCACAGACGGCGTGTTGGCTTGCTGCAGCAGGTGCTCCGTCCCCACAGAGCCCTCTGTTTCCGTCCTCACGGTGTGCCGGTGTTAGACGGTGGGTCGCTGCTGCTGCTGGCTGTATGTGCTTATGCCCCGCCCACACACACATTCTCATTGGCATATTGATTATGAATACAGTCCAACTGATGCTGGTTTTGTTTCATCACTGTAGCCAGTATCTCACTATCACTATCCTCATTCAGATTTTAAGAAGCTACAAATTATATTCAGCCACAAACTAAGTCGTTGACTAGAGACGATACGCCGTCTCATGGTGGTCACTGGCCACTTTGAACGTGGCATGGTTGTTGGTGCCAGACGGGCTGCTCTGAGTATTTACTGGGATTTTCAGCACAACCATCTCTAGGGTTTACAGAGGATGGTCCCAAAAAGAGCAAATATCCAGTGAGCCAAAATGCCTTGTTGATGCCAGAGGTCAGAGGAGAATGGCCAGACTGGTTCAAGATGATAGAAAGGCAACAGGAAGTCAAATAAGCACTGGTTCCAACCAAGGTGTGCAGAAGAGCATCTCTGAAGCAACAACACCTTGTCCAACCTTGAAGCAGATGGGCTACAGCAGCAGAAGACCACACCAGGTGCCACTCCTGTCAGCTAACAACAGGAAACTGAGGCTACAATTCACCAAAACTGGACAATAGAAGATTGGAAAAACCACATTCAGATGGAAGCATGGATCCATCCTGCCTTGTATCAACGCTTCAGGCTGCTGCTGCTGGTGTAATGGTGTGGGGGAGATTTTCTTAGTACCAACTGAGCATGGTTTAAACACCACAGCCTACCTGAGTATTGTTGCTGAGCGTGTCCATCCCTTTATGACCACAGTGTACCACAAAGCTCACATCATCTCAAACATGACAATGAGTTCACTGTACTCCAATGGCCTCCACAGTCACCAGATCTCAGTCCAATAGAGCACCTTTGGGATGTGCTGGAACGTCACGGATCAACTGTGTGATGTCATCATGTCAATATGGACCAACATCTCTGAGGAATGTTTCCAGCACCTTGTTGAATCTGTGACACCAAGAATTAAAAAGGGGGTCCAACTGGTACCAGCAAGGTGTACCTAATAAAGTGGCCACTGAGTGTAGTTGCCTTAATGTGACAGTAAATGTTTGTTTCAACTCGTCTTGTTGTCTGAACTGGACTTTATGTGACCAGTAATATTCCAGAACTCCAGTCGTGCAGAACGACTGCGTGTTAACATGGTCTGTGAGGACTGACTCACACTAAGAGTCAGCCTCTAGTGGACATCAGAGGAACTGCAGTTTGGTGACATCAGGAGAGACGTGAGGAACACAGGGAGCAGTCCACTCATCACCATGAGGACAGGAGGAGCTGAGGACTGAACAGACTGAAGACCATCTGAACACGTCCCTCCTGCTGCTGCTGCTGTTTGGACGAGTGTGTCTCATGTTGGACGGGCTGTTTATTTTGACCTAATTTACCCAGAATTCATTAGTGGGACTGCAGACGTTTGTGTGACTGATGAACTCAGACGTCTGAAGTCTGACCACAGTCTGACTCACACACACACACACACACACACACACACAGCTCCATGTTTGTTCTCATATGACCTCACTGCAGAAAAAAAATTATAAAAACAATCAGTGAATTTTATTTCTCTCATTTTCCCCTCGTTTTCTCCCCCCCTTTCCTCCTCCTCCTCCTCCTCCTCCTCCTCCTCCTCTCAGACATGGCAGGAGGAGTGTGTTTCCTGTGTGACCGTCCTCCTCGTGTCTCCACCTCCTTCCTCAGTCGCCTCCAGCAGGCCGTCATCGTCCCACGTCGCAGCCTGCTGGAGCTGCAGCCATTCAGCCAGGTGACACACAAACACACACACACACACACACACACACACAGGTGAGATCACAGGTTATAATGTGACCTCTGACCCCTGCAGCCGTCAGACTCAGAGCGGAGCTTCCAGAGAGGTCAGAGCTTCAACAGCAGCATCGGCCGATACACTGCAGCCGTCTCTGGATTCTACCAGCTGACCGCCAGCCTGCTGATCGGTGAGAGCCACACACACACACACACACACACACACACACACACTTGTGGGAGGAGCTGTTGATGACTTGTGGGAGGAGCTGTTGATGACGCCGCACGTGCGAGCCACTGGCGGTGGATAAACAGGAAACAGCTGATAGCAGGAATTAGCGAGCAGCTAGTAGCAAGAGGGAAACACAAACCTGACAGACACTGTAAAGATGAGCAACTGGGGAGACAAGGAATTGTGCGCCCTCCTTGTCCTCGCAAACGAAGAGGCCATTAACCGTCAGATGACGGGGACGGTGAAGAACGGGCCGACTTACGAGAGAATCGCCGAAGGACTGACCAGCCGCGGCTTCCCTCCCACGTCACTGTTTACGTCACACGCTGAGCTACACGTTTTGTTACTTGCTCACGCCCCCCATTGCCCCGAAAAAGGCACATTCTGTATAAACAAAAGTAGGTAGGCGGCATTTTGCTGCACTCCCCGATTTTGTTTTTATACTGCCAATGCTGAAAAAAGACTGATTGGGCTTTCCTGCACATTTGCACAACTCCTGTTTAAAAAGGGCTTCTCAGTAATGACTGAATGTTGTGTTCAGACAGAACTGTCGACTCGCCACGCTCCGTCCACACCTTCAGTCTGACATCACATCCACTTTAAAAGCTGATGGTCTGTTGTCACTGAGCGTCATCGACCTAGACTTCATGATGTGTCCTGTGATGTGATCCTCTCTTTACAAACAGCTACAGATAAAAATACATGTTTTAACTCATCTGTGTGTGTGTGTGTGTGTGTGTGTGTCAGAGTCAGGAGACAGACTCCAGGTGAGACTCAGAGACAGTGTGAGAGCAGCCATCTGCATCGAGTCACTCTGCCAGAGCAACCTGTGAGTAAACTCTTCCTCTGTTCCTATTGGCTGACAGTCAGTCACCTGTGTGTTTACCTGCACCCGTGTACTGACGCCGTGCCATGTGTGCTTTTGTGTGTGTGTGTTAGCTCTGTAGAGTCAGTGATGGGCGTGGCAGCTGCTGGAGGAACATTCAG
This sequence comes from Epinephelus lanceolatus, assembly GCF_041903045.1. Taxonomy (NCBI): domain Eukaryota; kingdom Metazoa; phylum Chordata; class Actinopteri; order Perciformes; family Serranidae; genus Epinephelus; species Epinephelus lanceolatus. Next base: position 44,614,869 of record NC_135745.1, on the reverse strand, counting down.
TATCTTACTGACAGGAACGCTCTATCTACAGGTACGACCACCAGATCTCACAGACAGCGCTTTTTGCTGCCTCGCGTACTAAACATGGACGTGTGTGATTTCTCGCTGTAAGTTTTGTGGCGCTAAATGAAAAATGAAAGATATACATGCAGGTGTCTGAAAGCTTCACCACTTGTGTTCAAGCCTCAGTTTGAGGCAGATTGAACACTGTAAAGTCAAGTTACAACAACTTCCTGTGTGACTTGAGACGCTGAAATGCGACGGCCAATCAAAAGCTGTCAACAACTGCTCATCATTAGGGTCTTTCGAAGAGACACACTGACTTTGAAGTTGATTGGATAAAATCTGACTCTGTGTGTGTGTGTGTGTGTGTGTGTGTGTGTACAGGCTGGAGAGTACGTGTCAGTGTTTGTGGACAACGCCACCGGCTCGTCCATCAGCGTCCTGCAGGACTCTCTGTTCTCTGGGATCCTGCTGGGAGTCTGAACACAGACACTTTGTGACATCAGCAGAGAGGTGACATCAGCCCTGGCGTCCTACGGCGAGGACAGAGGTGTGACATCATCCTCACAGAGCTACACTGGAGCGCCATCACCTGATCTCCACAGTTTTAAGCACACGGTGGCGCTGTTGTTCCTGAGGGATCCTCTGAAACCTGGACTTGCTGTGAACGAGTTTTTCATTCACTTTAATGCAGATATTTTTCCTGCAGCTCCGCCTGGTGGACATTAGAGGAACTGCAGCCAGGGCGGCTCGTCATTACTCCACTGATCTTTGGATGGCTGATGATACGTTCATATTTTACACGTTATTAAATTTTTATATTTAAGCAGTTTCATGCTAACGCATCGCCAGTATTCTGACTTTCTACCAGTTTTCTGACTTTCTACCAGTTTTCTTTTTGTCATCAGAGACCTGAGAACAGCAGCAGTCTGAACAGATCGTCTGTTTCCATCTTACTTTGATATTAATATTTATTCTCTGGATGTGATAAACAAGTTGTGAATAATTGAGATAATAAAACTGATCTACTCGCTGTCAGTTTGTTGTTCGTCGTTACAAAGTCATTTCAGTGCCTGATGATAAACTGAGCTGGAGTTAAAATCTCAAAACAAAAACAGTTTAATCACAAACGACAATCACCACCCTGTGGCTGTATGACTCCGCCCACCAGTCCATCTGACCAAATGTCTCCCCTTCTGTTCCTGAGATATGACGTTAAAACATGATGATGTCACAGTCAAGCTGACCTTTGACCTTTTGACCTTCAGTATTTTATCCTAGTGTGGTCAGAATTAGTATCTGAATTCTTTAGTTATGGACAAAAACATGTTTTGTGAGGTCACACTGACCTTTGACCTTCAACCACCAAAATTCTAATCAGTTCATTCTTCAGTCTGATTGGACGTCTCACATTGTTCACCTCCAAACTTGTTCTGTTATTACAGATTTTTGTTTTTATCCAGCAAACAAGTCTGAACTTCAGGTGTTTTGTGCAAACGGTCCCTGCTGGATTGTTTTGTTCCAGCTGAGAACCAACTCATCAGGTTCTGACCCAGTTTATTTTAAGTCGAAATGCTTCAAACGACTTAAAATCAGCTGCAGGAACCAGAACAGACCAGAACACCATCTTTGGCTCTCTTTTAAACTCACTTTTATACAACTGGTTTTTATAAAACATGTTGAAGCACACGTAACACACACACACACACACACACACACACACACACACACTGCTGAGTACACACAGTGTGTTTGGAGGTGGGCTGAGGTGAGATCATCGAACTCTGAGAGTGGCGCCGTGTGTTTGGCACCAGGCCACGACAACACACACACACACACACACACACAGGCTGAGTTACCGTACAAGGCGTGTCGACAGAATAATGAAGGCTGCATGACGACCCTGCTGACAGCTTATTATACACACACACACACACACACACACACACACACACACACACACAGAGTTCCCCTGTGCAGATTTATAAATTCAAATAATCTTCTGTCTCTGCTTCTATTAACTTTGTTAGCAGCATGTTAAAGATGCACCACTGCACTTCATGGCTGCTGTTTATTTTATAACGTTTCTTTACTGTTTTAATTTCCTATTTATTACTATGTTGTACTATTTTTTTATTACCTGTATTATGTTGTGTTACCAGTGTGTTTTATGGCTGCAGCAGGGGTGAAAAAGCCCGAGACAAATTTCCCACTCGTGGGACAATAAATTAATCTTGATCTTGACTTGGCCGGATGTTGGAGTGTCGGGCGACGCTGCTCAGAGACACGGCAGCTCCTCACAGCAGGTTTAGGCAGCGACACCTTCAGCAGCCACACTGAGAGTCTGCAGCTATGAGGCTTTACTTTTAGCATCAGCATGCTAACAGGCTAATGTTAGCATCAGCATGCTAACAGGCTAATGTTAGCAGGTATAATGTTTAAACACATGCGGCACTTTCTGCACCCTCAAAGTCTTTGTTTTCAACGTAGACGCTGGCGTGGCGCGCACGTTCTCGAGTGCCTATTTCTGCGGGTACGACGGCTGTGCCCTGAGATACATGGAGTTCAACTTTTGGAACGCAGCAGCGTGACTGCATGTCATGTGATGAGGACCAACCAATCACAGCTGACGGATATCTTTCCTTCCTCAGTAAATATCAGTGTGTGATAAATGTGGAGGAGAAGTTGATCATGTCAGTGCAGAGCTGTCAGAGCGTCACATCTGTCCCACAGACACACAGGAAGTAGATCAGCTCTGACCTCAGGGTTTCAGGTAAACAGGTTATATGATGCTCGTTAAGGTTGCTTAGCAACCTCACAAACAACCTGCCGCTGGCACAGAAAAGACACAAGAGTAGCGCCCAGCGGCGACCTCGTGTGTTCCAGGTGGTTAAAGATGCAGCACGTGTACGGCCTCTTAGTGTAGCGTTAGCATGCTAACATTAGCTATATACAGAGTCCAGCAGAGGCTGATGGGAATGTATTTGGACATAAACTAAAGTATTGGACACAATAACACGCTGACCTGACGATGCGTCACCAGAGTGACTCCTGAAGGAAACACAAATGATGAAAGACGTGTGATCAAAGTCCATCTGACATGTGAACTGATCAACATCTCCATCCTCAGAGAGACATCGTCACTGTCACTATGGCTGCCTGTTGGTACATCCAGGTGTAACTTCAGTTTAAGTCATGTATCTACCATCAGAAACAACTGTGAGGCCGAGCCAAGTCCTCCATGATGTGAAGAAGTCTGTAAATATACTCTGAGCCAGAGTCCTCCATTGCGTTTGACTTTTTGATCCGGCGCCTGTGAACGGTTTCGATCTTGTGTCTGAAACTAACCACAGGCTTTTGTTGCACGTGGAAATCAAAGTAAATACGAGATGTTTTATTGACGCTGTGACTTTATTTTGAAAGAGAGAGCAGAGACTGTACACTTCCTGTGGAGATAGAAATGTATTTTGAAAGACACGCTGCATGTGATGAGCAGAAACTGAAATGGCGTCCTGGAACATTAACAACAGACGCAGGAGGATACCCGACGCATCATACACCCTTGACCCACAGCAGTGACCGGGTGTGGTCAGTGCCAGTCAGCGTGGCGCGGCAAAGTGTTTTCCTGGAAACCAGGCTGCCCGATTAAAGATGCGTCCTTTATGATGACGTGCTGGCCGTGGGTCCATGACGTTTAAAGGGAGCGTCCTCTGCAGTGCTGTTTATTATTGCACCCTGCGACAGCTGCTGGGAACATCATCATCATGAAGGTTTCTCAGGCTCTGGTGCTTTTGCTCGGTATCTACCGCTTGTTGCTGAAGCAAAGAAGGCAGGATGATGAAATAGATAATAAATAGATTAGATGAGAAAGAGGATGAAGAAGAGGATGCTAACATTCAATGACGGAGGAGAATGGCAACAGAGAAGAAGAAGAAGAAGAAGCATTGTGATTTCATACAGGTCCAGCCTCTGCCGCCAACAAGAACTTACTGTTCATATGGTCTGTAAATAAACTTCTTTCTGTTATCATCTTATTATTGTGCCTTATCTGTGCATGTCATGTACTGGATGGATCAGACTGAGCTCTCTGTATCCACATGCTCACAATGGAAAAATGAATCGGCCCAGCGCAGCTTTACTCGACGCAGCCAAGAGTGACAATGGAGAAAGAGTCACAGAGTCAGTCGACGTGAAAGTCGACTGACAAATTGACGGGATTTGATGAGCTGGGATGAGAACGTGCTGAGTCTGTACGCTTGCTTCTTGAACACAGTGACTGAAGAAACACCACATTAACATCAGACAGATGTTTCATATTCTATCAGTCACTTGATGATGATGAGGATGTGAAGACGAAGACAGGAAGGATCTGTTGTGACACTATAAGACAGCTGACTCTTTGTATATACCTTTTTATATGTTACTGTATTTCAGATTACCTTACAGGTGTAATAGCACAGACTGTCCAGCAGATGTCACCACAGTATCTATAATAACTGTCCTCACTGATTCATTCAGTTCATCACTTCATTCAGCGCAGACAGAAAACCTCCCGTCAGACATCCCATCACCTCCTTTTTACAATTATTATAATACAGAATCTGAGTCTGAATAACTCTTTATTTAACTTTTATTTAACCAGAAAAACCTCTTAAATGTCTTCATCAGCGTCCTGGCTGAGACAGACGGCAGCATCAGTTACAGACAGACGACAAAGTCAAAAATACAAAATAAAAATATACAGCTCTAAAACAAGCTACATAAACACCTGATGAGATCATGACAGAGAAAAGCCAAAGGTACGTGAATAGAAGCTATAACTGAACCGTAAAAACCCTAAAACAGGGGCAACTACATATGGTTACAAAGAATTACAGTGTGACAGGTGTGTGACAGGTGTGTGACAGGTGTGTGTTGTGTTCAGTCAGCAGTAAAATCAGAGTTAGTGATGAAGAAAAGTCAGACATCAGATGTCCTGTTCATAGATGCTGTTTGTTCTCTCTGCTGCGCACTGAACCTTCAGTTTCCACTAAGTCGTTCTTTTCACCTGCTGGACATCATTTCAGGTCTGAACGTGTTGTGTGACGTTATTCTGGTTCAAAAACATAAATAAATATTGTCGATCACATTACCAGCAAAAGCATTTTGCAGATTTTCATTTTGGATCAAACACTAACAATTATTAATGAATCCACAGATTGTGTTTGGGCCTGACGATGAGAGATACTTTAAATTATTCATGGCGAAAAAACACGGGATTCTTTTCTTTAGTCAATTAAAGCTAAAGGGGCGTGTGCAGTGCAGTAGGCGCAGAGAGGACAGCAACACTTAACGTTAGCTAAATTAACGTTATGGCTCACTGGATGAAAGCAGGGTTGCAGTGATACACTGGTTTTAAGGTTCATCATGATATAAAAACTGACGGTATCACACAGTGTACGTTCACTTATCTATGACACTGAAAATAAAAATTCAACTGGACGTTGAATCTCTCCTTCAGTTGAGTTTCATTCTAAGAGGAGACTTTTCAAACAAAATGTTTCAAGTTATAGTCATGAAATATTTGTTCAACCAACAGTAACCCTTCTGTTGTCAGTCCTTCAAAGATCATCCTGACCAATAATAAGAACAGTAATAAAGATTTTGCTGTTACATTCAGTGTCAACACGACGAGCTCATAGCTGACAGGATCTGTGACTGTTAATCTGACGTTAGCTAGAGCCAGAATGAACACTGAACACTGGACTTTGTTTCCCATTCAATTTGAGCTCCAACCGGCCGCATGGTTTCCATACGGTAGCGTTTATTCTAGAATGGGGACTGTTTACATGTGCATATTGGTATAATTCCACTGTGTCTACTGTTGTTTGTACTGATACTGTACATATTGGTATCATTTACTGTGAGCTGTTTGTACTGATACTGTACATATTGGTATCATTTACTGTGAGCTGTTTGTACTGATACTGTACATATTGGTATCATTTACTGTGAGCTGTTTGTACTGGTACTGTGCATTCTGCTATAATTATTTGCATTACTATTTGTTTTTTCTTCAGATAAATCTGATAATTGTTGCTCGGTCTCTTTACTCATTTATTTAGTAGAGTGTCCACACACCTTCTTATTCTACATATACATAGAGGTATACTGGTGGCTTTACAGCCTACATTTTATTCATTATCTCTGATCCCCACGCTCACTTTGGTCGTTGCCACAGTGCGACGCAACACCACTGACACTAGGTGGCGCCAAGCTAAGAAACAAATGAATTCTATCTGTTGCCTCTTTAAACAAAAACTGGCCCCATTTTACCTTCATTTCTAAATGAAATCATTAAACACGTGTGAGATAGTGTAACTACAGAGGCCCTGTGTCTGCACACTATGTGTGTACCTTCACTGCTGAAGGACCACTGTTTTTATCTTTATTATTTATCTCACTGTACAGTTAGCTCAGTTATAGTAACACTGTAACCTGTATTCAAGAGTCATATGACGCCTTTTTGACTGGAAATAAAGCTTTTAAAAAAATAAATAAATAAATAAAAACTTTACATTTATCTTTTAGCTGCTGCTTATGTTGCGTTCAGGTCGTGTTGTACACACAGCAAATAAAATCCAGCTTCAAAATACTAATGATGATGATGATGATGATGATGACAGGAGTCACGTCCTGTAAGCTGAGTTACTTCATTTAGGTAACTTGTTCCCTGGTCTAGTTTTTGTTCCCATTCTGCAGAGACCCCTTGAATGTAACACAGACTGACTGTCATTCAAAATGGCGGCGGGTGAAAATTAAACACTCCACTAACAGAGCTCACACAGATACAGTCTGTTGACACATTTAAAACCTGTCGCATCTGATCCGGGACCTGCAGGTCGTCACGTCACTGTGGAAACATTTCGCCTCAGAGTTTATGAAAACTGTCCACAGAGAAATTAACTCACCTCATGACGGAGGAACTTCCGGCGTCTCTTCCAGAGACACACACCAACATCAGGCGGCTTTACAGTGACGAAAACACGTCCTCTTCACCTGGACAGGTGGGCCTCAGGTGTTCATCACTAAAGTCAACACAACGCCAGTAAATCCAAGATGGCGCGTAGTTTCTTCTTCTTTCACTGACCGGAGCAGCTGCTGCCGTCACTGCTGCCTCTAGCGGCGGGAAATCACACTGCAACAACTGAGTGGATCCAAATGTCCCTCTGAGGACCCGTAGACCTCAGCTGTGCGCGGTGGGACCTGAACTCCACATCTTAGAGGAGACTATGGTCGTTTTTACAGCGCTCATTTATCTGATACTTACTGTGCAGATTCACATCAGTAAAACAAAATATAATCAACGAACAAATTATGATGCATCGTAAGAAAATAAACTCATCAATATATTAAATCATCACATTTAAACTTTAGCAGCTGCAACATGACGTGATGAAGAGATAAACTCCGACTGATGGACGTCTCTGATGACAAACATTTGGGTTTGAAAAGTGGACGAGTTCAGTTCAGAGTAAAAAAGTGTTTATTAACGACATGGAAGGATTCAGTGTTTATAATTCATATTATACAATTTTCTAAAATAAAAATCTTAAAAAAATAAATGACTCAAAAAACATTTTCATTATGTGGATATTATGTTTTACAGCTGCCATCTGATTGGCTAAAAATTAATCTCCTGGGGTCGTATTCACAAACGTCCTGAGAACTCTCTCACAGAGCTCCTGACTGTCAGTAAGGAGTCTGAGCTCAGGAGGGATTTAGGAAAGTTCTCAGAGCGACTCTGAGCGAGGAAGAGACAGAAACTGTGACCTCACTGAGGAGACAAAAGTCATCACTGCTGCTCTTGTAGAGTTTTTCAAATATCTTAATATTGTGATCATTTTATTTCTGGTGTTATAGCGTTATTTTGTCAGGTGTGAAATGAGTGTGTATCTCAAATGAGATGGACCACAAACATTCTCCCTGCACGATCTCATCTGTAGTGTTTCATTGACTCACTGTCATTTTGTGATTAGAGACTGTTTCTCTGACCTCTTTGTGTTTCCACCATTTTCTCCTCTGATTCAGAAACTCTTAAACTCCTCCTCCTGCTCCCAACAGTTTCTCACCTTAGGAGCTCTCTTAAGGTTAAGATGCTCTGTGAAAAACGTTCATCTTTACAAAGACCTCGTCTTAACTTTAAGTGGAATTTCTAAGAAAACGTCACAATTCTAAGAATTTTCTTAGAATTTCGTCACTAGGAGCAACTCTTAGCACGAGGAAGCTTTGTGAATACGACCCCTGGAGTTTTTCAGTCACGCTGCTCATGGAGATCTGAAATGTTTGGAGGGAGCCAGGCTAACCGTTTCCCCCGCTTTCAGTCTCTGTGCTAACCTAGGCTAACAGTTTCCTCTGAAATTCAGTCTTTGTGCTAAGCTAGGCTAACAGTTTCCCCCTGCTTTCAGTCTCTGTGCTAACCTAGGCTAACAGTTTCCTCTGAAATTCAGTCTTTGTGCTAAGCTAAGCTAACAGTTTCCCCCTGCTTTCAGTCTCTGTGCTAACCTAGGCTAACAGTTTCCTCTGAAATTCAGTCTTTGTGCTAAGCTAAGCTAACAGTTTCCCCCTGCTTTCAGTCTCTGTGCTAACCTAGGCTAACAGTTTCCTCTGAAATTCAGTCTTTGTGCTAAGCTAAGCTAACAGTTTCCCCCTGCTTTCAGGGGAGTGTGCCTATGTTCCCACAGCTTTGTGTTCCCACAGTTCTATGTTCCCACATTTCCTTTTTCATAAATTTGTATAAGATTTTATCACCCTTTCTCCCACTTTGGTAGCCAGTTACACCCAACCTATTATCCAGTAGCAATGGACTACAGACGGAATGTAGCTTTTAGCTAAATCTGGTGCGTCCATCTCTTTGTTTATTGCAAACATTTAATGTAAGTGCACACTGTCCTTTTAAATAAACAAACTAAACTAAGTAGCACAGAGGCCTCGCATTGACTAGCTTCCGGTCAGATCAGTCGAATGAAGCGCAGCAGCTGGACGCAAACCATAGTTTGCAGTGCATCAATACCTCTGGGAAGCCGGGTTGGCATAGAGAGGGGGGCTCCTGGGATGCTTGGAGTCACTTTCCAGCCCTCTGGAGGCGTCATAGGCTCATAGAGGAAACATTAAGGAAGGAGGATGCCTATTGGAAACATAGGGCTGACCCCGCCTTCAGTCTCTGTGCTAAGCTAGGCTAACAGTTTCCTCTTGCATTCAGTCTCTGTGCTAAGCTAGGCTAACAGTTTCCTCTTGCATTCAGTCTCTGTGCTAAGCTAGGCTAAGAGTTTCCTCTTGCTTTCAGTCTCTGTGCTAAGCTAGGCTAACAGTTTTCTCTTGCTTTCAGTCTCTGTGCTAAGCTAGGCTAACAGTTTCCTCTTGCTTTCAGTCTCTGTGCTAAGCTAGGCTAACAGTTTCCTCTTGCTTTCAGTCTCTGTGCTAAGCTAGGCTAACAGTTTCCCCCTGCTTTCAGCCTCTGTGCTAAGCTAGGCTAACAGTTTCCCCCTGCTTTCAGCCTCTGTGCTAACCTTGGCTAACAGTTTCCCCCTGCTTTCAGTCTTATGCTAAGCTAGGCTAACAGTTTCCCCCTGCTTTCAGCCACTGTGCTAAGCTAGGCTAACAGTTTCCCCCTGCTTTCAGTCTTATGCTAAGCTAGGCTAAATTCAGAGACGGATGAAACGTGACTGAGACGTGTCTCAGTGAAATCTTGGACTGCTCCTATCTGTAAAAACTAAAGACGTGATTAAAAACATGAAGATAAAACTTTGTAATGTTCCTTTAGAGTTACTGCAGTTTAGTGTCTCTATCAGCTGAGATCACTGTTCAGGACAATCGTCTGTCCCCAGAGGACAGACAGTCTAAATGTCTCTGTACACAGTCAGAGGGACGACTCACAGTTAGGACACTGATTAACGAAACAAGGTACATTGATGAAGACCGTTAAAGACAGTCTGTCCTCAGGTCCTCAGGTCCTCATGTCCTCAGTGTCTCGAGTCTTTGGTCCATACGTCCACATGATTTAGTCTGTCTCAAGTCTGAGTTTGTGAGGACAAACAGGAAGTGACTGCTGACATGGGACACGTTCGTGTTATTATCGAAACACTGACCTGTGGGCTTCACCAAGTGTTTTCATTTACACACTGTGATCCTAAAGTCCGGTCGAGTCACATCAGGTCGAGTTACATCAGGTCGAGTCACATCAGGTCGAGTCATTTCATGTCTATCAGAGTCAGAATAAGTCCTTTCAGTTCAAGTTGAGTCGAACGTGGTTGGTTCTTGTTGTGTCACGTTGAGACATGCCAGGTTGAGTCGAGTCATGTCAGTCTGTGTCAGGTCAAGTCCCTTCAGGTCAAGTGGTGTCAAGAAGACTTGAGTTGAGTATGGTTGAGCTGAGTCATGTCAATTCGAGTTCCTTCTTTGTGAAGGTTGCATCAGGGTCAAGTCACGTCAGGTTGAGTTGATTCACATTTGAGTCAGGTCGAGTTGCGTCAGGAAGAGCATGGTTGAGTCGTGTCGCATCGGCTTGAGTCCCTTCAGGTCGAGTCATTTCATGTCAATTTGAGTCAGGTCAAGTCCCTTCAGTTCAAGTTGGTCGAATCTATGCTAGGGTGTTGAGTCAAACCAGGTTTAGTCGAGTCATGTCAATTTGAGTCAGGTCGAGTCCCTTCAGGTCGAGTCCCTCCAGTTCAAGGAAGAGTCAGGAAGAGTTGACTTGAGCATGGTTGAGTCATGTTATTACAGGTCCCTTCAGTTCAAGTTGAGTCAAGTTTGGTTGAGTAAAGTCATGTCAATTTGAATCAGATCGAGTCTCTTCAAGTCAAGTTGAGTTAAGTCAGGCTGAGTTGTGACATGTCTGTTCAAATCTTGCCAAATCCCTTCAGGTCGAATTAAGTTGAATATGGTTGAGTCGCGTTGCATCAGATCAAGTCCCTTCTGGTCACATTGAGTCCTGTCAATTCAAGTCAGGTCGAGTTCGATCAGGTCATGTCGACATGAGAGACTCCCTCATGCTGTCACAGTGTTTCCACTGTATAACTATAAGTACACTCTTATAATCTGTGTCAGGGTTATAAAAATAGAATCTGAAGCTCGCCGCAGTAAACACACACACACACACACACACACACACACACACACATGCACACACATGCACACACACACACACACACGCGCACACACACACACACGCACACACGCACACACATGCACACACACGCACGCACACACACACGCACACACACACACGCGCGCACACACACACACAGACACGCACGCACACACACACATGCACACACACGCACGCACACACACACACACACACGCACACACACACACACACACACACCAGGTCAGACGCTCTGCAGTCTGTAGCGGAAGAGGACGTCCTTGGAGGGCAGCAGGATGCCCAGTCCGGCTCTGCTGGCATCCAGAGTGACTCTGTCCTGCCCCGCCTCCAGCTGCAGGTCGAAGTAGAGCAGCAGGAGACACAGGAACTGTTTGATCTCGTTGATGGCGAAGTATCGTCCGGGACACATGGACGAGCCGGAGCCAAACGGCATGAGGTAATACTTCAGCCTCTGACCGTCTTTGTAGAAGTCTGTCTTCAGCCGGCCGTCCTGCATGTAGCGGTCGAACCGGAACGACTGACAGAGACAAAAGGGGGACAGACAGTTCGTTAAACTGTGGCAGTGAAGACAAGCTGTGAGGACAGAGGACAGACAGAGCCCCGTCTCAGAGGACAGAGGACAGAATGATGTCACATGACTGAAAAGATGAATGATGAGTTTAAGGTGTTTTTAAGGTGCGTGGATTTTAGTTTAAATATTTTTTAGCATCAAATCAAATTTTGTTCAGTGTTCAGATATTTAACAGGTTCAGTCCAAATTAATGGAAACAATCATGATTTAATTTCTACATTAAGGAGTTTTTATAAGAGGAGAAAACCCCTTAAAACTGTACAAAATAATATTTCAGGTCCCCTTATTTGCACCTTAAGTTTTCCCATTAAGGTTTCAGATTGGGGGTGTAACTATGAGGTGAATTAATGGACAAATTATTAGAAACATTCATTATATAATTTAGGCTAGCACACCTAATGGCAGACGGCGCCCCAGACTAACGTCCAAGAACACAAAATTGAATCCACAAAATATCTCCATACTGCTCATCCATAGTGATCCAAGTGTCCTGAAGCCCCGACATAAAAAGTTGTTTGGAAAAACATCATATGAACTCTGTTTTTAGCCTCACTGTAGCCTGTAGCTCTGACTGCTTCTCTGTGCTCCGCGCTCACGTGTGCGCGCCTGCGCGAGACCAGCGAAAGCCGTAGTGCAAAGATAATTTGTACTACGGTCTTTTAGCAAAGGACAGCCCAACATGTCTGAAGACTTTGAAACTGAAGAGGAACAGCATTTCTTTGTTGAGCCGTGTTTGTTTGAGCCCGAGTATACGGACGGAACTCAGGCTACTGGACGAAGCAGCCGCCGCAGCTCATGAGCCTCAGCCAGCCGCAGAATACCGGAGTCGAGCACTGGAAACCTGGTGGTGTAGTTGTTTCAAATGCAAAGCAATGCCAACGGATGAGGAAAGTCTTTGCTGCTCAGACTGGGAATTGGCGATGCCTGCACTTGAGAATCTGGACATCAGTACTGACGAGACTGCTGCTCTTCAGAGACCGTGCATCACCGATCACCCTGAGCGCGCACACGTGAGGGCGGAGCACAGAGAAGCAGTCAGAGCTACAGGCTACAATGAGGCTAAAAACAGAGTTCATATGACGTTTATTGAAACAACTTTTTATGTCGGGGCTGCAGCACACTTGGATCACTATGGATGAGCAGTATGGAGATATTTTGTGGTTTCAATTTTGTGTTCTTGGACGTTAGTCTGGGGCGCCGTCTGCCATTAGGTGTGCTAGCTGCTGCCCCCGCCGATCTCTGCAAGTGATGTGAGGACTCTAAAACTTCACCAGGGCCTCCATCGGCATATGGGTGAGTAGATAATGGCTGAATTTACATTTTTGGGTGCACTATCCCTTTAAATTTAAGTTGAAAATATGAAGTTAATTCCTGGAAAAACTGACGGATAACAATATACCTTACTCTTAAAATTGACCAAATAAATGAAAAATATCTTACCTTATCATCTTAAATAAAAATGTATCCCTTTTTTAATTAAAGGACGGGTTTCATTTGTTTTCTCCAATTTATACCCTCAAAAAGTCCATTAACTGTTCAGTTAACTCACACACACACACACACACCTCCGTGTAAATTCCCCTTAAAGCAGCCGACCTTCATCATGTTTGATGAGTAAAGGGAGAGTTTCGGTCTGACAGTGTATCAAAGTTCATCATTGATTAACGATCGATCAGTCGTACCTGCGGCTCCTCGTAGATCTCGGGGTCCATGTGCATAGTCTGAGGGTAGAGGGCGATGAAGTCTCCTTTCCTGACCGCCACCGAGCGCTTGCCGTCCAGCTTCAGGCTGAAGTCCTCCTGAGCAACACGGATGTTTATGGAGGCCGAGGACAGGCGGAGGCTCTCGTTGATGGCGCTCTCTGTGAAAGAAAGTCATGTTTCTCAGAACAGGAAATCAGACATGTTCCTCAAGCTTCACCTGTACCACCGAACACAGGTGAGACTGAGCAGAAGCTTCGGAGGAAAGTGACGTACCGAGATAAACCAGCTCCTCCAGCTGCTCTCTGCCAAACATCACATCTCTGTCGCTGCTGAACTCGACTCCGCTGAGCCTCAGGACGTCGTGGATCTCCTGGCGGACGACCTGCAGAGCCTCGGGGTGACTCACCAGGTAGTACATGGCCCAGAAGGTGGCGGGGACGGTGTTCCCCACAGACGCCCACAGGATGGCGAAGTGATGAGCTGAACGTCAGGAGGAGAGGAGACGGTCAGAGCTCGGAGGAGACACAAAACAAACGCTCCAGAAGCGCACAAACATGAATGCTGGGAATATTTTTTGACTTCATCATGACAGAGACTGAAAACTGAAGAAATCTGGATGTTTGTACTTTTTGTGTGCGTTAATAAAACTCAAAGACGTGTTGGTGACATCACAAACAGAACTGATGTTTCAGCTGTACCAGAGTATCGTATCAAATATTCATTCATTCATCTTCCTTAACGTGCGGCAGACAAAGTGCACACACTGTTCGCAAAGACACTGTTGCTGATTGGAAGGATCGAGAATCTCCTTGAACATGACGTCACGGCTGTTGCCATGACGATCAGCTGAAAATCCTGCCTACACTGAGGGTGAACTATCTGCAGTAGAAATGAGTCACATGACCACACCTGCTTTATCGACGTCCCTCAGCGCGTCGTACTGCTCAAACACCTCCGACCGCGTCCTGATGAACTGCGACATGTTGGACCAGTACGACATCCTGTGGGGCAGGAAGTAGTTGATGAGCTTCTCTCGGATGGCCTTGGTCTGTCCCAGCAGCCAGATGGGGATCTGAGCGATGAGCAGCGGGAACATGTTGTCAAACCGGACAAAGTCCTCCCTCAGCACGCCCATCCCGCTGTGGCGGCTGGCGGACGCCGGCCTGCCGTACATGGTGAGGAAAGTGGCCTCGAACATGATGGAGTTGCAGAACTCGTACATGTTGCTGCTCCTCCAGCCGCCCTCGCCATGCGGCTGCTCGCTCAGGTGGTCCTGACGCAGCACCAGCATCAGGTTACTCATCATGCTCTCTGTCAGGGCGGACAGGTTGTCTCCCTGGAGGAGCTGGAAGGAGCGGCTGATCTTCTCCTGCAGGCCGGGGTACTTCCTGCTGATGACGGGCGGGTAGCCGAAGGTGACGGGCGCCACCTTACCGGAGAACTCGTGGAAGTCCAGCTGTCGACCATGTTTGATGATGTTTGGATACAGCAGAGGGTCCATGATGAAGGTCATGTATTTACCTGCAGGGGAGACGACACCTGAGTGAGGACGGACAAAATGTCTTCATGACAAAAGTGTGTGTGTGTGTGTGTGTGTGTGTGTGTGAGACGAATGAATCTGGACTCTCTTCACTCCCACAGAGAGACTCTGACTCTCTGATCTGACTTCATGTTGTTTAATCATGTTTATATTTATAATTATGGAATAAAACTTCATCATGTTTTTATCAACGGTTTAATTTTGGTATTTATCTGCTGTGTTGAGGACAGGAGCTCTGTCACCGTCATGTTTTTAAACTTTGAGTTTCTCACAGCCCAGATTTGGTGACCTTGATGATGTCATGTTGTTGACCTCTGAGAGTAACTCTGCTCTACAAACATGTTTCACTGTGTGAACGTTACTTCAGTCAGTGAGTGGACCGTCCGGCTAGTTAAAGGGACACTTTGGGTTTTTGAAGTCGGGCTGTGTGAGGTTCCTATTTATAGTGAGCGTGTTACAAACAGCAGACACCAGTCGGCAGACTGGAGTCTGACACAGAAGCTTGGTAATGTGGACGGGCAGTGCCAAAATTAAATCAATTCCAGTTTAAGCGTACGCTGTCTTTGGAGTATTTTCGCTGCTTTATCTTTCTGTCAGAGGAGCTGTTTATGACCTCTGTCTCCATCTACACTCTCATCACAGCCAGACTCCACTGACAAAAACAGTAATTTTAGCTGTTAGTCAGTTTGTGTCACTGTGTGACTGTGGTGAATCTGAATTAACCCTTTAAACACCAAAGTCACACAGTAACACACACTAACAGATGGAGGCAGCAGCAGACCAGCAGCTCTGTGTTCACTCATGTTAAATCACTGGTTTTCTCAGTGGAGTCTGGCTGTGAGGAGAGAGTGATGTAATGGCTTCAGTTTCCTGTTGTAAGTCAGTCTGACATGATTCAGGTGAAGCAGTGAAAATATTCTAAATACAGTGTGTATCTGAACTAGTTTTGTTTTTAGGTGGCTAACATATGTTTAGTTGCCGCAGCAGTAGGTCGCTGAGCGTCTCACCTCGTACAGCCCCTAAAACAATCTGACCTCTGCTTTGACCTGGCAGTCGGCCTCCGGTGAAGCAGCCTGTTGTGACAGTACGTGTCAGAGGTTAAATACCAACCTGCGATCTGTACTGTGAAAATGTCTCCGCACTTCTTCTTCTGTTCTTCCAGAAATGTGTGGGCATCTTGTCCGAACTCCAGAGCCTTCCCAATGAAAGGAATCCAGCCTTTAATGAGCGGAGGTTCACCGTCTCTTCTGCAGAACACACAGAGACACAATGTGTTTCACAGCCTGCTTCATGAGCTGTTTGACTTCAACCTTCTGAACCTGAACTTTTCTCAGGATGTTTGTGGACTTTTGATTTAATTACTGAACAGTAACCACGTGCTGTTTGTGTCCGGCAGCGTCTGTGAATCTGCCCATGGACTCCATGTTTCATGTTCTGTGGTTAAATGAGTTCTGTTTTATTCTGTGCATTGAATTCCATTGTGTTCATTTACAATGAAAATAATTGAATTGAAACCAAACAAGCTGGAACAAGAAGTAACCTCAGACTGTACACACGCCCTCGTCTTTAACTGACCTGAGATCTGAAACAAACACCAGCCCTCCTCTCTGCAGTGTCACATATCAATGAACCCTCAGCTCTCTCCCACGTTTCTGTCTCAACACAGGCAGAGGTCAACTTCTTTGTTCCCCATGTTCTCACAGTACAGCTGCTCCCATTATACATATGTGTGCACACATATATATATATATAAATAAATATATATATGTGTATGTATACAGAGAGAGACAGAAGCCACAGATATCAAGACAAGACAGCACCATGCATGGAGGGTTCCAGCCCAAGTCCAGCACCCTGATACACTAAGAGGAAAGAGGGAGGCCGAGGACTAGTGAGCATCAGAACCACTATCCAGGATCAAACATCCAAAATCCAGGAATACGTCAGGAAGACGGCCCCAAAGGACGAGCTGCTAAGTGAATGCTTCAGGTAACAGAAACCTGATGAGGGCAAAGAGGTGGAGCAGCAAACAACATGGAGGGACAAGTCCCTACATGGTGCATACCACCGTCAGGTAGAGGAAGTGGCTGATATCAAGAAGACCTACCAGTGGCTGGAGAATGCTGGACTGACAGACAGCACAGAGACACTAATCATGGCCGCAAACATCAAAGTTTTAAAAATCTAACAACTCATTTATGGTGGAGGGAGTTTCACACAGCACCACAGCAACCCCCCTCCTCTGATAACAGTCCCTAACTTTAACCATCATGACTGAAGCCCCGCCTCCTCCCAGCTGTTCATAGTTTCTGTCTCCACAGTGAAAGTTGTGGATGGTCCCAACAGAAGCGTTCCTTAGCGTCCCCATGTTTGGTCCCCCCTCTGTTGGGGTACCTAGCACACAGATCTGGTACTAAAAGGTGGAGCTGTGAACACTGCAGTCTGATTGGTCAGTAGAGGACGCTCACTCTGGTTTTATGTAACCTCTGTTCATACATCAGTAAACTACAACTATAAAATGAAAGAGAAAAAAATCACTTCATTCACTGGGCCGACTGCCGGCAACTTTTAAGGTGGAACGTTAACTTGTAATGTTACTCAATGCATGAGTTGATGACGTGAATCCATCAGCACACCTTAAATTTCACTGTGACAACTTTGACCATCACTTTAGTTTTTATATGACACACACTTTTAGTAATGACTTTAAAAATATAGATGAATTTGGAGCGGATTATGTGAAGGTCATATATTCTAATCCTCACTTCCTGTGGGCTACAGCAACACTAAACCCCTGAGCTTGCCTGAGAAGGACTAAATGCACAAAGCTGCTATTTTTAAATATCCCATGGAGAGAGACTCTCACTGCAGCCTGTTCTATTTTGTTGTGAAAATGTGGGCGTGCAGCCTCGTTCTGTGGACGATAAACCAGGTGCAGACTTCCATCTGTGTCACCGCTGATGAGGAAATACAGCGAGTGCTGGACGGAGCAGTGAGTGACAACAACCCCGCCCACATTTAAGAGGACTGTCTGAACACACCGAGGGTCTAGGTACCATGTCTCAACTGTCACCGTGACCTACATGTAACTGTAAGTTGAACCCTAAAGCCAGGCTTTAACCCTCAAACAGGCCGATGAAGAAGGAGGACCGGCCAAAATGTCCTCACACTGTTGCTAAATGGTTTAGTCCTCACTATGTAGCAGGCACACACACACACACACACACACACACACAGACACACACACACACACACACACACACAGACAGACACACACACACACACACACACACACACACACACACACAGACACACACACACACACACACACACACAGACAGACACACACACACACACACACACACACACACACACACACACACTCACACACACACACAAACACACACACAGACACACACACACACACAGACACACACAGACACACACAAACACACACACAGACACACACACACAGACAGACACACACACACACACACACACACAATCACACACACACAAACACACACACACACACACACACACACACACACAGATCATCTGTGATATAGACTCTTTGTCTTTGATCTGAACTGAACGATCAGTCGATCAGATTAATCAGCTGTTATTGTTTCTCTTCCAGTTTCAGGTTCGTTTATTTCACAGACTAATAAATAAAGTCTGAAACACTGTTCTAATCACTGAGCTGCAGTTTCACTGATGATTAACTTTGTTATCTTGTTTTACGTGTTTCTGCTGAAAGTGACCACACCTAATGACAAGTCACTGTGTGTGTGTGTGTGTGTGTGTGTTGTTTAAGAAGTGGGTCAGCAGTAGCAGGACGTCCTCCCAGCAGGATACAAGTCTGATAATCACATTCCTTCACTATAATACACACAGACTGAAACAGGAGGATAGACTCAGGCTCTGTTTACACGACAACAGTTTCTCTAAAAACAGAAAAGTCTGTCACTTCAAAGCAACAGGTTGAACAGCACAAACACAGCTCGGCATTGTTGTTGTGACGGTCGGCGTGCCTAGTGACTGGAACCATAATGCACGTGTGTGAAAAGTCTCCGTTTTCAGAGGAACTGCATATTGCATGTTTACATGACAACGGAGACGCTGCCGTTTGCAAAAAGTTGCACTGTGGAACCTGTTTTCAAATCGTTGTGTTTTCAGGCAGCCAAAACGCAACTAAAGTTTGCTG
The DNA here is from genome assembly GCF_041903045.1 of Epinephelus lanceolatus. NCBI lineage: Eukaryota > Metazoa > Chordata > Actinopteri > Perciformes > Serranidae > Epinephelus > Epinephelus lanceolatus. Next base: position 44,595,699 of record NC_135745.1, on the reverse strand, counting down.
TTTTCAGTTGAAATCATTGTCGTATAAACAGGACCTGTGTGTGTGTGTGTGTGTGTGTGTGTGTGTGTGTGTTTGTGTGTGGGGGTGTGTGTGTGTGTCTGTGTGTGTGTTTGTGTGTGGGGGTGTGTGTGTGTGTCTGTCTGTCTGTGTCTGTGTCTGTGTGTGTGTGTGTGTGTGTGTGTGTGTGTGTAACAGTGTGATGAATCTAAATACACGAGGGCAGAAGAGGAAGACAGACAGAATGAAAACAGAAACCACAGAGGAAGACAGCTGGGAGACATTACGAGCGGAAAACCCCGCTCGAGTTCAGCTGATCTGAAATCAGGAAAAATCCCCCAAACTGATGATTCACAACCGTTGTCATGGAGACGGACTTTTAAGGGTTAACATGGCTGTTCCCAACACATGGCTCAGGACCCCTGGTGAGCTTTGGTCCGTAAATGATTATCAGAGCTGAGACTGATGCTGCGTTCGTTTTGTACTCTGAGATCGGAAATTCCCAGTTCCCAGTCGGAAGTTTAAACTTGAACGCACCCTGAGATCAGATTTCCGACCGCATCAACCCCAACTTACGAATTCAAGATGGCTGCCGGTCACATATATAGTAGTCTGAGTGGGCGGAAGTTCGCTGCATAGATCAGCCTCTCATTGGGCGGAACCCAACCACCTCCGGTTGTGTAGCAGTTTTCAACACGTCCTTCACTAACTTTTGCGTGTTTGATCTTGCGGGGATGTAGCCATTTTTCTGCCATGGTTCGCGTCCTGTAGGTGATATTTTTGTGGGCGTGTTACACCAAAACCTGTTTCCCCCTGGCAATATTTTTGCAAGCGCACCGTTGCTGTGGCACCGCCCAGAACGACTGTGATTGGTTGAAAGAAATAAAAAAAAGCCTGGGGTGTTTTTTTCTCCAATCTTAAAGTGAGAGTCGGCCCAGCCAGACCTTTCTTTTCTTGAGGAAGGTCTGGTGAGCGAAACTACATACACAGTGAGTAAACACTCTGCTACAGTACTGTTTATAGCAACTTTATCTCCTCTGTTTCACATCAGGTCAGCCTCATCTGCGGCGTTCATCAGTTGGAGTGCACGATGGTTTTGAAGCTGTCTATACTCCCAACGTGTGAGGGCAACAAAGGCTTTCTTGCAGGCGTCCATGTTTTTTTCCGACTTGTCCACCGTTGTCAACTAGAATGCAAAAACTTGTCAACTCGGAGGTGACGTCATTCCGGCTTCCGACCTCCGAGTACAAAACGAACGCAGCATGACTCTGACCTGATCCTGATCACAGATGATGTCATCACTGCACCGGTGAGTCTAAACAGGTATTAGTCCTGTTACTGCTGATAATCCTCAGATACTTTGACTTTACATGTTCACTGAGTGCCAGTTTACAACACTTCAGTCTGGAGACACAGACGAGTCTGTTTCCCAAAGATTATTTCAGGTCACCAAAATAATCCCAAGGTGCTTTTTTCCACAACTGACAGTCTGAATCCATCACCAGCTCTTGATCTTCATCACTCTTCATCACCTCTAAAATGCAATAAATTCGCCTCATGTTTTAAAGAGAAGATAGCTGTTATCAGAGCCAGGATTGGACATGTGGACTGTCAAACTTCCTGGGACCTCCCGGGGCCCTGGTCCATAATGTCGTCCTTTAACATGATGTCAGAAGACACCGTGTGCCAGGTGATTAACAGACTGAAGTCCGCTACATGTGCTCTAGACCCCGTCCCAACCAAGCTGTTCAAATCCTGCTTACAGAGACACGTATAATAAACTCCTCACTCAGTTCAGGCACATTTCCCACAGCGTTCAGACCTCAGTGGTGAAACCTCGTCTCAAACTCAGATCACTCAGACTGAAACAATTACAGACATGAATAACATCTGAAATAAATAAAGTGCCTGTGAAGTTTGGGGCACATTGAACCCTGCAGATTATCTGACAGAAATGATGCACTTCACTTTAGAGTTAATAAAACAACATGTAAATTATAATTAAACTTCAGCTGAAATGAGGCATGTTGCTGCGTGCAGTATGAATGTGAACCTGCACATTATCTGACAACAACTCTTAAACAAATAATATAACGTCTCAAAAAGATTCATTGCTGCTGAATTCATGTTCTAGATCAAACCGTGCTGGTTTATGAGAGGACGTCTCTCCAGTTTAAAACTCCAGTCTACTGGAGCATTACCGCGGGGAGGGGGACTGCTGTCTAACGGCTCTGTAGCTCCCACTAGTGGCGGGCGGCTGCATGACAGTTAAGCAGCCTTGTACATGAATAAAACACTAATTGGTTTAACTGACTGATATCTCTGGTGCCGACTAGCGAGGGGGCGGATGATTAATCGATTAGACGTCTAATCGCACACATCCCTAACAGAAAGGTCACAGTCTGGGTACGGAGCGGACCTCAGCACAGAGACGGCCCGACTCAAGGTTGTAAATGATCTCTGAATTATTGTGGATGAAAACAATGTGGCTGTTCTTCTTCTGTTAGACTTCAGTGCAGCGTTAGATACTGAAAAAGAAAAACTCAGATTCTTTTAATTGGACCAAAAAGCAGCAGCGAGAGAAAACCTGCACTCAGAGTTTTGTGACCTCAGCGAGCACATTCAAACTGATAATAATAACTCAGGAGTGGTTTCAGACTCTGATTTAAATTTTAATTCTCATTTTAACACATTCATCAAAACATCCCTTTATCATCTTCAGAACATCGCTAAGGTCCGACCTTTTTAAACCCAGAAAGATGCTGAAACACTCACTCATGCTTTTATTACCAAACAACCCAAAATGTCAATAAGAAAACTACAATTAAGCCGGATTTATTGACGTATGCAAACCCTACGCCATAATCTACGTCATTGTGAGAATTTACACGTGTGGTGGTGTGTCTGTGTCACTCTGCAGTTACACCACCAAAACACTAGGTGGTGGCAGAGGTTTCTGTGAAGTGCTGTAAAGTTTAGTTGATTCAAAACACACATTAAATACACATTAAACACACATTAAACACACATTAAACACACAGTAAACACACATTAAACATGGCTTAATAGAGACAGTTTCAAACACAAATCAGCTTCACTATAACTTGCAGCATTCACAGACAAACACTTGTCTTTATCTGGACACATTTTCCCCACAAATACAACATGCTAACGTTGTTAGCACAAGCCTATGGCATTTTACATTGTATAAATTAGCCTAGCAGCTAGCAGAGATTTCCTCTGCTCATATTTCAGCCAGGATAAATCACACACAGTGTGTGGAGGCTTTATTGTCTTCACAATTTATTGTTTCTTATCTGTGAAATTAAAGTAAATCAAAGCTTTGTTTCCACTGAGGGAAATGGTTTCAGCTCACAGAGACAGACAGGAGGTCTGCGTCACTGTGACACTGTGGAGTTACATTTCTGGGGAGGTGCACGTCAGGCTACAGCGCAGGCTCTACGTCAACGTATAGAGCCTACGGTGTAGCCTGACAGCATTGATTCAACACAGAAATATAAACTTCCTGTAAGTCCAGGACGCTACATCAGTGTCAGCTAAAACAAGGACAATGGATCACATGACATCACTGTGACGTCACTACACCAGCGCCCTGTATCAAAGATACTGGATTACTTCAAGATGGCCCGCCTACAATATCCTCCCATTGTATGACATGGTTTACATTTCCGGTCTCCTAAGTAGGCGTTGTCCCCCGTAGCCCAATCAAAGACGAGTATCCCCAACCTCGCTTCTGTCAGCATGTGTGTACCCTTACTGGCCGTAAGCTAAATAAATAAATGGCCCGTGAAAAAAATATTTTTTCCAGCGGATGTCTTAGTTACAACATGATTGAGCTAACTGGAGTAGTTTCATGTCGTATCCGACAACGGGAGGCTTTTAACAGATGACGTCCTGATGTTAGCTTTGCTGCTGCTGTTAGCTGTCCCTGTCAGCTGCAGCCACTGATGCTTTCTAGACATCGTGATTTCCCAAAACTGAATAAATACCACACATAGCAACACAAAACTGCTTTGCTAGCTCAATCATGTTGTAACTAAGATATCCGCTGGAAAAGATATTTTTAGTAATCCAGTATCTTTGGTGAAACTGCACTGATTTCAGCACCAGAGAGGAGATATCTGTTGTCAGATCTCGCGAGAGTGTGTTGTTGAGACAGAGACAGGTCTTGAACAATTTGTCCGTCTGAAATTTGCCATTTTGGTGTCAGGATGTTCTGAAGATATGTGGCTTGTGGTAAATGGGTCCAATATCTGCTTCCATGACTATGGGGCGAAAGAATCGGCCCTAATCTGTAATCACGTTCATTTCTCCCACTGAAGTCAATGGACTCAGGACCTGCTGTTAGTCTCCTAAAGGGGCGTGCTGGTCGCCAACCCCACGTGACACTGATACAGGAAACTGACCCGCAGTGGACCGTCTTGGTTTATCCACCGTCTTTGCCTGTATCTTCTAGAGGTGATTTTAAAGTTGTTTGACTTGTTTATAAAGCCGTAGTGACTCCACCCCTCCATAGGTCAGAGGTCATGTTATCACACTGAGCTCCTTCACTGCTTGATTTTAAAATGTTCCTATGTGTCCAATGAAAGTCCTGCTGAGAGCGCTGCCCCTAAACTGTTGTTATTAGCCAGGCTAACATGCTCCCAGTACTTCCAGTGTAATGTAAGAAAACTAAAGACCTGTCTGTATAAACTGGCTTTAATGTGCAGTGACATCACTCTGGAGTTTAACTTCTTTTATTTCTCCCGTTCATTTTTATTCTTTTTTATATTTACTTTTGTTCTGTTCTGGTTATATTTATATTTATAATATTTTATCGTTTTGTGTCATAACTGTGTGTGTGAGCTGTGGGATACATGACGCTGAGCCATAGGCGTTTCTAGCCCATTTGTGGGGGTGCTGAAGCACCCCTAAATTGAATCCCAGCACCCCTAAAATTTGAGAGGTTTTTATTTATTTTTATTTTTTTTTTTACTGTATGTCCTTTTTAACAAGATACAAAAGTGTCAAAACCACACAGTACTTGGTTGAAACGTAATATTTTAACAACAAAAATATTAATATTGAAGCCAAGGTGCTACTGACTAGCTAACTGACTGGATGCCCATTAACATTATAACTCCTATTGTGTGTATTTATTATTATTATTTTGTAGATTTCAAGCACTTTTCTTTTTTGAAGTGTATTTTTATTTATGTATTTGTATTATATAATACAGACAAGAAGGAAAAAGGCAGAGACAAACATTGAAAAAGTCAATAACTGTTAATGTGTTAATGTTACATGTTGTGCATTGCATTTCAAATAGAAGTCCAAAAAATAAGTCCAAGGTCCATTTTTGGTATTTTTGGTCCTCACTATAGGGGGCTGCTTTACTCCAGAAACATACATACTAGTGTTGCACGGTATAGCGGTACTAAAATAGCACCGTGGTACTAGAGTATTCCAAACAGTACTATACTGCATTTGGAAAATACCAGTACTTTTTAAATTGATTCAATTCATTCATTTATTTAATTCATTTATGCACACAAACACCTTTCTTGTTCCTATTGGAGCACAGATTGCGCAAGTGGTGTGTATGACATCATCTGTATCAACATCCACAGCTGGCACACGTGAAAAAAGACAAGAGAAAGTCTGCCTCGCAAAGGGAGACAACAAGAGACAACACAAACTTGGTGAAACATTTGAGTTACCAAACCGTGACGTCCGTACCGAGGTACTGACAGAACCATGATTTTTTGGTAGTGTTACACCCCTACTATTTATTGTTCTAAAGGTTTGTATCCAAAAGGACTTTTCCTTAGGAAAAGTACCGAAGAGTATCGAAAAGTATTGAAATTCATATTGGTATTGGTACCGAAACAAAGATTTTGGTATCGTGACAACACTAGTACATACTGTTTATGTGTATGTTGAGGAGCTGCTGTATCTTCCTCCAGAAATCAGAGTTACGATATGTTTCTTTTATGATTCCACTCCATTCCTCTTTTCCTGTGACTCAGCATTTAAATAACCTTTATCACATTTGATGGTTTAGTCACAGACTTTCCCAAAAAGTGTTTTTCTTTCACAAATGTGGGAATGAAATTGAGTTAAAATGTACAAAACAGTGAAATTTATCTTGGCTGGCCGGGCAGCTGTCTGGGTGCTCAGCACCCCGAAACCTCTGATCCTAGAATCGCCCCTGCGCTGAGCCTACCTGTGTCACACACTGCGGTATTTGAGCCTCCACCTCTGGTAACCCTCAGACATTTATACTTGAGTAAAGATTTGACCGCAGTGTGCTCAGATTAAGTATCCGAGTACTTGAGTACCGCGGTACAGACGGAGACAGTACTGACCTGGTCCTGGAGCGGAGGACGCAGAGGATCAGGGCCAGCAGGCCGAGCAGGAGCAGCAGCAGCGGGGACATCTCTCTGTTTCTGTCCGCTCACACTCACCGACACTCAACATTCACTGTGGAGCTCAGGACACACACCCACACACACACACACACTGCATCCGACTGTGACCTTCAAAATAAAGTCCGCGCTGCTGCAGTAGGACTGACACTACAGTTGCCACCCGTCCCGTTTTTTGGGGAAAATGCAGCAGCAGCAGGCCAAGGAGTCCATCCAGCACGACGCATAGTGCGTCCAAATTCACATCTGTTCTTCTCTATGGTTTTTCTCCGCGACCGTGCGTCATAGCGAGAAGCCACACATATCACGTGAAACAGCGGAATCGTAGCTTTCCGAATGTTTTCACAGCGAAAGAAAATGATAAAGTTACACTAAAATGATGTGTAACAGAGCTTTCATACAGCTCTCTCTTGGATGGATTACTCGCGAACGCAGCATCGCACAGAAATGCCACGCATATCACATGAAAGCACAGGAGCTGAGCTTTCCACTGATAACACACACATCACTGTGCTGTCATCCCATCACGCTATAAATACAGATCAAGTGTCTACAAAATAAAAACTTGATGAATTTCTTTACAGTCCATTATACAGATCTTGTTATCAGTCACTTCATATAGTGAGGAATATCGTATCTTACCACGTCTTAGGCTTGCGTGTGTTTCTCCCTGTCTATCCACATTTGTAGTCCGGCTTTCAAGATGCAAATATCTCCATATTGTCCAGTTGACACTCCATCAAACTTTGTATGACAAGACCAGCCACTTCACCTTTGCGCACCCAGACAACTGCAGCCTAATTATGCATGCATGACAGGGCCGTAGTCACCATATACATTGAGGGGGACACGTGCCCCCCCACCAATGCCCAAAATGTCTCCCCAATATATAACTGAAACTGAAAAACAAATATTATCTTGGAGGACATCATTGCACTTGGTTGACTATTTTTCTATGATCTTAGATGTAAATATTGCATGTTTCTTTCAGATAAAACACATTTTTGACTTGTGAATGAATCAATGGAATTTCTTGCAATAATGAAAAAATACTGGCAATCATGTCTGCCTGGCACAAACCACATGTTTTGGACAGCTGTGAAGTGACAGACTGTCCCACCATCATGGTTCTTATATTGCCAGATTCCAGAGAGTCTCCCCTCTTCATATATGGCAGAATATGTCAACTTCCAACTTGCTATGGTGAGATACATGTAAACATGTAAGAATTTAGTAACACGGATTTGTTTTTTTTTCATTGATATAAAAATTAATATAAAATACAGGCACATAGAAGGACATGAAGTGATGGCAAATCTGGTCTCCTGTGTCTGAATTTCATGTTCATTGGTCAGTCTGAACTGGTAATAATGGCCGAGCCCTCCGCCTCAAACATTTGGTTTAGTGTTCCTTTTTTTCACAAATCCAAGGTGGCAGCCCTAACTGACACAGTCACAGGAAGGAGCTGCTGATGAAATGATGAAACATCTGTTGAGGCTGCTCTGACCGGAAGCAGCACTGCTTCACATTAAATCTTTAACACTGTTCATTTATTCATCAACTAGACTCCAAACAGACTGTTCATAAAAACTACAGTTTGAGTTTAACTGAATTCAGTCTGTAAGATGTCCCCAGTCTGTCTCTCTGTGTCCTCTGTGTGTGTGTCCTCTGTGTGTGTGTGTCTGTCCTCTCAGTGTGTGTGTCTGTCCTCTCAGTGTGTGTGTCTGTCCTCTCAGTGTGTGCGTCCTCTGTGAGTGTGTCCTCTGTGTGTGTGTGTCTGTCCTCTCAGTGTGTGTCCTCAGTGTGTGTGTCCTCTGTATGTGTGTGTCTGTCCTCTCAGTGTGTGTGTCCTCTGTATGTGTGTGTCTGTCCTCTCAGTGTGTGTCCTCAGTGTGTGTGTCCTCTGTATGTGTGTGTCTGTCCTCTCAGTGTGTGTGTCCTCTGTATGTGTGTGTCTGTCCTCTCAGTGTGTGTCCTCAGTGTGTGTGTCCTCTGTATGTGTGTGTCTGTCCTCTCAGTGTGTGTGTCTGTCCTCTCAGTGTGTGTGTCCTCTGTGTGTGTGTGTCTGTCCTCTCAGTGTGTGTCCTCAGTGTGTGTGTCCTCAGTGTGTGTGTCCTCTGTATGTGTGTCCTCTCAGACACTTTATTCTGATGTTCTTTTGTTTGTGAGCTTTTATTGTGAAGGCCACGCACATTGACTTCCGGTCCCCACGGGTGAGTCTGGCAGCAGACCCTCCTCTCTGCGCAGATTCGAGATGTCTCCGTCCGACACCGACCCAAAACATGGAGCTGATGATGAATGTGACGTCATTACAGGCTTTATTGATCCTCATGTTTTGTTTTGATTAATTTTAATTTTATTATTTTCATTTCAATTCTTTGCTGATTATTTGTGTTCTGTCTTTTTGGAAACAACAACAACAATTATTATTATTATTATTATTATTATTGTAGCATAATAATAATAAGACATGTCCTGTGTCTCTGACCTGAGGACTTGTAGGACAGGTAGACGTGTCCTTTGTCTCTGAGGACAGAGCTGATCAACAGTCCTATATCTGAGTCAAGACTGAAACATCTGAACTCTGTCTGAACATGAACACAGAGACACGCCAACTGCAGGAAGTCATGTCCTCATACTGTCCTCATAAACAGCAATGTCTTTATACTGTCCTCATAAACAGCAATGTCTTTATACTGTCCTCATAAGCAACACTGTCCTCCTACTGTCCTCATAAGCAACACTGTCCTCATACTGTCTTTACATTGTGATGACATCACAGACTTTTAAATCACTTTTCTGTTTTCTCAGTTGCAGGGAGGTGTTGCACATATCAAACCTGCATGGATCTCTACCTGATATTAGAAAGTCATGTCTGAGCTTGTCTGCAGTCGGACGTGTCCTGTCAGCAGTTTACAGACGTCTCTGTTAAAATGAAGGTCTCTGGGGAAAATGGAGGTTTTGTCAGTGTAACACTGCGAGTGGCTGCTGGGAAACATCGCAGTAGACTGAGCGGCGTTCCCAGAGGCCTGGTTACAGTTCACTTTGACTTACTGTTCTTTGTGTGACTTCAAATGTCGAATGATGTTAGAACTTGGCAAGATGGCGGCATGATGGACGCAGCGGCTTGTGGCTCTCTGTCAGTACCTTCTTACTCTTCAAATCATTTCCTCACACTGGTCCAAAGACAAGAAGAGACTCTGCTCTGAGTCGCTGCGTCGCTGTCTGTAATTTCTGATCTGCAGGTTTTGCAAATTGTGATTTGTCTTGTTGTTGAGCAGCACGTAGTTTCTGTACATGAACTAAATCTGTGAGCTTTGGGAGAAGGTGTCAAGTGCCTCGAGTCAACAGGCTCAAATCCAAGTGAATGTGACTCGAGTCCAAGTCATGTCACACAGTTTGTCTTTTATTTTGTTGAAGTAAAGGATGCAGGAGTGTTTGATGATCATTTTATTTCAGCTGATTCAAAGAACCTGTGATTCATGTCATCATGACATCATCATGACATCACGGCAGGAAGCTGCGGCTGGGTTTCTCAATAAGATAAACATCTGTTGAGACTACGTGTCGTGTTTTTTCATGTTGCGCTTGATGACTCAACAGCTGATGGATGACTCAGCTCAAACTGTTCAGTCACACACACACACACACACACACACACACACACCTCTGAGGAGCCGCACTATATCTTTTTATCAAAATTTAATGGAAAATTAATCAAATCAGAACCACAGCAGACAGTCTGGTGTCATCAGACGTGTTTCCACAGCACCGTGTCAGCGCTACAGAAACATTTGGAATCACCACATTATCATTCTGCTACAGACCCTTTACTGTCAGTACACAGTGTGATGTGTGTTGGTGGGCGGGGCTTAGCTGGAGGCAAAACAGTTCTCCACAGACATTAGCTAGCGCTAGCTAACAAGTTGTGTTGTCTTGTTTTAGACGATGGAGGAAGATGATGTGAGTGGTGCGTTCAGAAACACTCATTGTGAGTGTGGGAGCGCACTCTGACACAAACTGGAGCGTTGATAAATTGGGAGCGCTGTCTGAATGTAGCGTTGGGTTATCCAGAGCAGCGCACTCTCAGAGTGGCAGAGCGCACTCTGGACACTCTGTCTGTGGAGACGGAGCAGCAGAGCGCCGAGCGCAGTGAATGTGTGATTAACTTAACCGTTGGTTCATTCATGTAGAAATATAACGCTGCGTTTCTTCCACCAACAGGGCTCTCATTTTAGTGTAGAGCGTCAGACTGAATTTACCAACGCACCATGTCAGGTCACTCACTCTCCGGGACCGCCAGTGTTACTTGAATAAGTAAACACTGACCAACGGGACCAGACTGGCCGACCCGTATGCTCTCACTCAGTGGATGGATGATGTCACAGGAAGCCAATCTTACAAAGGAGGACCACACTTGTTTGTTTTGCTATGGAAGCTAACGTTAGCTAATGTGCTAAAAAGTTAGCGTTGCAGAGAAATCCAATCTTCCTCTTAATCCCTCCCCAGTTTCTGATGAGGTGGACATGATAACCCTTAATACACATAACCTTATTCATCCCTACAACAGGAAATACTTTTTCCCTAACCTGATATGAAGTGTGCGCTGCACATGTGAGCATTTTTGATGATGGCCTCCGTCCAGTCCTTTGGTCTTATCACATGACAGGGCTACTGTCAGCATCACAAAGCTAATGTTAGCTGACGGTTACTGACTATTCAACGACAGAGTGAAGTCGTTTTGTGTCTGTATGAGTTTGTTGGGACTGTTTAGCAGCTCAGAGTTGATGTTAGCGCTGCTGCGTTAGCTTGTGCTAACAGGGCAGACTGTCTGCAGGAGAGCAGCTTTACTCACAGCAGCAACATAAACTTTTCTGATCGGAGTCGAGACGGCCTGAGATCAGACCCTCGGCTCAAAAAGGATCAAATTCAGGTGTCTGACTGAAGACGTTTCCAAAGATGTGGCAAATCAACTCTGACTGTCAGAAACAGATCGGCTGTAGCTCAGAGGAAGAGCGGGTCGTCCTCCAGTCAGAAGATCAGCAGTTCGATCCAGTCTGCACGTTGAAGTGTCCTGAACCCCAAATGTTTCAGGAGGCTGTTTGATCCATGTGTGAATGAAAGGTCACTGAGGAGCAGGCGGCACCTGGTGCAGCTGCAGTGTGTGAATGTGTGAAGACAGTAGCACACTGTCACACAAGAGCTGCTCCATTATAACAGATCGACAAGTTTTTTGATTCGTTCCAGATTAAAAAACTGCACGATCTGAATCTTTATTTTCAGGGTGCAGGTTGTTGTATTTCTTTCTTGTATCAGCATGTTATATTGATTATCATGTCAGTTTTAAAATGTTTACAGTGTTGGATGAGGCGTTCACTGCCTCCGTGTTTTCCTCAGTGTTCTCTGGATGAACTGCAGTAACCTCTCAGTGACGAGCTGCATTCAGGCGTCAACAACAACTCTTTGTCCGTCCCAATAACACGTCCGGCTCGGCTTTCAGTCCCAAACAAAACCCTCCGTTCAGCGTGTGTGGTGTTCAGGATCAGAGTCACAGAAACTCTTCACGCACTGCAGGACGTCACATTGTCATTCTACGACCCCTCAGTCCCTCAGCATCAGACTGTCCAAACTGGTTTTGTTCGTCCTCCAAACTTTAACACTTTTCCTATTCGACCAAAATACGTCCACAGAGCTGAGCGCCATAATGCCGAGTCATGAAACATGACATCAAACGCCTCGTCAGATTAATCATCTTATTGATTTATTGTTTGATCAGAGAGTTCCTGATTGAACTCTGTTCATCAGTCGTCACACATTTAACTCCTTGTTGACTCTGTCAAACAGGTTTTTTAGACTTTTATGTGATGTCATCTTTTTATTCTGTCTTAATCCTAATTATTATAATTTTTCTATTTTATTGGTGTGTTTTTATCTCTCAGTCTCATTATCATCCGTCTTCTCTCTAACATACTCCTGATCTTCTTTGGTTTGCGTCCGGCCTCAGTTTGACATTGTTTGGTTTCTGTTGTTATTTACAGGTTTGTTGCTTCTGCTTTGACTTGGATGTCAAAGGTCTCTGTGTTTAAATCAATCAATCAATCAATCAATCAATCAATCAATTTTATTTATAAAGCCCAATATCACAAATCACAATTTGCCTCACAGGGCTTTACAGCATACGACATCCCTCTGTCCTTATGACCCTCACAGCTGATCAGGAAAAACTCCCCAAAAAAACCCTTTAACAGTTTAAAGGTTCAATATAAATAAAGTTATAACTTCAAAATAAGATGTCAATATAATACAATCTATATTGTTTTGGTATTGGAACTATGGAATCATTTCATATGCAGCTGTTAAACATGTTTGCGTCGACGTGTTTCTGCAGTTTCAGATGATTTGTGCTGGTTTGTTGAAAATCAGAAGGATCAGACGAGCTCTGACATCAGGTCCAGACTTCACGCCACGTTTGTCTGTACCTACAGTCTGTGTCAGATCAGGGGCCTCATGTACAAAGACATACGTGGATTTCCTACTGAAACATGGCGTACGCGTAAATCCAGAAAATGTCATACGCATAAAAACATCCAGATGTATGAATCTGTGCGTACACATGAACCCACGCACATTTCCTTTGTACATCCCAATCAACATTGAATTGAGCGCACATGTTGGAGTAGCCTGTAAATACAGGCAGCGCATGGCTCCTCGCCGTGTCGCGCTTCAAGGCCAGCCGCAGTGCTCTGCACAGTTCCAGGGGGATTGCCCTCGGGAACCTAAAGCGGCTGATGAGCCAGTTGTCATCATGTGCCAGTAAATCCTCTCTGTCTCTGATCACACGCTCTCTTCATATTGCACCACTTACAATGTCTTCTAATGCTGCTAAAGCAGCCGCTGTTTTTAACGGTATTTTCTGCACCATGTTGCGCATGCTTTATATCCACTCATCTAACTGCAGACACGTGGGTGTGTTAATTGTTCATCAGTATTAATTGTTCATGTGTCTCTGATGTGCACATCACTCTAATTGTTTTCACAGTTATTTATTATAACAGTTTCCCAGCATCACCTGTAAGTGTCACCGAAGGATCAGCAGCTGTAGAAACGTGCGTACGCCAGCCATGAAGCAGGCGTGAGGCACCGCACATTTCCACGGTCATTTCACTCTTAACACACTCTTGCTGTGGAAAAGGACGTACGCCACGTTTTTGTGCGTATGCACCCTTTGTACATGAGGCCCCAGGTGATCGAGGAGTCATAAAATCATTGGTCATCTTTCACAACGTGTGATGTCATCACGTTATTCTATCCTATTTTATTCTTATTATCTCAGTCACATTTGGAGGAGTGTTCGAATTTGGACGAAATGGGACAACCTTCGTGCAGCGTTGTGACGTTATCGGCCTTCAAATTCGCCCTTCGAAAGTTTGCAGACCCTGAATTGACCTATGACTAAGCCCCGCCCTCAAACGCGATGAGCCAATCACAGTGCGTATAGCCATTCCCATACACTGGGACATTCTCTGCCTGGACGTCCATTGAAATGCATTACAGAAAGTCAGTTTTGTTTGGTTTTATGAGCTTTTTCTGAGATTTGAAGTTTAAAAATGGTCAAACGGTGTGCATGGGGTACATGCAACTCTGACACAAGGTATCCTGAGAGGCTGGGCGACCAGGTGTATTTTTTACACTTTAAACCACATCTCAACCGAGAAAAGTGTCTCCTTTGGATAAAGTTGTGTGGTAACGTTAGACCACAACATCAACTCAACGTGAATAAGATTAACTGATGTCTACATCTGTTCTAAGGTAAGTCAACATTGTGTTTGAGGCAACATATTGTCACTTTGCTGGAAAGAAATATAAAGTTATCTTTAACATCTCTAGCTAACGTTAGCTAAAGTTAGCCTAACGTTAGCTCCTAGCTGCGTTGTTCATCATGTCACCTTGTTTGCTGGGAGTTCATTAGCCTATTTTGTTCTAGTTTTGTACTTTGGTGATCGTACATCATTGTTAGCTGTTGTCCAAAGGGCTCTAGTTAAGCTAACGTTAACTTCTGGAGCTTAGCTTCATTAACTTATCTGTAATGGCAGAGATAACAAAGGTTGGCAAACGTTATGCTGAATGATTCAGTGTAAATACTGTAGCACCAAACTAACGGAGAGACACTCTTGGTAAAGATGGTAAAAAGGCCGTTATCCTTTTCTCATATTCTGAGCCAAAAACCTTAACTTCAGTGGCACTTTAACTTGTTGTCTTTGATGGTGACGGCAACCAGATGCGGTTCACAAGCGTACACTGTGACCTGTAAATTTTGGCTTGTAATTTAAGCTTTTCATCGACCTTCTCAACAATAAAATGATGAATATATCCCTCCAATGCGTAGTTTAGGCCCTTTTGGTTACTTCTCAATGACATCTGATCGTTATGTCTCCAAAAATCATCAGTTGCCTCCTGTGAAATGCCGTGTACTGTGACACCTGCCATAGCGCCGCTCACTGAATGTTGATAGTTTGTCCGAGTTAGTGGAGGGGGCGTGGCTTAGCCATAGGTCAATTGGGAAAGGAGCAGGAGAAAGAGGAGGCGGAGGAGCAGGAGAAGGAGGAAGGGTCATGTGGACCACTGTTGGCAGGTTTCAGGTAGAAACTCGCTCTGACAGGTGACTGTTGTTGTTGATGATGATGATGATGATGATGATGATGATGATGATGGATTATATTACCTGTGAGAACACACAGGTGGAACAAACGTCGTCCACTGATTGGTTAATTCCACTTCTCCTGATGTAACAGCTCGTAAAGATACCTGATACGAACAGAAGACGACAGCGAGGGAGAGATTTAGCTGCAGGAGTTCAGTCACATGATCACGACTCTGCAGTTGCACATGTAAACTCAGTTCACTGTTAAAGCTATAGTGCGTAACTTCTACAGGTCCGTAAATGTCCGTTTCACCCAAGCCACTACTAGAGGAGATGACACAATGCTGATTAAGCCGATCGGCTCCTCTAACGTCTCGCGGTATTTTTCAATATATATCATTTTTAGTATGCCTGTCGACCGGCGCCATTCCTGCACTGGCGCACAGGAAATGCTTCCTCACAACAAAAAGGGAGGGGGAGGAAGAGCAGAGTGTGTCATAGCAGTAGAGCGCAGGTAGAAAGTGAAAGCAACATGGCGGAGAAGCGGCCGAGACACGGTTCAGAAGTGGATCCTACCACAAAGGCAAGTGTTACTCTGTGTACATGGAAGTGCTGCCGGCTTATTAGTTGTAATAACGCATTATCCTATGGGAGGCAACAGAAGTTACGCACTATAGCTTTAACCTGCATTACAGTGTTGCATTATGGGTTGTTTGTAGCTTGATGTTGCTAGGCTAGTTAGTTTCTACCTGACCATCAGCAGTCAGTTTACTGGTGTCCAGTGAGACCAGTTTAACATGCAGGAGTGTTTAATGGTTTCTTTTGTTCAATGAACTTTCATGTTTATTTATGTTGTTTTCAGACTCTTGTTTTCGTCATGAGAACTTTTACAGAAAACAAATAATCTGACCCTAAAACAAGAGGCTATTTTCTCCCAAAGGAGACGCCATGACTAAAGGACATAACCAATCATGTTAAGCAGAACTGACGTCACGTTTCCACTGAGCGACAGCTGGTGGCAGCGACGCACCAGTTAAAAACCTTTAATTATCGTTTAAATAAAAACTGTTGAGTACGAGTCTGGTTTTCTCTCATTTTAATCAGTTGTCTCATATTCAGGCCAATACTGTAATTTAGATCCAAGCTCATGCTAACATCTGACAACAGGCTTCTCAGAATGTGATTGGACAGTGTGTGTTGTGGGCGGAGCTATGAGCACACCTGGCAGGTACATGAACACACAAACACACAGACACAACAGCATCATAACAGGACAGTAGAAATCTGTACAGGGTCATTAAAGGTCGTTTCACCTCCTCGTCGTCATGATCCATTAAAATTATAAAAACTGATGATGTCATCGACGTCTCCTGGAAATCAAACAACAGTTTCTGTTTCATTTAAAATCATCGCAGTGTTTTCAGACATGTTTCTGTCCGGTGAATTATTAATTAACACCGACGTGATTTCAGAAGCAAAGAGTCATTTAATAAAAACTGTTGATGTGAATCATGTCGTAAAAACTGTGTGAAGCTCAGAGCGCGGTCACTTCCTGGTTACACTGAAGGCCTTCGCACACTGAGTCTGTTTTTTTTTAAAAATCCGTCATCCAGAAGAATTCGTTACACACAGACTGAGATGTGTTTTATTCTTCTCAAGTGAAAATTCACAACACGTGACAAAATGAAAAGACACATTTCCTCCTTTGTCTCTCTCGTCACTGGAGTTACCTATCTGACATCACTTCCTCCCCATCTTTCATTTGTCACCACAGCTGCATGAAGGGGCGGAGCTACGTGTGGTCCACATCCTCCTCCTCGTCATCATCATCATCCTGAATGTCACTATCTGACATTGTCTTCACTGATTAGAGGTCAGACGTCTCTAAAGACTCTGACGGAAGCAAAAAACGCAGGAAACTGAAGCTGTTCCACGATGTTTATTGACGGGTGAAACTGTTGGGCTCAGTGTGTGAACATGACACAACGTGAGGTCGTACTTATTTATGGACATGCGACAAAACAGACTCAATGTGCGAAGGCCTTTAATGTCAAAAGCTTGGAGATGCTTCTTAAACACACCTGACATCATTCTAACCTGCTCCAATATTTTCTGCTCTGTCTGAAAACTAAAGGTCCTCCAACATGTCCGACCTCACAGGCGGTTTGTTCCTCCTCTTTAACACCACCCACAGGAGCGCTTCTGAAATTACAGATCGACACTTCCTCACACCTTAATGACAGAACTTAAAGCTCCAGTGTGTCCAATCCAAACCTTGATCTCATGGTTGTGTTCTCGTTCCCTCAGAATGAGATGTTTATGTCTACATAGGGAGCAGGTCCTTGTCTACAGAGTTCGTCTCATTCTGAGGTAACGAGAACACAACCATTAGATTAGATTTAAATCCAACACACTGGAGCTCAAAATATGTTCCGTACGTAGGGCTGAGTATCTGAACTCTTATCGACTGAATAACTCAGTACCAGGTAGGATCAAATCTCCTTCAGTCAGATCATACCTGCATTTGATCCTTTATGGTTTTGCTCGAAGCCAATCAGTGCGTTCTTTGATTTAATGTGACGTGTCATTGGCCCACAAAACCCAAACAGTCTGGTGCGATGAAGACGAGCGCGGTGGTCAGTGTGCCGACACGCCACCGAAGCGTTAGAAAGTTTGGTGACGATTTAGGCAACTTAAAGCTTCCATTCACATAATTATCGAAATGATGTAGAAAAAGGTATCAAATGACGTTCTTTATTGGTTTGAGTATCACTTTAAGAGTTCTGGTATGTTAATGTTGTAAACGCTGCTCAGCCCTGTGTGTACCTGACGTAGGTTAACTTACGTACGTCGGTTAAAAAACGCTGACTTTTGGTTTCAGACGGGACACGGTGACCTCCTAGGTCAAAGTCATGTGTTTCATCCACTTCCTGTGTACACACACTTTGTCGCTCTTTATTCTGCATCAGCTGACTTCCTGTCTTATCTCCTGTCATAATGACTACGGCCACTAGATGTCGCCACCTAACAATAGCGGTAAATATGGGTCAAAAAAAGCTCCTTGCGCAAACCACAGACTGTGTATAAAGATGGACAACATGATAGTTCCCTAAAATTGAAGCCAAAACATCTGAATGTGGCTGGCTGCAGTACAGGTCATAAACCCCGCCCCCTCCATGTTAGCGGATGGGAGCCAAACTGAAAACTCAAAGAGCATGTCAGATTAATTTTTCCCAAAGACTCTTTTTGTGTTTCAGTCAGTTTGGGTTTAATTGGTTATTTAAGGTTGTAAAAAGGAGGATGTGACATCATGATTGATGGCTGTGTGAGCCAAGCAGTGTGCGTGCCGGGTGCATGGGCGAAAACTTGGTATCACAGAGATCTGTACAGCGCAGACTCTGGCTCCAAATGACG
Organism: Epinephelus lanceolatus; assembly: GCF_041903045.1. Taxonomy (NCBI): domain Eukaryota; kingdom Metazoa; phylum Chordata; class Actinopteri; order Perciformes; family Serranidae; genus Epinephelus; species Epinephelus lanceolatus. The sequence continues at coordinate 44,577,219 of NC_135745.1, read as the reverse complement.
TCACCAGAACAAGATGGCAGCGGCAGTATCAGGACATTCTGGCTTCATTTTTGTACAGTGGGAGGAAGTGGAGACGCGTCGTCCATCTTTACGTACAGCCTATGGTACAGATGATCTCTGGGGTTGTTGTTTCTTTTCAAAGTCTCAGTTAAAAACACACTCAGATTAAACCGTGCAGAAATGATTCCCTGTCACATCACCAACAATAAATAAGAATACAGTTCGGTAACATTGCTCCATAAAACACCACCATGTTTAAACGTGAAGCAGGAGTTTGATCCACGGGGACATTTTAAATAAAGTTCAGTGTGAAGGCGTTCATTCGGGGACACTGGTGTAAACACTGGAAATAAAAGTAAAGCACTGTTCTCTCAGCAGTAACAAGGAATCAAACCTGTGACCTTTCAGTAACGAGTCCGTCCCTCTGACCTCAGATCTGTTCACTGTCCTTTAACTCCACCGAGGAAGGCTGCAGCTCGCCGTCAGTCTGCTTTAGATTCCACTCTGTCAGAAATGATGACAAACACTCAGAACGATGTTCATCCAGAGTGGATGTTTAAAGACACCTGGACACAGCGTTGGAGGCGGGGCCTGTTCATTCCCGTTAAAGTTGCTCAGCGGTGCATGAAGCCAAAAAGCTCGATTTCCTCGGTATGAAATGACCTGTATCGTCCACAGTGTGCAGCCCACAGAGCCAGCGCACTGGAGACTGAACAGCAGCTGAACAGCTAACTAGAATGGCTATAAAATGATTTGATTTGATTTGATAGACTTCTCAAATGTTATTGGAGTGAATGGATCAAATTCTGATAGTGAAACAAGTCATTTCTCTGAGGCTGTGATGCTCAGAATAATTTATCCACTGATTTACAGTCGTCTCCTTCACAACGTAAGTCTGCGGGAAAAATGGGTGTTTATGGTCTGGGGGGCGTCAGGTGACGGACCCGAATGGTGTAATTCCACTTCTGGCCACAATGTAATATTGGTTTACATGCCTGGCGCTGTTCAAAGAGCTTCGAATTTACATGAACCTGTAAAAATCTGAACCTGAGGCGCCTGCATCCACAGGATATCCAGGAAATACTCTGGGATGGTTGGCAGACGCCATTTAAAAACATTTATTAGGACACCTCAAACATCTGGGGCCGTATTCACAAAGACTCCTAGTATGAAGAGTTGCTTGACAGAAAGCGTGAAAGAGTGAAGAAAGAAAGAAAATTATTGGAACTGTGACGTTTTCTTAGAATTTCCCCTCAAAGTTAAGACGAGGTCTTGTGAAGATAAAAGTTATTCACAAAGTGTCTCAGACCGTTAAGGAGCTCCTGAGGTGAAACACTGTTCGGAGCAGAGAGGAGGACTTTATGAGTTTATGAATCAGAGGAGAAAATGGTGGAAACACAAAGAGGTCGGATAAATTCTCCAAACACTGGAGGACAGTGAGGAAATGAAATGCTACCGACTAGAGGGTGCAGGGAGAATATGTGTGGTCAGACTCAGAAGGCGTACGCACACATTTCACAGCCAATGGAATAATGCTGTAACGCCCGAAATAAAATCACAACAAGACAAGATTTTTTGGGTTCAGCAGTGAACGTTAGCAGTGTCTCAGTTCAGGGCCGCAGCCTCCAAAGGCTGCATTTGAAGGCCAACTGTGTCACATCGACGCGTCCCACGCGGATGCAGAGGATGAATCCTTTGCGGTCCAGCCTATCCCAAGATGCGTCGCACGCTGGTGACAATTGTAATTGTAAGTTAACAAACAGTTGTTAACTAGCTAACGGTTAACTGTTGTTAACATTACGTTAGCTGAAAGCACACAGCTTAAACAATCTTAATTTAATAAGTTTACCTGAAAACACGCCATCAGCCTGAAATGTATCAGATGGCGGCGTCTCCGGTGTATCAGATGCGGCCCTGAACTGAGACACAGATGTTGGCAACACTTTCACAGTCTGCAGTTCATCTCGTGTCCACTGGGTGTCCTCACACCTTACAGACTCACAGAGGGGTGTGTCACTGACAACCAATCACATCTGTTAAAGGAATGTGTCACCCTTAACGACAGGGTCGACCACACCTCCTCACTGAGGTCACAGTTTCTGTCCCTCTGAGAACTTCCCTAAATAATCCTGACCTCTGACTCCTTACTGAAAATATCTAGGCTTCAGAGCTCTGTGAGTTTTCTCTGAATGCTTGTGAATACGACTCCTGAGGTTTAATCACAGTTACAGTGATAAAGAAGCTGCTTTGAAAAAGTTCAGTATTAAGGGTGAGGAGGATTTTATTATTCTTGTTTTGATCATTGATGGGGCATGATAAGAGTGTACTGAGGCGGATCATTTGAACACGTCGCTCTGAGTGTTTGTCACCATTGATTTCAGACAGTCGATGAACCCGTGACTGAATCATAATGAACAACAGTTAGCTGCAGCCTGAGGTGACGGAGGATCAGAGGGACTGAAGGCACCGCTGACTGAACTCCAACTGCTTGTCCTTAAAATCACGTCAAACTGCAGAAGAAGAGTCGCTCAGTCTGTTGGTCAAATAAATAAATAATAAAAGGGAAGAGAGGGACGTCCCGTTTGGTCCTCTTTATTCTAACTTGGTGTTTGTTCATGTCGCTGCAGGACACTTCCTGTCCATTAAGACAATTTGGTTTGGAACAGATGGACCCGTTTGCAGAGAGGACGTCGTCTCACCTCAAACTGAAACCCCAGTCCTGTGTTTTTATTGGATGGGCTCCTCTCGCCTGGAACAGCAGCCTGTTTTCACCGCAGCGGTAAAGTGCTGCACGCTCTGTTTTTACACTCATTGTTAGAGGATCTGTCTAGGTCTTTGTCTCTCTGACTGAGACAGACAGCGGTGAAATTTGGCAACAGGTAGATTTTGGTTCTGAGAGGAGGCGGGATGATTGACTGAGGGGGCGGTGGCCCCACAGGGTCACCAGTAGAAGGACCGGGACAGGAAGTTGGTGGCGGCGCCCAGCCAGCTGTTCCCTTCCTGGCTGGATCCCACCCGGCTCACCGCCTTGTCGGGTTCCTGAGACGGGCTCTCGTCCTCCGGCAGGTAGTCCGGCAGGTCCACATTCTGCTCCACCTCCACCGAACCGTCCTCCGCCAGCGGGATCAAAACCTGGAGACAAAAACTTTTGTTGGACTTGCTTAAAGTAAGTGATAGTGTGAATGATCTAATGCTTGTGGAGTCCCACAGGGTCATCTGCTGGGTCCTCCTTTGTTTATAGCGTTTCCCAATGGTCGGAGGCTTTCCTGCTCTACTGCCGTCCTTTTTATGGAGACAACTGTTCTTTACTAACGTGTCAGAAAATTAGAATGTGTTGGATGATACCACAGGTGAACAGAAGCTCTGCTTTTCTAAGTCTGGACTCAGACAGACATCTTAATTAAAACTGGTAAACTGTGTTCCAAATGATTCTGCACAAACTGTTTCTGTTCATTTTTCCCAAACATTCAATAGAATGAAGGTTGTTTTTTTATCCTCAACAATTAGATTATAATGTGAATGTTATTACAAGTAAAACTACTGATGATGACAACAGCTTTTTTAATATTAATATAAAAGTATTCAAAATACACTGTTCCAAATTATGACGCAGTCTAAGAACATTCAAAATGAATTCTAAACACATGGTCAAATTGTTTTTTTGAAACACCAAAAACAACATGCTTACAGATAAAGTTATACATTAATATTTGACATCACTTTACTGACTCTCTTACATCGACCCTGTAGGACCATGTTTAGTTTGACTGTATTTTATTTGAGGATGACACTTTTGCCTCTCAGAGCTGCTGTTTTGAGGTTCCTGCCACCCACACTCACAGACCTTCTGTTAAGGAGGTTCTGCAGGGTCTCAGTGGGGTTGGGGTCAGGTTGTGATCGGGGCCACACCATTATTTTTCTCACCTTTTGCCCACAGCAACCATGGCAGGAAATGATCAGTTAGGAATTCTACATATTTTATGGAGGTCATTTTAGCTGTTTTCACCAAGCAGTTTAGTTTGGTGCAGTACAGTGCGCTCTTTGTCTGTTCCCACAGTGAAAAGTTGTGGGTGGTTCTAACTGGTTCTAGTGTGACGAGCTTTATAATGTGGGATGGCCTCTTTCAGTAAGTTTCGCTTTTATGAAGACCAAACTACAACTTAAGTGTGAAACTGAAATCCTGCTGATGTGTCACTCACATAATAATCTGGAACACAGTGTGAATCAGTGTATCTCATCAGGGCGGTGAGGTGGTTGCTGTGAGTCGACGGCTTTTAAAGTTATTTCCAAAATAAACAAAGACAAACATTTAGCTGAGAACAATGGACTCTTCATTCAGGGTCACTTTGACTCTGCTGCCCCCTCCTGGTGTAAAGACTTAACCTCATTTAACCCCAACAGATACATCAGCCATGTGTTCATATTGGATCCAAACATTTTAGGAAGTGGAGGCTGAGAGGACGGTCGCCTTCGTTGGAAACAGGAATGTGTGTAAGTGATAAATGGTTTATAACAGACTATAGCCCCTTTTACACTGCCAGATTTTCGGCGAATGTTGGGTCATTTTGCTGGCAAGCTGCGAGCGTTTAGACACACAGAGCCGGATTGGCGAGTTGATCCGAGGTGCCCAATTTTCTGCCTCGTAGGGTAGATATATTGGAGGAACCCTTTTAGTCACTGTTTACGTCACACGCTGAGCTACACGTTTTGTTACTTGCTCACGCCTCCCATTGCCCCGAAAAAAGGCACATTCTGTATAAACAAAAGTAGGTAGGCGGCATTTTGCTGCACCCCCCGAGTTTGTTTTTATACTGCCAATGCTGAAAAAAGACTGACTGGGCTTTCCTGCTAATTTGCACAACTCCTGTCTAAAAAGGGCTTATAATGCAGCTGTGAGCAGACTGAAGTGTTAAAGTCTTAGTTAACATCTCTACGTCCTCCTGTGGACACACTGAAGAGAAACAGATCATTAATCAAACAATAATATAATAATAAGAATAAAAAACACAACTGTGATGATATAAAATGTTTTCATAGGGTTATAAATGTTGACAAACACTGAACACTCCATCACAGTGTTAGCAGTCATTTATCTTTTTTTATACTGATAAATGATTTTAATATTTTGAATCGTCGCCTGAATTTTGTATTTTCTGAACATAAATAACAGACGTTTCCACCATAACTTGGTGCATCAGTAATCACCAGAATGCAGGAAACCGAGTGTTTGACACGATTAACTTCCTGGTGAAGGAGCAGAGCTTCTGTTCTTCATCGTTTATCTGGCAGGTTTTTCAGTGAGGCACAAACTCCATAAATCGACATGTTTTACACCTTCAGCTAGATTTAAATTCACCCCGACAAACGTGTGGAGTCAAATCAAACGTGAAAACTGAAACTGACCTCGTCTCCGTTCTCTCCTTTCACCACCTGCTGAGCCTTCATCACCTGAGTGGAGGCGATCGCAGACGCCAGAGCCTGAAAAAGGATCAGTTACAGTCAGCCATCACATGTTCTGTTGCATTCACTGACCAGGTCTGTTAAATACCACAAATAAACACACATGGTGTTAAGTTACCAGTTACCATGGTAACAGGATATGTTCGTCTACTTGCCGGGTGTTTTAAAGAATTCCAGGTTTTCCAGGATTCCTGGGAATGACTGTTTTTTTTACAGTACACGTCAGAGGGTGATGCTGTACTGTGTCTCCTGGACATTAATCTGACAGATTCATGAGACGAGCTTGTTAAATATGATGTATGATGATAGTTTGAACGACAGCACACAGAGCAGTCAGACTGTTACTGTGAGCAGGTGGTCAGACGGAAAAACTTGTTACGTCTCATTTATAGACTGAATTATTTGATCACAGAGAGGTGATGATTTGAACAGAAACAACATCCTGTTTTCAGAGTGTTGATGAAGAGGAGCGCTGGGCGTCGTCTCACCTCGGCCTTCAGGTCTGATCGGATTCGGACGATGCATCTCTTCACGGTCATCTGGAAGGTGAAGCTGATGACTCCTCTGATCTTCAGCAGAGCCTCCTCACACAGACTCCTCCGACTCTGAGCGACAGGAGAAGAAGAAGATGATGATGATTACTGTTTGAATATTCCTTACGTACTGGTCGCCCTCAGCTGTGGTGAACTGGAGCGAACACAGTGAGGAACATTTGGAGATGAAGAGACTCTAAAGTTTTTCAGCTGATCTGAAAGGTCTGTTCTGTCTTTGATTTCTCAGCCTGTAACTTTCAGACAGTGACACACTGATGAATGAATGAATGAATGATGTCATCATCGAGGGCTTCCTGCTCACCGAGTCGTCCAGTCCGTCGATGTGGAGGATGACGGTCTTGGCCCTCTTGTTGCTGGAGCCCAGGAAGAACTGGGCTTTGCGGCGGCTGCTGACGGCCTCCTCGGCCGGCTCAGAGTCGGCGCTGCTGGACGCCTGCAGGAGCTCGTAGATCTCAGACGCCAGCAGCTTCGTCTCTCCAGGAGTCGTCGCTCTATGATGACAGAACAAGAAGAAACTCTTAATGAACCAACAACGACCTCTGATGTTTAATGTAGAGTTTATAGTCCCTGTCAGTGCAGCACGGACACGCACTCTGCAGAACGCTGCCATCACAAAGAGTGACGCAGTTCAGCCAATCCCTGTGGATTCTGAGCGACCCTGCTATTTAGTCCAATCACTGTGACTTTACTTCAGATGTGTTTTATGTGCATCTAAACGTGCCACGACACTGATGGTCTCAAGCGCTCCAGGTTTTTTTGGCCCTATGTGCCACTGCTGCTAGCTTCTGTTACGTTAGTGCAGCTGAGGGTCCTGCACCGGGTCAGGTACCCAACAGGTACCTCGCAAACAGCTGTGTGACGGGTAAAAATATGTTTATGTAGAAACTCACAGGTAAAAATGAACTCCAGGTGAGAACAGTCTTTTTTTATTTTTCAGAATAAAACGCAGTAAACAGATGTGCAGTATCTGTGTAATATTCTGACAGTTTCTTTTATTTTGAAAGCCAGTGACCCAAGTGTAACCTTTGACCCCGTGGTCACATTGGTCACTGACGTGGAGGACTCCAGCCATGAACCCTGTAACTTCATTTGACCAACCACACTCTGTAAACTTAATATTCTTTCCTCTCTGTTTCGAACCTTTACTGTCTCGTGTGTGTTTTACTGTGTCAATGCTGTAGGACCAACTGTCCCTCTGGGGACAAACTGAGCTCTACTTGACGTTAGCGTGATGCTCTTCTGTCACCAACATGTGGGTCAGCTGTCCCTCTGCAGTGACACAAGGCACATCTTCAAACAAAGGTTCTATCTGCAGATGATTTTATAAACAGATGTTTTGCTCTGTGTTTGGGGCTCTCGTCCACACAGACAGTTTCAGCTCACTAAAACAGAGAACGCCCTCTGAGGTTACTGTTGTTCTGTGTGGACATTTTAAATGCAGCATTTGGAAAATGATGATGTCATCTTTTCAAATCACACATGCCCATTGATGCTTTGTGTGATGAGCTAACGTTGTGTCGGCACCGCCTGGTCTAATGACGACTTTAAACTCAACACTTCACAGATGAACAGAGGCGTCTGCGGTTTAAAGTCCACCTGAACTGACAGTTTTGGATCAGGACCAGTGGAACCAGCAGACGGTGGGACACTTTCCAGACTGGGACTGTTGTTGATGAGGAGTGGAAGGGAAACTTTCAGAGCGTCAATCGTGTGTTTCAGTGAGCTCCTTCGTCTCTGAACTGAACGAATCAAACGTTTTAAAGAGGGTAACATCAGCCTGAACACTAACGCCCGGCCGCAGGTAACGCTGCCCAGCACGTCTAGAGAAGAGGAGTCTCGCAGCTCGCCTGTTCTTTTTTTCACATGATGCATTTTCAGCAACAGACAGGAAGTGACAATGTTGTTTTAATGATCACATGACATCATACCTACAGTTTCAATGTTTATATCTGTCAGTCATAAAAAAAGTATTTACTTTCAACTCAACACTTCCTTTTTCCGTTTCAAAATAAAAGTCCCCAAACAACGCTTCTGAAGACAGAATCCCCTCACTTGTGAACACCAGGCTTTTATTGTGAAATATTTGCAGGAGCATGTTGGTGATGATGCAGCAGCTGCACGGCTCCATAATCTGTGCAGAGCTGTGGAAATACAGAAGTTACAGCAGCAGCAACACTGTCTGTGTGAACGCTGCACATGTCAATGTTTGGAGGCGTTCTAGTGCAGACGGAGACATTTTGTAAAAGGAGGTCATGTGGACAGAACTTTTTTTTTAACAGAGGGGAAAAATATCTGTTTACAAAAATACCTGCATATGTTTCTGAAAATGCCTCTGGAGACATGACACCAAACACACTGTCCTTTTGTTCTGTAAGGTGATGTGTGAGGAGACATCGATTAGAGTCAGCGATGAATGAAAAACAGTCACTGCTGTCCCTCTGAGGATTTTTTTTTTCTCTGTTTAATATCAAAGTGAATCTCTTTATTTTGGACATTTGGTCGGACAAAATGAAACACGTGAGGACATGATCTTGGACTCAGGGACACTTAATCTTATCTTGGAACACGTCATAGACCCTCCATTATTATATGAGAAACATCCCAGATGAGCAGTGTCAGTCTGCAGCTGGATCACAGATGACACGTTGTGGAACAAACATTACACCGGATTCAAACGAGAGATCCGGACTGTACGGCTGCGTCAGACTCACTTCTGTACGACGTTCTGGAGGCTCAGCATCATCCCCAGCTCCCCCTTCAGCTTCTCCCTGTTGGCTCGGCATTCTGCCAGGTACCGGATCGCCTGGGAACAACAACCAATCACAGTTAGACTGACGACAGCAGGTTGATGGCACCAACCAGCTGTACTCATCACTAACACACTCACCAGTAGGGCGGAGTAGACCACCTGAGGGTTGGGGTTGTCCAGGAACAGGATGAGTCCCGGCAGGCAGCCCTGGTCCTGGACGATGGCCCTGCGGTTCATGGGGTCGGCGGCCAGGTCTCTCAGCTGGTTGACCACGGCCAGGGCGTCCGGCTCCGCACTCATGGTTGACTGTCACTCACCCATGCAACGACCAACTGAGGACGGCAGCAGCAAACATTCAGTCAAACTCTGATACGAGTGCGAGGCTCCGACAGGTTCAGGGTCTCTGCTGTGCGTCTGTTCTCTCCAACATCAGCCTCAAACACACGCTGAGTACCATGTGACGTTACTGTACAAGGCGAGATCCAACATGGCGGCGCCCAACTTTCTCAAATATTAAATAATACCAACAGTAAACTTCTTGTCGTGACCACCACAGAAACCCCACCCCTCAAATCATCCCATTGGACAATGGGAAAAAAGCAAAGATGGTGCGGGGCGCTGTGAGGCTCTGAGCTGAAGGTTTTTCAACTCAAGGGGTTCAGAGCACTCCGGCAAACACGCCAAGGCGCCTAGAGCGCACGAGACACGAGACGCACAGACTTTGCAGCTTTTCAGACTTATTTTGTGGCTGAATATAATTTGTAGCTTCTTAAAATCTGAATGAGGATAGTGATAGTGAGATACTGGCTACAGTGATGAAACAAAACCAGCATCAGTTGGACTGTATTCATAATCAATACGCCAATGAGTATGTGTGTGTGTGGGCGGGGCATAAGCACATACAGCCAGCAGCAGCAGCGACCCACCGTCTGACACCGGCACACCGTGAGGACAGAAACAGAGGGCTCTGTGGGGACGGAGCACCTGCTGCAGCAAGCCAACACGCCGTCTGTGGTCATTTTGACTTGACCAGCTGACTTCACTACAAGCTGATTGGCTGTTGAAACAGGTGACGTGCTTTAAAACCAGCCGCCGGCCATCTGACCAGCTGAGTGTCAGGTGACACCATCAGCCGGCTTGAGTCGAGCTCAGACCGGCCAGTTCACACCGCTGACACTTTTCTCTGTGACGTTCTAAAACGGTTTCATCTCGTCGTGAATCTTTGGTCTGAACTGGACTTCAGGAGGTGATGATGTCACAGACATTCACAGCCTGACTCTGGTGTATAAGGCCACATATCAGCAGACCTCTCAGCTCGCACGCCTGCACTGAAACATCACGCGTCAGTGACATCAGCAAAGAAGAGCGTCTCACACTGAGCTGAGAACAGAGCTCATATAACATTATATATATATATATATAATATATATATATATATATATATATATATTATATATATATATATATATATATATATATATATATATATATATATATATGATCGTGTCTCTGTGCATGAAAGCTTCGCCAGTAAAAACATCTGTGTGACAGCTGAGGTGACGCACCAATCAGTTAAAAAATGCTTTGATCGGTCCCCATATTGATCCTTGAGACCTGACTGGGACGTCCTGAAGCTGAACACTCACTAAAACATGTTTGTGATTCAGATTTGATCGGCGCTGCCACGTTTGACTGCAGCTCAGCAGCAGTGACCAACATGGCTCCTGAGCTCTGATTGGTTATTATGTGATCCTTGCAGATGCCATCAGGAGCAGTGTGAGGAGGCAGAGGAGGATCAGGACACAGTGTCAGCTATGTAAAATAACTTGTCATATCTTCAGTGACGTACTGTGGCTTTGATAAATGATCAGTGTGTGACTGTCTCTGTGGTTGTTTACTTACTGTGTTCACTGTAAAGAACAAACATGAAAACTGTTTATGAAACTCTGCCTTACTGAACTTCAACCAATAATCTGTCAGGTTAACGTCACTGTGTGCGCCATGTGTCTGTTACCTGAGGAGGTCTCTCACAGCAGAGACAGCCCATAATAACCCCAGAGGTGGAATATAACACAGAACCCTCACTCACACATCAAACTTCTGCTGCACTGCATTTACTCTAAAAGCTTTAGTCACTGGTTCATCTGCACAGTCAGGTTTTTATTTAAAATATACCCAATAATAAATAATCTGCTATACTCAGTAAAATGCAAAACAAATATTCAAAAATAAAATTAAAACCTGGATTCACAAACAAATGTTTAAAAGTTGTAAATGTCACTAAAACATCTACAAACACTTCTTATTTATTTGTAGTTTTAGTTTTAATGTGTGGCATTATTAGTGTTTCTGCAGGTCTGTTCTATAATTTACAAAACTGTAAGTTTCCAAATCTTGTTTTGTGTTTGTGGAGGTTGTTGTTTATTTACAGATCACACATGAACACACAGACTGTTGACTTCCTTTAGTTTTGCTTCTTTAAATACAGTTTGATGCTCGTGTATGAATCTGTGTATTTTACAGGTTATCACTACTTTAACTTCAAACCCCTGAGTGCCTCTGCCACTGATCACCTCTGCAGACATCCAGTTCAGTATAATGTAAGTGTGAGCCTGTTATAGATCAACCTGCTATCAGCACAGCCATGACACTAAAACACACACACTTCAAACATTATTAGTATTATTATTATTGTTATTATTATTGTTATTATCATTGTTGTTCCCTGGTGGATGAAGCATAAGTCGAGTTCACCAGAATATTCTCTGATTTATATCCCGTCATGTCTGTGGGGCGCGTGAACTCGTCCTGGTTCACAGAAACTCGTTAACTCGTCAGAGTCCATCGTTATGTTCGGCGTGTCCTCACAGACCGCACACACGGTGATGTGCCGCCGGGAGCGGGTGTTGTCACCCTGCCAGTCCGGCTCTCAGGCGGTGTATTTGGGGTCAGAGCAGCTGTGTGACCCGCCGGCTGTGGATGAATGCTAATGCTAACAGTGCTCACCTCTGACGGTCACCGGCTCCGAGCGGCTAACGGCTAACGTTAGCGGCTAGCAGTCGCGTTAGCTTCTCCTCCGTCAGTCTCACGGTGAACAGACATGAACAGCAGGAAACACGTCACGGCTCCGAGGCGGCAGCTGACTGACGTCATTCACAGGTTAATATTTATAACATTTATATGTGAATTAAATAAAGACACGTTGTGTGTCAGGTGCTGCTCACTGTGACGGTAAATAAACGAAGGCGATTCTTCCTGCTGAAAAGAACCCAGCGCGGACACGTATCAATGTTGAGCTCTGTGATTGGATGGCGAGCCGCCACCTGATTCTGCTGACCAATCAGCTGCAGTGTTCTAAGAGTTAAAGGGCCCACGCCCTGTGGGTGCTGGAGAACTGATGCAGGATCAGTTTTAGTGGTGGAGACAACAAACAGCCGTGGAAAGTAACGAAGTACATTTCGAGGGCTTGGAGCCAGAGGGGCGTAAGTGGCTTTTGACAAACTTTACAGGAGAGACAAAACAAAATTTTGACCACACTTCAATCAACTGTATCTATTAACCTTAAACCACAACATTGCAACCACAGACATACTTACATGAATGAGTATTTAAGTAATAAACTTATGGCATATTAACACAATGAACATGTTCTAAAACATTTTAAAATAAAAAAAAAAATATGGCAAAAATGTCAGATACGCCTTTTTGGCACCAAACATTTCCAAGTCTTCTATGGACATATGGGGCCTATCTGCTGAACAATGCAGATCTCCAGTGTCTCCACTGAGTGGAGTAGGAGGAAGGTTCCTGTAAAGTTACGGGCTGCCTCTGGATGTAATTTAGAGCGATAACTCTGGTCCACACTCCAACACAGTAGGTGGCGGTAATGCACCTCAACGTTGGTTGCCACCCGCCAAAAACACCAAAAAGAAGAAGAAGAAGAAGAAGAAGAAGATGTGTGCGCCGTTAGCCGATAGCGGTGTCTGTAATAACTCACTAAATGGCCTGTGAAAAAAATATTTTTTCCAGCGGATGTCTTAGTTACAACATGATTGAGCTAACTAAGATATCCGCTGGAAGGAATATTTTTTTCACAGGCCATTTAGTGAGATTTTTTTTACATGGCGGGGGAAGCTATATGAACGAGCTAACCCTCGTCTGCTGAGTTTTTTTATTTTTTTTCTTAACTTTATTTAAATTCCAAAGATTACATGACCTTTCAATAAGTAATATACAGATATTTCAATACAACAATAAAATTCCTTCTCAGAGGTCATTGTAATTTTTTTCTTTTTTAGTTAAAACAAATCTGATAAGCAGTGAACATGCACAGTTACGTTTTAGACTGAGCGTAAACGAGTGTAACATAAACAGATAACTAGGAAACCATAACCAAATAACAAGAGAAAGCCATAAAATTAAAGGGTAAAAAATAAGTAAATAAATAAATAAAAATAAAATAAAAACATTTCAATTATCACTTTCTGGGGTCAGATTGAAAGACAAAGCAGATAACACACTGTAAAGGCATTCAGCATTCTTAGATCCAACTTCTTTCAAAGAGTCCAAAAAGATAGCAAGCTCCTTCAACAGAACATGAAAATGAGGTGTGACAGACATGAATTTACATTTATGTATAAAGTATTTTGCAAGTATAATGATATTGTTTAATAGAAACTCAGTTTTTGCGTCCTCCAAGACAAGACCAAATTGAATATTTTCATAACTTAGGGGTGACAAAGACAAGTTATTTTCCAAGAACCACTGATAAAGATCTTTCCAAAACCTATCAGAGATGTTACATGAGAAGAAAAGGTGTTCCTGAGTTTCAATGTTATTTTCACAGAATGTACATTCATTAACATCAACATTAAATCTAAGGCGCAATAGTTCTTTACATGGATAAATCTCATTCATTGTCTTAAAGTGCACTTCTTTAGCTTTCGGTGGAATAGAAAATTTCAAATAGTTACATCTAATTCTCTTAGTGGTGGATGCAGCAGTAGTGTATCTTTCTAATATGGATCTTCTTTTTAAGGGCGATGGGAAACATCCTTTGGAAAGTAAAGATCTTAGAAATTGATTTTTGCTACATTTATCAGCTGAAAAAAGACAGTCTTGAATGAATAAAGGGTACATTCGAGGTATTGTTGATTCATAAAATAAATATCCTTTGATTGTAGCTATAAGAGCTTGAGGTATTGCTTTAATCACATCACTAAATAATTCTCTGGTACAGTTTAAGTTGTACTTGTTCCTGAATTCTGTAAATTCCAATATATTGCCTCTGTCATCCAATAAATGTAGGATAGACCAGATTCCCTGGTCTGACCATTCTTTGAAGTAAAAGGACTTCTTTTTTATCAAAATATATCTATTATTCCATATTGGAGTATTGTGGGGGGAGAAATTATGTTTGAATATTAATTTCCAATAATGGAGGACCTGTTGGTGAAATTTGGAAAGTTTGACTGGCAGTTTACTTATTTCAAAATCACACTTCAATAAAAATTCCACACCCCCAAAATCCAGAAACAACTTCGTAGGAAGATTAAACCAAAAATTTTCATACTGTTTGATAAAACTCTGCAACCACTTCAGCTTTAGTGAGCCATTCATGGGATCGAAATCAATTGCATTCAAACCTCCTTCTTCCAAAGATTTAATGACATCATTCTTCCTAATATAATGATGTCTATTTTTCCAAATAAAATTAAAATTGTTTTGATTAATAATCTTAATTATATGATCAGGGACGTTCAAAGAGTACGCTGGGTAAATCAATCTCGATAGACCTTCCATTTTTGAAAGCAAAATTCTTCCGAAAATAGATAGGTCCCTTTGTAACCATGTATTCAAAATTGTTTTACTTTTTTTCAGAATGTTCTCAAAGTTAGCCCTCTCTCTATCTTTCAAATCCTTAGACACTGTAATTCCTAAATATTTGACTTCTTTTTTGATTGGAATGCCTTCAATAGATGTTAGAGGTTGGTCATGAATCGCCATCAATTCACATTTATTTAAATTCAACTTAAGACCAGAAGCTTCTGAGAAGGAGGAGATAATTTTTAGAGCTTTCGGTATTTGAGCGGCATTTTTTAGAAATAAAGTTGTATCGTCCGCTAGTTGGCTTACAACTAAGGGACAACCCATAACATTTAGCTGCTTGACATCCTCACTATTTTTTAACATAATAGCTAAAATCTCCGCCGCCATAATAAAGAGTAGAGGAGAGGCAGGGCAACCTTGACGGATACCCCTTCTCACCTCAAATCTGCTGAAGGTGCCAAATGGTATTGATACTGAACTATTTATGTCATTATAAAGCATATTGATGATCTCTCTGAAGCCATCACCAAAACCGAAGTGTTGCAAAGTGTCCAAAATAAAAGGGTGTTCCACTCTATCGAATGCCTTGCAAAAATCTAAAAATAAAATAAAACCATCATCCTCAATTCTGTCACTATAATCAAGTAAATCCAACACTAGCCTGATATTGTTATGGATGGAGCGTTCTTTAAGGAAGCCAGATTGTGTTTCACTGATAATTTGTGCCATACCTTCTTTTAATCTGTCAGCAATAACATGGGCAAACAATTTATAATCGACATTAAGTAGTGTAATAGGTCTCAGATTCTCCAAGTATTTTTTATCCTTGCCAGGTTTGGGGATAAGGGTTGTTAATCCTTGCTTCATTGTGGGCATTAGGGACTTGTTCGTGAAGCATTCACAAATAGCAAAAAATAACAGTTCTTTTATTTCATTCCAAAAAAATTTATAAAAATTTGACGATAACCCATCTTGTCCAGGTGCTTTCCCTAAACTAAGTTTTTTGATTGCATTATCCAATTCATACATTTCAATTTCAGCATCACATAGTTCCTTGAAATCAGTGCTGATTTTGGGGATGTGATGTTTAATACTTTGGAAAAGGGCATCAGATTTCTCTTTAGAATGAGACGAGGAATATAAATCTTTGTAAAATCTATGGACTTCATTAGACAGCTGTTTAGAGTCCGTGCATTCGACATCATTCATCATAAGCACATTAATTGCATTTCTTTCTTGTCTTTTTTTTTCTAAGCCACAGAAGTACGCAGTATTTTTCTCCCCCTCTTCTAACCATTTGGCCCTGGATCTTACATAAGCCCCTCGTGCTTTCCTCAAGTACATTTCATCTAGTTTCGATTGGAGGTTTATGAATATATTTTTGTCTGACTCTGACATAGGTGTCTTTTTACAGCAGTTATCAATATCTTGTACTAGCTTAAATTCCTGGTCCCCGAGAGCTTTGCTTCTTTTTTTCCCAAATTTGATTGAGATTTGTCTGACCCTGTACTTAAAAAACTCCCACCTATTACAATAGCTACCTATTGTTGAGTCAAATTTTATCTCTAATATCAAATCTTTAATTAAATTACAATATTCATCACATTTCAGAAGGTCACCATTAAATTTCCAGTGTGTTTTTCTTTTGTTATTGTGTAGTGAAGGTTGTAGCACAAGAGATAAAAGGCAATGATCAGTTAGGGGTGCACTTGACATTGATACATCTGAAACAAAATCTACTAGTTCAAGTGTTGATAACCATAAGTCAATTCGAGATCTGGCATTTCCATTCGGTTTTATCCATGAAAATTGACTGATATTCATATTCCTACTTCTCCATATGTCAATAAGTGCATGAGTATTACAGAAATCAAGTAGAGTTGTATTATAATGATTATCACTGAATTTAGATGGACATCTATCAAGCCAGTCATCAGGAGCTAAATTAAAATCTCCTCCGAACAAGATCAGGTTTGTGCTGTAAACATTTCTGTATTCAGTGAGAATATCAGAGATTTCTGATAACATAAGCTTATTTAGATTGAGGGTACTATAACCATAAATGTTAATTAGAATAACAAACGAACCTTCAATGTTTAAAACAACTGCCAACCAATGACCATTTTCATCAGCTTTATGTGTAATTACGTTTCCAGGACATCTATTAAAACAAATGGCAACACCTGCAGATTTGTTGGAACCATGACTGAACAGCACCATGTCTCCCCACTGACTCGTCCAGAAGGTGGTGTCAGAAGCACATGAATGCGTTTCTTGCAGGAAGACACAATGAGCTTTTTGTCCTTTGCAGCATAAAAAAATAGCTTTTCTTTTTACATTGTCCTTGAGACCCCTTGTATTCAGTGAAATAAAAGATAAATTGGCTTTCAAAACATTCATTCGCTGGTTAACCTCGCAGCAAACAACAATCAAACAGTTATAAAGGAAAGAGTGAAAAAGAGTTTTTTTTTTCTTTTACTCTGAAAAAAACGAGTAGAGACTTCCTCTGTAAACATTCCCCCACGTACCTTTTCAGATATGTATGTGTCCAATAGAATGACACATCTTTCAAACAACAATCAAATCATTCTTGGATACGGCGACCGTTAATGAAAGCAAATGGGCCTCTGAAATAAGCCTTCTCGCCCGCCTTCTTTGCCTGGCTGATCCGTGGCCACAGCGTGTGAGATCCTCCACAAACTTCACTCCGGCTTCCTGGCACACTCTCGAGTCCTTTGTCAGCTTCCAAAATGCATCACGATGCTGCCTCCGTGTGAATTGGATGATGATGTAGCGTGTTCTGTTCTCAGTTCTTTGTCCAATCCGATGCACTGTGTCGACGATATCATCCATTTTCTGCTCCCAGTGTGGTGCTATCTTACTGAGGAGGCGAATGACTTCACCTCTCGTATCTTCACTGATTTTTTCCGGCATTCCTTTAATCCTTACGTTCCACCTGCGTTTGTATCGGTCTTGTTCTCTGGACCTCTCCTTCAGAGCCACATATTCTGCCCGCAGGCTACTTAGCTCTTTCTCCATCACCGATACCTTAGTTTTACAGTCCTTCACCTCCATAGCGTTGAACTCAGATGCCTTAGTGAGGTTAGCTATCAGGGCACAGTTCTGCTTCATCTGTACGCTAAGGTCTTCTAGCTTCTTTTCTTGCAGGTCAAATCTCGTAGCCAGCATGTTAATAGCGGCTAGAATGGTAGAATTTGTCACTTCATCGTCAGTAACTTTCACTACCTTGCGGGTATGTTCTCCTTTGGATGGTGTTGATGGGGCTGACTGACATATTTCATCCAGACCCTGCTTTTCGCCAGAGCAATCGGTCTCCATCTCCACAAGATCCTGTCGAGCATAGTCGTGTTCACCCCCTCGCTTGTTATTTTTCAGACGAGACTGGCTCATTTTGTTGTGTATTTTGAGGAAAAGTACTTAATTAACTTCTAGAATAGTCTTACGGTGGGGATAAGAAGTTAAAACACTTGTTTGAGGAAGTTTAAGTAGGAGTAGCTCACTAACACGACCGCTCAGTCCGCCATCTTCCCGCCTCCTCTCGTCTGCTGAGTTTTAAAAATGCCGGCTATTTTGTTGCTTTCTGTTGACGTCACATCCCGCCTTCAGTATATCCAATCAGCACCAAGTAATCCCCAAGCCCCAGCCGGGAGTCTTTCGGGGCCGTTCTGAGTACCTACCCCGAGGCAGGGACTTGTTTAGCCCCTGTAAAAGTTCCAGAACTCTGTCCTTCGGGGGTGGTTCCTGCGGTGGAGACACGCACCAACGGCCCCGGCCCCGTAAAATTACCCCGAAGTTCCTGCGGTGGAAACGGGCCTCATGTCTACTGTCTCAGTCCCTCGATCCTCTTCTGTCTCCATGTGTCCCTCATCAATTGCATGATCTGTCTCCCTGTCTGTCTCTCTTCCTCCATCTTCTGCTGTCTCCATGTGTCCCTCTCTCTCTTCCATCTCCTCATCTCTCTCCCTCATCTCATGCTGTGTTCCTAAATGATATCATTAATATTTATTAATATCCTACATGAATGCCCTGATACTAATAATTCAGGGTAAGGATTAGATAAGGTGAATGTTCAAACTTATTTTCTATGCAAGTCAGAACTCACTTCCTCCATCTTGTGCTGTCTCCATGTGTCCCTCAAGTTGATCTCTCTTCCTCACCTCATGTGGCTGTGTCACTTAATGATTAACACATTAATATTTATTAATATAACATCCTACATGAGTGCCCTGAATCTATTAGTTCGAAGCTAGGGTAAAGTAGATTATGAGAAAGTTCAAAAGAATATTCTGTCAGAACACTAGGCTAGCTAGCAGGCACGGTTAACCAGATCAGACCAAAACAATGGGATTAACATTAGCCATGCTAGGCTAGGCTAACAAGGTAAGGCTCTCAAAGCATGATAATGTCTTACTGTCATCACTCTTGTGAGGAAATACATTCAAAAGCCACTCTGACTCACCTTCAACTTCTTCAATATAGAATTCATCAGTTTGTTTCATAATATTAATCAAAATCTTTTCTGCCTCAGACAGTTCCATGTCCGTGTCAGCCATTTTGAATGCTGTTTAAGGGCACCAACTACACTTAGGCCCTTCTGGCTCTGAAACATGTGGGTCCTACATGTATTTTTCAGAGCCAGAAGGGTGTAAGTGGACTTACGCCCTTCTGGCTCCAAACATTACTCACACTTTTGTGTTAGGTCTTTATTGTTTTGTTGCTTTATTCAATACAGTTTGATCTCAGATAGGTCTTTTTGGCACCATTGGATAGAGCTCATCGAGACCTTTATTTTGATATATTGAACCCATATTCGCCCAAAATGCCACTTACACCCCTCTGGCTCCAAGCCCTCGATTTACTCAAGTACTTCAGGCTACTTAACCCTTTAATGTCCACACTTTAAAAAAACCTATGGGGAACAGTTTCTTTGTATTTTTCCTTTGGGCAATAAACAAAAATCAGTGTTGTTTGTTTATTTGTTTGTTTTTAACTTTACGCATCTCCCAAACGGTGCAGATGGTCAGTGGTAAAAACAGAAGGAAATAAAAATCTAGATTACAAACCATATCCTGATATAATGCTGTTAGCATAGCAACATGTCATCATGGAGTCAGTAGTGTTATCAGCACAATAATTATTTCCATGTCTCTAGATATTTATCATCACTGTACTTTGACAACATCTCAGAAAAGGTCAAGAATTATACTAGTTTTTATTTTCATCAAATATAAAGTGAAATAACATTTAAGAACAGTGAATATTCATCTTTTTTGATTTCATAAAAACTAAATGTATTATCTCAGCATCACTACCTTTACTGGAAAAAAGACAAGTCAACTGTTTGGTAAAAGATTACACTTACAAAATTATTCCAGTATATATGTGTTGGATAACATTACATAAATCGTTTAACAAGGAATGTGACGTAAGATTAGCTTCACTACCTTTACCATAAAATGACAAATGAAGCATTTAGTAGAGCATGTTTTGTAATCATTATTCGACCTTTCTAGTTATTATTATTATTATGATGATTATTATTTTGTGTAAAGTAAATCTGTTGAGTCAGCTCTCGTGTCTGGAGTGACTGGAACAGCAGATTGTTTAAAGACACAGCGACATCTAGTGGATATTTTTATCATGACACAGCGATGGAGTAAATAATCAATAATTATCATCTTCATCGATTAAATCAGGCTGAGTTCAACACATTTTTCATTAAGATATAGTGACTCAAACTGAGCTGTACCAAACAGCTGTTCAGATTAATGTACAGTGGTGGGATAACATGGCACTATGAGCTCTCTAAGATATGACAGAGCCTGACCAGTTCACTCTCTCTGCGTAATATTGTGAAAATTAGGCCTATCCTGACCCGAAAAGATGCAGAAAAATTGGTCCACGCTTTTGTTACCTCTAGGCTGGATTACTGTAACTCTCTATTATCAGGTAGCTCTAGTAAGACCATTCATTCATTCATTCATTCATTCATTCATTCATCATATTTCTCCTGTTTTAGGTTCTCTACACTGGCTCCCTGTAAAATCCAGAATTGAATTTAAAATCCTACTGTTGTAATTGTAATTTCATTTTCTTTGTGTATTCTTTGTGTTTTCAAATACCTCAGATGTCTAGACCTCTTAACCTCCCACCTAGATAGAAAAATCCTGCAGGATACACCAGGTGTGAAACACACCCTACGGGGTCGGAGCCAATACTTGCAGCAGACGAAAGAGTGTGAAAACAATGGGTAGGGGCGCCGCTCCCTGCCGCAGACAGAAGGGTGTGAAACACACCTTAAGAAGCGATCCTCAGGTATAAATGTTAAAGCTTCCCCATGCTTGGGGTCTTTCTTCATTCTGACTGCTCGTGTGATGACTGACCTTTTCTTTGCAAAGAAAATAAAAACCTTGTCGGCCGGCAGAAGTCTCTATTTCATTATTCACCAGCAGCAGAGAATTTCCACAACAATTTGGTGTCAGAAGTGGGATCCGTCGAACAATCATCCCCACCAGAACACTGCGCTCTGAGAACGCAGGGTTACTCGTGGTCCCTAAAGTCTCCAAAAGTAGATCAGGAGCCAGAGCCTTCAGCTATCAGGCTCCTCTCCTGTGGAATCATCTTCCTGTTACGGTCCGGGAGGCAGACACCGTCTCCACATTTAAGACTAGACTTAAGACTTTCCTCTTTGATAAAGCTTATAGTTAGGGCTGGCTCAGGCTTGCCCTGTACCAGCCCCTAGTTAAGCTGACTTAGGCCTAGTCTGCCGGAGGACCCCCCTATAATACACCGGGCACCTTCTCTCCTTCTCTCTCTCTCTCTCTCTCTCTCTCTCTCTGTCTCATTGTGTCATACGGATTACTGTTAATTTATTATGCTGATCTGTTCTGTACGACATCTATTGCACGTCTGTCCGTCCTGGAAGAGGGATCCCTCCTCAGTTGCTCTTCCTGAGGTTTCTACCGTTTTTTTTCCCCGTTAAAGGTTTTTTTGGGGAGTTTTTCCTGATCCGCTGTGAGGGTCATAAGGACAGAGGGATGTCGAATGCTGTAAAGCCCTGTGAGGCAAATTGTGATTTGTGATATTGGGCTTTATAAATAAAATTGATTGATTGATTGATTGATGACTCTCCAATGCGCATACCTTTGTTCCATTTTGCTCCCAAACTCAATTGCTGTTTGTAAATGCCTTCAATCAATCAATCAATCAATCAATCAATCAATGCAGGCACATATTGGTGTGGAATTGAATATCCAAGCTCTGATATGTACAGACAACTCACAGTCATAGTCAATGGGCCACCAGACCCATATGACGCCCCACTTAACATGCTGTCAGATGTTAAGACTGCCTCGCCGACCTCTGAGATAGAAGACAACCACCTCGACAACTTAAACATCGCTGATCACAAAGGCGACACAGTGCAACAAGCCCTCAGACAATGCAATGACAACAGTGCATGTGCTCTAGCCATAGGCGTTTCTAGCCCGTTTTTGGGGGTGCTGAAGCACCCCTAAATTGAATCCCAGCACCCCTAAAATTTGAGAAATTTTTTTTTTATTATTATTATTACTGTATGTCCCTTTTTAACAAGTTAGAAAAGTGTCAAAACCATACAGGACTTGGTTGAAACGTAATATTTTAACAACAAAAATACAGCACCCCCCCTTGCCTCAAAAATGGTTTGATCCACCCCATCCCTCCCACCTTTCCTGCACAGAGCAATGCGCTGCCTTCCAGAGTGGGTGACATGTGGCACATTTCTTAACTTCTACCACTCAATACCAACACATTATTATCATACCAACACATTATTATCATTACCAACACATTATTATCATTACCAACACATTATTATCATACCAACACATTATTATCATACCAACACATTATTATCATACCAACACATTATTATCATTACCAACACATTATTATCATACCAACACATTATTATCATTACCAACACATTATTATCATTACCAACACATTATTATCATACCAACACATTATTATCATTACCAACACATTATTATCATACCAACACATTATTATCATACCAACACATTATTATCATTACCAACACATTATTATCATTACCAACACATTATTATCATACCAACACATTATTATCATACCAACACATTATTATCATACCAACACATTATTATCATACCAACACATTATTATCATTACCAACACATTATTATCATACCAACACATTATTATCATACCAACACATTATTATCATTACCAACACATTATTATCATACCAACACATTATTATCATACCAACACATTATTATCATTACCAACACATTATTATCATACCAACACATTATTATCATTACCAACACATTATTATCATACCAACACATTATTATCATACCAACACATTATTATCATTACCAACACATTATTACCATACCAACACATTATTATCATTACCAACACATTATTATCATTACCAACACATTATTATCATACCAACACATTATTATCATACCAACACATTATTATCATTACCAGTCCTCATTTTTGCTGCATTTAATCATAGGTCACTGTTTATGTTCTCAGGTAGGAGTTAGCTGACGTTTTTACTAGCTAGGAAACGTTACAGGTGGTCAGTACCACTGTCCTCTGTTTGAATTAGCTGTTGTGTCATGTGCATGTGTTAATATTAAAGCCAAGGTGCTACTGACTAGCTAACTGACTGGATGCCCATTAACATTATAACTCCTATTGTGTGTATTTATTATTATTATTTTGTAGATTTCAAGCACTTTTCTTTTTTGAAGTGTGTTTTTATTTATGTATTTGTATTATATAATACAGACAAGAAGGAAAAAGGCAGAGACAAACATTGAAAAAGTCAATAACTGTTAATGTGTTAATGTTACATGTTGTGCATTGCATTTCAAATAGAAGTCCAAAAAATAAGTCCAAGGTCCATTTTTGGTATTTTTGGTCCTCACTATAGGGCGCTGCTTTACCCCAGAAACATACATACTGTTTATGTGTATGTTGAGGAGCTGCTGTATCAAAATGAGTTGTCTTCCTCCAGAAATCAGGGTTACGATATGTTTCTTTTATGATTCCACTCCATTCCTCTTTTGCTGTGGCTCAACATTTAAATAACCTTTATCAGATTTGATGGTTTAGTCACAGACGTTCTCAAAAAGTGTTTTTCTTTCACAAATGTGGGAATGAAATTGAGTTAAAATGTACAAAACAGTGAAATTTATCTTGGCTGGCCGGGCAGCTGTCTGGGTGCTCAGCACCCCGAAACCTCTGGTCCTAGAATCGCCCGTGGCTCTAGCTCTTTTACACAAAAAAGAGTTGAAGATTCCTGGTGACTGTTGGGTTTGTCATGCTTTAGCAGCTAGATGGCAAGCAAAACCTCTGACAGCAAATGTTGTGTTACAAGGCCACGTGAAAGAATCTTGGGGCAGGAAAGATCATGGTAAATGCAGTGTCCCCCTGGGAATGATGATGTTACTGATTGCTGGCCAACAAATCAGGAGTAATGTCTCAGTTGCTCCACATCCCAATATTACCTGCATTGATTCCCATTCAACCCCTAGTAACATGGCATTTGAAGTTCCTCTACAGCATGCAGAGACTTGTGTTTGTTGAACATCATCATCAGGTCCTTACCTAGGCCGATCAAATTGTGAAACTAGAGTATTTGTGAATACTACAACATCAACCAGTTGTTCTCACAGATGGCCTAATAACACCCTGACAAGATTTGCCTGCCCATTCAAACGGCTTTCATCCCAACCAGAAATAATGTGGTCTTGCGGTAGAAAGGCCTATCATGATTTGCCACCTCTATTTCAGTGGTCTGGTTGTTGCCATTCATCAATTGTTACAACTGATACAAAAGTCTTCCATAAGAAGGCTCCTACCACCAACATTCAATCCACCACGCATTTTCGAGTTCACAGAGATATTACTGGTGTTCCCTCCAAATATGATGGTTATGTACTAGCTGACCCCTGGACTTCTCCCAACACCAATGTTGGCTGGTCTCTATTTCTAGGAGGTGGAACGGCTGCAGCCCTGAACAAGATTAATGGACTGGCTTGGTCTGTTCTTTCCTTAGCAAACCAAACTGAAGCGGCTCTTACCTTAATCAATACTGAAATGTTTGCAATTAGAACAGCAGTTATCCAACACAGACTTGCTCTCGACATTATTTTAGCTGAAAAAGGAGGTATTTGCAAAATACTTAATGTTTCTTGTTTTTATGTCCCTGATGAATACGAGAACATCACCGACATCATCAAAGATATGCAAGATGCCATTCGACCCCCACCAGTAGCAAATGACTCATGGGCCTCCTGGCTAAAGTCTTGGGGCCAACAATGGTCATCATGGTTTGTAACAATGATAATCCCAGTTGTAATTATTTTCTTTTTGCTCAGCACCTTAATTCCGTGTGTGTTGAAATGGCTGTCCAACGTACTCACTAAGAAGGTAATCTAATCTTCCACATATGTTCATGTGAATGTTAACAATGCCGATCAAAATTCAGCCTCATTTCACATTCCTGATGCCCATCATTACCCCAGCTCAGCCTCTGACTCTGATGATGACATTTTGTAAATAATGTTTTCTTTTTTTTGTTTTTGCTTTTTTTTTGTCATTTCTCTCTCTCCTTTTCCTTCAATTTTTGCATACATATTTTTCGCTTTTCTTTTTTTTTTGTTTTAGTGATTAATCAATAATCAAAAGAGGGGAATTGTAATTGTAATTTCATTTTCTTTGTGTATTCTTTGTGTTTTCAAATACCTCAGATGTCTAGACCTCTTAACCTCCCACCTAGATAGAAAAATCCTGCAGGATACGCCAAGTGTGAAACACACCCTACGGGGTCGGAGCCAATACTTGCAGCAGACGAAAGAGTGTGAAAACAATGGGTAGGGGCACCGCTTCCTGCCGCAGACAGAAGGGTGTGAAACATACCATAAGAGGCGATCCTCAGGTATAAATGTTTAAGCTTCCCCATGCTTGGGGTCTTTCTTCATTCTTCAGTTAGGGCTGGCTCAGGCTTGCCCTGTACCAGCCCCTAGTTAGGCTGACTTAGGCCTAGTCTGCCGGAGGACCCCCTATAATACGTCTCTCTCTCTCTCTCTCTCTGTCTCTCTCTCTGTCTCTCTCTCTCTCTCTCTCTCTCTCTCTCTCTGTCTCATTGTGTCATACAGATTACTGTTAATTTATTATGTTGATCTGTTCTGTACGACATCTATTGCACGTCTGTCCGTCCTGGAAGAGGGATCCCTCCTCAGTTGCTCTTCCTGAGGTTTCTACCGTTTTTTTCCCCGTTAAAGGGTTTTTTGGAGAGTTTTTCCTGATCAGCTGTGAGGGTCATAAGGACAGAGGGATGTCGTATGCTGTAAAGCCCTGTGAGGCAAATTGTGATTTGTGATATTGGGCTTTATAAATAAAACTGATTGATTGATTGATTGATTGAATTCTTAATAACTTTGTAAACATTTTATTTGAAGGAGGTTTTAAACAAGGCCTGTGGGGTTTTTGCCTCTCCCTGCACTGTATTACATTATTCATTTTTGGGTGGGGGCCCATAGAGAGAGTTGGCCCTCTGGCAATGTATTGGCTGCAGAATGGGCCCTTCTGTGTTCAAAGAAGAACTCTCATTAAATTAAAAACATTGGCTGTAACTGCCGTTGAAAAAGAGAAACACATCTCCATCATGTTCATTTTTCTTTTTTTATGAAATACTGATTGACATCTTTAATAAAGTTATATACTTATTCTTTCACTGTAAACAAAGTATTAAAATTGTTAATTCTTATGTCTTTGGTTACATACATGCAGTATATACAGTGATGATTGCTGGGTAATGCATGTGTTGATGTTATCCACCGTCAGATCTCTGATCATGTGAGATGATATGTGTTAGTGTGTACTGGGGCCCTTCAAAACTACCTTTCACCACTGAGGAGGAGGAGGGTGTGTGAACCTTCAGCTGAGGTCTGTTTCTACATATGTTCAACACTGAAGACGTGACGTGTGGACTGTGGAGGATTTAGAGTTGTTTGAAGGACGTAGCTGTGGTGAGTACTGAAAGCAAGGAAACAAGTGATGGAACACGACAAGTCATTGATTACTGATTTTGAGTTGGTCAACATGACATGTGACACATGAGCAACTGGTCCAGAATGCTGACAAAAAGAAGTCTGCAGCAGTGAAGGAATCACTTCTGGTGTCAGCTGTGAAGAACTCACTCCAGTCAAGAATGAAGAGTACAGTTTAGAAGGCAGCACTGTTACTCTGTCCTACAGATACTCCAAACAAGCAACTGGTGGTGATTATTGATCCTCTGGTGTTGTTGAAAAACCACCTGAGCTCCTCCAGCTCAGCGGTACAGAACCAACAGAGTCTCACAGAGATTAGACACCAGCTTTCCATGTAAACTGTCTGGATGAAATCAAGGCAATGACCTGCACATCTCCTCTGCTGTGTACTACTGTGCTGTGAGGCCCACAGTAACAGGAAACACCAAAACTCTGTACAAAAACCTGACAGCTCCTCACTCAACATTTACACACTTCAGCTTCTCCTTTTATTCAACAACAGCGCTGTGACTCAAGCATCATTGATTTCATGATCGTACCAGGGTGGCTGATGAGATGTCAGTGTTGAGAGTTCCTCAGCAGATGATGAAGATGAAGGACCAATGATGTGAAGGCCCAGATCCATCAGAGTATCAATGTTCTTCCTCTGTCTCCTCCCCTCTCACTGCAGACATGAAACACTGGCTGAGAAACATCCTGATTCTGACTCTCTGTCTAGGTAACTCTTTAAACCTACTGATTGTTCTTCTTTAATCAATCATCTTTATTGATTCATCTCTTCCTCTGCATGTTCTCTTCTTCCCCAGAGTGTAAAGGAGAAGACAGAGTGATCCAGCCAACAGGAGATGTCATCGCTACTGAAGGACACACAGTTACACTTGGCTGTACATTTGAGACAACTAGAGCTGGTCCCACTTTGTTCTGGTACAAACAGGATCTAAATGATTACCCAAAGTTTATGCTACGAGGCTACTCTAGAGCAAAAGATGCTGAAGTTTCTCAGGAAGACAGATTTGATGCAACACTCAACAAGACATCAGTTCCTCTGAAGATCCAGAAGCTTCAGCTGTCTGACTCTGCTGTGTACTACTGTGCTGTGCAGCCCACAGTGACAGGAAACACCAAAACTCTGTACAAAAACATTATGAGCAAAGACAACACAATACTCCACAACATCCACTAGAGGGAGTCACACACTGTTAGACTTTAACAGGAGGTCCAAATAAAGTCTCCAGTCTTACAACAAGTCAGTTACAACAGTCTTACTACTTACAACAAAGCCACAAAACACAGAAGACTGAATCTACTGCATCAAATATGTGTTTGTGTCTTTTATGATAATGAGAAGTTTAAATTAATGAGAGTTTCACAGAGAAAATCCTCAGACATGCTAACAGAGAGGCTCCAACACTGATCCTTAAAGCTGAAACTGGTTCACACAACCTGACAGTTTGGACAAATAATGATTAAAATATGGATCACTAATTGATTTTATTGACACATAACATGTTTCTCTGTATGCTGACTGTGTTCCTCACTGATTTTTAAATGAATAAACACATCATTGTTGGTCTGATATTTAAAAATGTCCAGCTGGTAAAATGATGTTCACCCATGTAGAGAAGTATGTCTACTAACGAACACTGTGTTTGTGACTGGAGTCTCTCAGGCTGTGATTTTACTGAGGTGTACCACAGGGTTCAATCCTAGGTCCTCTCATTTTTATGACATGGTGCCTGTAGAGCAAATTACTTTAAACACAATATTGGTTTCCATTGTTTTGCTGACAATCTGTGATTTGATATTCCATTTCCTTCCCACCTCCAGCTGGTACACAATGCTGCTCCCAGTCTGTTAACCAGGAGGAAGTGTAAGTGAGAGAAGTGAAAATACAGATCTAAGAGGAGACGGAGAGACTCAGGGAGGAGCTAAGATGTTACTGAACTATAGAAGAGAGAGAAACTTGTATATTCAACAGAGTTCAATACACAAACCATCAACATTACCTTTATTCAACATGCTGTCACTGCAGTATTGTGTCTTTTCTCTGCTGTTTCTTTACATTCTAACAGGTATGTTACATTCTGCATTTCAAAAAGATCACTGTCAACGTTTCTGAATGTCATTCACTTATTATGACTTTTACAACATGTTATAACAGAGTTATCTCTTCCTTTAGGTGTCAGCTGTGAAGAACTCACTCCAGTCAAGAATGAAGAGTACAGTTTAGAAGGCAGCACTGTTACTCTGTCCTACAGATACTCCAAACAAGCAACGAACCTAGATTATTTCTTCTGGTATCGACAATATCCAGGAAAACCACCAGAGTTCATCATCTCACACTCACACACAGGAACAGAAGGAAATAAACAAATCCCCAGACTGACGATTAAAGTGGAGGGCGAACAAATCAATATGAACATCTCCTCTGCTGCAGTGACAGACTCTGCTGTGTACTACTGTGCTCTGCAGCCCACAGTGACAGGAAACACCAAAACTCTGTACAAAAACATTATGAGCAAAGACAACACAATACTTCACAACATCCACTAGAGGGAGTCACACACTGTTAGACTTCAGTAGTTTGTGATGATGCAGTTTAGATGATTTGTAGTGGTGATAAAAACAACACAAAATAAAGCACTAAAGATTAAACAGTCTGAGCAAATGCGTTGTTGTTTTCAGCACTAACTGATGATAATTATGTGTGTTGAGGGATAATATTTACATTAGCAATAAATCATTATAATTGATTGTGTCAGCAAATCCCCTTCAATCTTATAGAAGTCAGTTATTTATGAGTAATGCTCTTACATATGAACAACTGTCTAATTCTGAGACTAATTCAAAAATGCAACCAACACACTGGAAGTGTATATTTATGTGATTATCATATGTCACAGTGTTTCACTATGTTTCCAAAACACAGGACGAGATGTAAACAGTCCTTTAAGTGCGAGCACGTACCCAGAGAACACACTTGACAATGTTGACACAGTGGAGTTTTCCGGTGGGCTCTCTCCTGTGGAGGGTGATCCAGGGTACACATCTTCAGATCTCATTGGGTGTTCTGGCCATTACTACTAGACACCCTCGGCTGAGGAAGGCCCCACGGGGGTGATCAAGTCCCCACAGTGTGTCTCCCAGATCACCCTCTCAACCGGGGGCCCAGCAGGAGTCTTGCCTCTTCATCCACAGCTACTGACTGCTTCTCTCAGCTGCCTCTGACACTGCCTTAATAGCTTGGCGCAAGCTCTGGCCTTTGATTCCCAGATCTCTTAGTCGCCTGATGGTAGATGCTGCCACGAACACTCTGCACCCCACCTCCACCGGATGGACTTCAGTGCTCCAGCCACAATGTTGTGCTTCAGCAGCTAGCTCAGCATAGCGTAGCCGTTTCCGCTCATAAGCTTCATCCACTGAGTCCTCCCAAGGTACAGTGAGTTCAATGATGAAGACCTTCTTCGGAGATGGGGACCAGAGTACCATGTCAGGTCTGAGGGTAGTGGTTGCTATCTCTGGAGGAAAAGCAAGCCGCCAGCCAACGTCCACCAGCATCTTCCAGTTGCAGGCTGCTTGAAGCTGGTCATGCTCCAAGGGTGTGGGGCTGCTCCTGGCTACTTTAGCCCCCTCACGGACAAACGTGACCTGCGGGGGTTTAAGTGCTGCTGATGGTAAGGAGTTGGAAGCGGTTTGTTTATTTTCCAGGTGGAGGCAAGGCCCTTAAGGACTTGGTTATGACGCCAGGTGTAACGTCCCTGAGTTAGGCTGACTTTACACCCTGTCAATATGTGTTTGAGGGAAGCTGGTCTGGAGCAGAGGGCACATTGTGGATCTTCACCAAACCACTGATGAAGATTGCTAGGTGTTGGAAGGACATCATACGTAGCTCTGATGATAAAGCTGAGTTGCTTCGCTTCCATGCTCCACAAATCGCTCCAGCTGAACCTCCTTCTCTCCACACTCTCCCATTGTGTCCACTGTCCCTGTTTACCGAGGGAAACTGCCTTGGCCCACCTTGTTACTGTAGCTCCATCACTGACAACTGAAACATTTTCAATCAAGTATCTTCATAAACTGGCTGTCATCACAGACTCAGGTTTTGATTTTCTTCTGATCTTTATAAAAGAAGTTTCTCTGTTGTTCTGTCAGGCTGTGATTTCTTGTGGTGTACCACAGGGTTCAATCCTAGGTCCTCTCATTTTATATTTACCTGTTGCTTTTGGAGAAAATTATGTTGAAGCAAAACATTAATTTCCATTGTTTGGCTGACAAGATATATAATTATATATTTCATTCAAATAAAAGTAATTATGGCAGGTGGTTTGTGAAGTGCTGATGTTCTAGCTTTTTTAAAATTAATTTATAAAAGAATCAGCAGAAGAAGAAAAAAAGAGAAACAACTTCCCACCTCCAGCTGGTACACAATGCTGCTCCCAGTCTGTTAACCAGGAGGAAGTGTAAGTGAGAGAAGTGAAAATACAGATCTAAGAGGAGACGGAGAGACTCAGGGAGGAGCTAAGATGTTACTGAACTATAGAAGAGAGAGAAACTTGTATATTCAACAGAGTTCAATACACAAACCATCAACATTACCTTTATTCAACATGCTGTCACTGCAGTATTGTGTCTTTTCTCTGCTGTTTCTTTACATTCTAACAGGTATGTTACATTCTGCATTTCAAAAAGATCACTGTCAACGTTTCTGAATGTCATTCACTTATTATGACTTTTACAACATGTTATAACAGAGTTATCTCTTCCTTTAGGTGTCAGCTGTGAAGAACTCACTCCAGTCAAGAATGAAGAGTACAGTTTAGAAGGCAGCACTGTTACTCTGTCCTACAGATACTCCAAACAAGCAACTGGTACTGATTATTTCTTCTGGTATCGACAATATCCAGGAAAACCACCAGAGTTCATCATGTATCATTTAGGAAATGGAGCAACATTAAATCAACGAATTGCTGGACTAACAATTAAAGTGGATCAAAACCTAATCAATATGAACATCTCCTCTGCTGCAGTGACAGACTCTGCTGTGTACTACTGTGCTGTGAGGCCCACAGTGACAGCAAAGCCACAGTCTCTGTACAAAAACACAAGCTGACACACTGACAAGCTGCTGGAAGCCTTTTTTCCACACTGTTGGACTCAGCTTTTTACCTCCACTAGAGGGCCACATTATCAAGTAGGCGCTGCACTACTTCTGCACTGTGTTCAACCATTCAGTCAATAAGAAGTGCTGCTGTGAAGAGAACAATTCTCACACTGAATGTTGAACATCAGCTAGTTTCTCCTGTTGATTTAAACCTTGTTGTAGAGATGGAACATTGGCTGTGGATTATTCTTGCTGCTCTTTTCTTTGGTAAGATACAAACAACTACATGTTTTGATTCTTTTCTAAAGATTTATACAAACTGGAGTTCAGAGCAGAAATCTCTCAACAGTTGAGCTGTTTCTGTCCACAGAGTAACACTGTACACTTGACATTTTCCACTGTCTTCTCCTCTCAGCCTCATCAACAATGTTAGTCTAATGGCTTCATTTTCTCTACTTTTTCCAGGACTAATAGCTGGAGACAAAATCTCTCCTGTACAAGATGAAGTCAGTCAAAGAGAAGGACAATCTGTCACACTCACATGTCGATATGAGACAACATACAACAATATTTGGCTTCACTGGTACAGACATCATTCTGACCTTCAGGCACCTCAGTTTATACTCTGGAAAGGAGCAAAAGGGGACACAGATGAACATATTCCTGATAAAACAAAATATGGATCTGAAACATCACCAGACTCAACTGAACTGACCATAAAGAATCTAAACCTGGCAGACACAGCTCTCTACTACTGTGCTCTAGAAACACAGTGATACAAAGTGTAGAAGAGGCTGTACAAAAACCTGAACACAGATATGTGACTACTCTTCAAAGAGGAGGGAAGTGGTATTCAAACCACAGCTTCATATCAGATGGATTCTGATGATTCCTGTTTGATCAGAGTCACTGTGGTTACAGCTGCTAATGAAACACTGTGGGAGGATTCACATGAGCAGCAAATCCACATCAGGGACAAACCAACTGTATTTTGGAGCAAACTCAAGACACCATGACAACTAACAGAAAATAAATACAGAAATAACTGCTGATCAAACAGACTGAGAAATAAACTGTGAATGTTCAGGCATTCTGTTCCAAATGTCTCCTTTAAAGCAGTCTAATCTGTCATTTTCAATCCAAAGACAAAACGAGGATGAAAAGTTTGATCCCAGTTGAAGTTTATTGTCTGTACAATGAACACTAGAATTACTGCCTCGTGATTGTATTCCTCTGCAAACCAGTCAAGTGTCAGTTATAGTTTACATCAATGTCTGTCCAGACTCATGTGTAGCCATGACAGATGACACTGCTTCAGACAGGTGATGGATGTTGCTGCAGAGAAGCAACATATTCTCAAACTTGAATGCTGCACACCATGCCATACCTGTGATCTTTCCCTAACCTTATTCACACCATCCATGTGCCCATATCGTAGATAGCAGTCATTTTTATAAACTGATGTAAATCCAGGGTTTTGCAGAATCCTCCAATATCCAGGTTCTTGTCAGGAGAGAGGGTTGGTTTCCTCATGTGCACTTTGGTCACATTATTTTGTTCATGCATGATGCAACTGTTTGCAGGGGGAAAACCAACTTCTGGGAGAAACATGACACCACCTGGATTTTCTTTATGATTTCAGATGAAGCGTTTCTGTAACTTCCTTTGAAACTAATCTGTGGTTGTTGTAGGAAAGTAAAGCACCTTCATCACAGCTTTGGAAAGATTAGTATCCTCATCATATTTAAAAAGAAAAAAAAGAGTCAATGCAGATAACTGATGTTGGACGAGACACAAACTCCAAACACTGGTGTCAGAAGTAAATGTCAGGACACACATTCACCATCTGGACCTTCACATCAATTCTTTTTCACAACAGAAATGTCACTCTGCCTACTGTGTTGGTACTGACCGTTGCCACTGAACATGAATCATTAATGCTGAGTAGTTGGATCATTTGTAGGTGACAGGTTGGACAAACATGTGAGCAGCACTAAGCTGGTTTCAGGTGCATAAACATTCACTTCTCTATTGTGTCTGAGATTCAAGAGTCTTTCCACTGTCTGTCTGTCCTGCTTGTCCCTGTCTTTCCCTCTTTGAATCTCCAATCCATCAGCCTCCCACTCTTTATCATTGTCTCCCTCTGTCGTCCATTAATTCATGTTCCCAGAACCCTCAGCTTCTTCTGTCCCCTCTGTTTTCTGTTGCCTGTCCACTCCCTGTGGTCCCCATTACAGATAAAAAACAGAGGATGTTTTTCTGCCTCGGAGGCAGCAGTAATCATGTGCTGGAAGGAAGACGGAAAATAAGAAGGATTATACCTTTCAGATATAATAAAGCACAATGTTCTCATGACTTTCTAAAGATGTAGATGTACATTTAATGTATCTGTTTTATTTACAGATTAGCACTGACATTCAAACCTATGGACTGGTTTGGAAACACATCCCATGGTTCAAAGTCTGAGGTCAACCAGTGAATCTGCCTTTCATCTCATGTTTTCAGATAAATACAACATTAATACCCACAGGTATACAGGTATAGAGTCTGTATGGAACGTAGACTCAATAACAGACTGTCAGTATTTAGATATTTACAGCAGGCACTGAGAGAACAAGGCTAGAAGAATCATTAAGGATCCTAACCACCCACATAACAGCCTTTTCTCCCTGTAAAAAGAAAAGCCAGCAGGATAACAGAGGTTCAGCTCTTTAAATGAAACTGTAAAATATATTCAGGTGTGGTTTTGGTGTTCATAACATACAGTGATATGAGAGGAGGAATAGGTTGAGGGAGGAGCAGCACTGTCAAAGAAGAGCAGAAGAGAAAAAGACTCCCACTATCAATATCTAAAGCAGACACAACACAGATACTGTCTGTAAGATGCTGGCACTGCATCACTGTGGAACTGTTCCTATTTTTCTGACCATATTCAAAGGTAGGTTAAAGCAGGAAGAATGAATGCCTTTAAGGGGTCTGTTTGTAATGTTTGCTAGAAATCACTGGAGCAGGACATCAGAGTTTAAACTCTCATTATATTTGTTTCCATCTTGATTAAAAAGATGTAATGCAGTTCAGTGTTTGTGTGATTCTTAACTCTCTTTAGACAGAAGCTCTTGAGAAGGAAGTCCTTTTTCTCTACAGTTTGTGTTTCTATCATTGTTGATAAGATGGAGTTAACAGACATCCTGTTATCATCTCCAATACAATCACTGAGAGTCAGGACAATGATGTCATCATGCTAAATGTCATGTCAATGTTGAGAGTTCCTCAGCAGATGATGAAGATGAAGGACCAATGATGTGAAGGCCCAGATCCATCAGAGTATCAATGTTCTTCCTCTGTCTCCTCCCCTCTCACTGCAGACATGAAACACTGGCTGAGAAACATCCTGATTCTGACTCTCTGTCTAGGTAACTCTTTAAACCTACTGATTGTTCTCCTTTAATCAATCATCTTTATTGATTCATCTCTTCCTCTGCATGTTCTCTTCTTCCCCAGAGTGTAAAGGAGAAGACAGAGTGATCCAGCCAACAGGAGATGTCATCGCTACTGAAGGACACACAGTTACACTTGGCTGTACATTTGAGACCAATGACAGAACTCCATATTTATACTGGTACAAACAAGAAGCTAAAGATCACCCAAAGTACATGCTGAAGCGTTACTCAAACACAGAAGATAATGCTCCAGAGTTCCAGAAAGACAGATTTGATGCAACACTCAACAAGACATCAGTTCCTCTGAAGATCCAGAAGCTTCAGCTGTCTGACTCTGCTGTGTACTACTGTGCTCTGCAGCCCACAGTGACAGGAAACACCAAAACTCTGTACAAAAACATTATGAGCAAAGACAACACAATACTCCACAACATCCACTAGAGGGAGTCACACACTGCTAGACTTTAACAGGAGGTCCAAGTAAAGTCTACAGTCTTACAAGTCAGTTACAACAGTCTTACTACTTACAACAAAGCCACAAAACAAAGCTTTAAAACTTTATGAGCAAAGACAACACAATACTCCACAACATCCACTAGAGGGAGTCACACACTGTTAGACTTCAGTAGTTTGTAACGATGCAGTTCAGATTCTTTGTAGTGGTGATAAAACTGGTCTTCTTAAAGTTAGCTTCAGATTTTGCAGCTCAACCCCTGACCTATATTCTCAGTCTCTCTCTAACTCTAAGGTAATTCCAAAAATATGGAAGTCAGCCTTTGTTCTCCCACTACTGAAAGAGAGGGAGGTCACTTAATTCAACAATAACAGGCCCATTTCAAAGCTGTCAGTTCTCACAAAGAACCTCAAACAACTTGTCAGTGAACAATTGAAGGCGTTTTTATGTAACAATACTATTCCATCCAAACATCAGTCTGGCTTCAGAAAGCAACACAGCATCATTCCTGCAACTATGAAGGTGGTGAACAGCATCACTTGCATTTCTGACATGAAGCAGTGCTGTGCAGCTCTATTTATTGACCCGTCCAAAGCCTTTGATAATGTTGACCATCTTATTTTAAAACAGAGGTTGACTAGTATTGGTGTATCTGACCAGGCCGTGGGCTGGTTTGTGAATTGCCTCTCAGAAAGGTCTCAGTGTGTTCAGTTTGATGGGCTCACCTCGAACAGGCTCAACACTTGTAACGGTGTACCCCAGGGTTCTGTGTTCACTCCCCTCATATTTTCACTTTATATTAACAGTCTTGGTCAAAACGTGGATGGTGCCAGTTTTCATTTTTATGCTGATGACACGGTGGTACATTGTGCTGGCTCATCCATCACAGAGGCTGTGGCCAAACTGCAGGCTGTTGTTAACATTATCCAGATTCAGCTTTCACAACTAAAGCTGCTTTTAAATGCTGATAAAACTAAGATCATACATTTCTGTAATGCTGGGAAGAAGCCTGTGAACACTCCTGATGTTCTTACTGCTCAGGGAAAGAAGTTAGAGGTCGTCACGTGTTATAAATATCTCAGTATTTGGCTCGATGACTCTGTTTGTTTTAAACCTCTGGTTGATGATCTTCTTAAAAAGCTAACATTGAAGTTTTATTTCACAAACGATTCCTGTTTCTCCTCTGAGGCCAGAAAGACACTGGCTGCTGCTACGTATTTACCAGGTCTGGATCACTGTGATCTGCTGTGCATGAATGCATCATTGTTTGAACATGTTAGATACTGCATATCATATCACTGTATGCTTTATTCCAGGGCTGCTCGGCCATCTTTGACCTTTCGTAGGCTGACTCACTGGTATTTGTTCATTTATAAAGCCATACTGGGTAAACTCCCTCCATACATTTGTACTTTGAACAGAGATCTGACTGTAGCTACAGTCTGAGATCTCAACACTCAGTTCTGTAGTCTGTTCCTGGTTCTCGGACTGAGCTGGACAAAATGTTTTTCTGTGCTCTGCTGCTCTCACCTGGAATAACCTTCAGGAAGAGTTGAAACTACGTGAACTGGTCTCTGCCTGATTTTAAAGCTCTCATAATTACAAGGATGAATGAATCTGTTGGTTCTTGTCATTGTGTGCAGGTGTTCTAATATTTCTACATGTTCCTGTAGATCTTTTATGTTTTTATTATGTTGTTGTTTGGTTGTAACTTTTTCATATGCTGCTGTCTCAGCCAGGTCTCTCTTGTAAAAGAGATCCTTGATCTCAACAGGACTTACCTGGTTAAATATGGGTTAATAAAATCTTAAAATAATAAAAACAACAGAAAATGAAGCCCTGACAATTAAACACAGAACTAGGTAAAGTGTTTCACACAAACACTGATGATGATGAGGTGTTGTGGGATGTTTTTTATGTGAACATTACCTCATCATAAATGAGTGTAAATCCTCTCATGTCTAATAGAGCTCAAAGCAACTTTGTGGATCAGTTATTTCTGTGATGAACTTCTTAGATATTCATAACTGCCCTAATCTGAAACAATTTATATAACATTAACACTTTTACACTTTCATTTATTCATTCATTCATCTTCTAACCGCTTCATCCTCTTGAGGGTCGCGGGGGGGCTGGAGCCTATCCCAGCTGACATCGGGCGAGAGGCAGGGTTCACCCTGGACAGGTCGCCAGACTATCGCAGGGCTGACACATAGAGACAAACAACCATTCACACTCACATTCACACCTACGGACAATTTATCAATTAACCTAGTCCACAATCTGCATGTCGTTGGACTGTGGGAGGAAGCCGGAGTACCCGGAGAGAACCCACGCTGACACGGGGAGAACATGCAAACTCCGCACAGAAGGGCTCCCACGCCCGGGATCGAACCAGCAACCCTCTTGCTGTGAAGCGAGAATGCTAACCACCACACCACCGTGCCGCCCACTTTTACATTGTAATGAATAAAATATTCTATCTGTCCCAATAAACATGTAAATCATATGTAATATTGTGTCATTATATTTATTGTCAAATTTAACTCCACTGTTTGGAAATCACACATTTTGAGTCAATTAATGGCTCCATGTCATTGGTCCAACATCCCGTTGTTCCGATATGTGATTATACTAGGCTATACTGTATTTGTGTACCATAGAGGATCAGCAAACGCAACAAAAGTAGGCTACTGGTCGAGATACAAGTGTCATAGAGAGGAGAGAATGAAACACCATAACCTCCTGTTATTAACTCTGGGGTCCGGGTTGTGTGGGGAGCTCTCCGCGGTGCTGAACGGCTGCCGGCGGGTTTATTTCTACCTTGATTGTGCGCCACGACCGGCTCTGGGTCAGCTGGGAAAGGCTTGAGGTGAAGCAGGCTCACGGCATATGTGTTTGCCACTTTCTTTTTCATTTTTTTTTTGAACAATATCTTTATTGATTTTTTTCAGATACATTGACTTTACGCAGTATTTGTGACAGGGAAAATACAGAGATTGTCAAAGCCCTCCCTCCCAAACCAACCCATGCTGGTCATCACCTTCCCCATCCCTCCCCAGCTAATCTATCGCTTATCCCACACAAAAAAAAAGAAATAAAAAAGGAAAAAATAAAAAAGTGGATAAATATAAGAGTGGTAAGAAGTTAAGTACAATAAATAAAAACAAAAAATTAAATCAAATTAAATTAAAG
This sequence comes from Epinephelus lanceolatus, assembly GCF_041903045.1. NCBI lineage: Eukaryota > Metazoa > Chordata > Actinopteri > Perciformes > Serranidae > Epinephelus > Epinephelus lanceolatus. The sequence continues at coordinate 44,538,315 of NC_135745.1, read as the reverse complement.
TGGAGGGTTACAGTAGATAGGCAGCAGCAGATAAGACATCAACAGTGGAGTACAGTCTTTTCATCAAATACATCATGCTGGGAAAAATTATCTGATACCTGTTGTTGTTACACCATTAGTGGTCTTTGCCCAGCCGACCGTGTGATGTTTTGTAAGTACCCCTTAAAGCCACTCCAAAATTTGTCAAAAACATGTTGTTGTTTTTTTAAGTTGAGCATAATCTTTTCAGAGGCCATATATGAAGCAGTTTCTTTCAGCCACATAGAGACAGTAGGAGGGTCCTCAGTCTTCCATAATATAGCTATGCATTTGTTTCCAACAATCAGAGCTAGTTTAATCTTTCTTTCTTTTTCATTTTAACCCACACCATGATCTTTTCCTAACCCTAACCAAGTGGTTTTTGTGCCTAAACCTAACCAGACCTTAACCACAGGGCATCATGATGATTTCGGAACAATGGGCTGTCGGACCAATGGGCAGACCCCCAATTAACTGCATGAACTTTATCATCACAGACTCAGATTCTGATTACTTTTGTTTTTGTCTTTCAGGCTGTGATTTCTTGTGGTGTACCACAGGGTTCAATCCTGGGTCCTCTCATTTTAACTTTACATGTTGCCTTTAGATTAAATTATTTCTCAATACAAGATTGTTTTTCAGTGTTTTGCTTACAATATGTGATTATTTATTCCATTATAATCAGGAACTATGGCGGCTAATTTAGAACAGGTGAAGTGCAGGTATTCCAGACCTTTCTACCAGTGACTGAGTCAAGAACCGAGATCTTTAAACATGATCCTAAAAGTCTTTAATCCAGTTGAAATTAAATCTTGCTATGCTGACGTTAATCTTACAGCTCAAAGTCTGGATAAATATTTGAAGCTGAGCTTTTCTTCATTATTAGCTGATTTAAATTGTCTCCACTTTACAAGTACAAATTAGGTCATTCCTCATTTTGCCCAAAACCCCAAAAGGATGATCCATCCTTGAAATTATTGAAACTACATTTCAGTAACTCCTGTTATAAAGCATCACAAAAAAGAAAAGAAAGATAAAGGTCCCCCCTCCAGCTGGTACAAAATGCTGCTCCCAGTCTGTTAACCAGGAGGAAGTGTAAGTGAGAGAAGTGAAAATACAGATCTAAGAGGAGACGGAGAGACTCAGGGAGGAGCTAAGATGTTACTGAACTATAGAAGAGAGAGAAACTTGTATATTCAACAGAGTTCAATACACAAACCATCAACATTACCTTTATTCAACATGCTGTCACTGCAGTATTGTGTCTTTTCTCTGCTGTTTCTTTACATTCTAACAGGTATGTTACATTCTGCATTTCAAAAAGATCAGTGTCAACGTTTCTGAATGTCATTCACTTATTATGACTTTTACAACATGTTATAACAGAGTTATCTCTTCCTTTAGGTGTCAGCTGTGAAGAACTCACTCCAGTCAAGAATGAAGAGTACAGTTTAGAAGGCAGCACTGTTACTCTGTCCTACAGATACTCCAAACAAGCAGTGAGCAGTGATCGATTCTTCTGGTATCGACAATATCCAGGAAAACCACCAGAGTTCCTCATCTCCCATTTAGGAACTGAAGCAATATTAAATGATCCAATTCCTGGACTAACAATCAAAGTGGATCAAAACCTAATCAATATGAACATCTCCTCTGCTGCAGTGACAGACTCTGCTGTGTACTACTGTGCTGTGAGGCCCACAGTGACAGGAAACACCAAAACTCTGTACAAAAACATTATGAGCAAAGACAACACAATACTCCACAACATCCACTAGAGGGAGCCACACACTGTTAGACTTTAACACAACAAATGCTCAAACAACTCAACCAACATCAGAGGCATCCACCAAAGATGTCCTTTCTCTCCACTGCTGTTTGATCCTTAAAAGTCAAACTGGTTCAATCTGACAGTTTGATCCAGAGGTCAAATAAGAAAACAAACACTGTGTTGCATATTATTATGCAAATGACGTATCAGTAGGATTTTTCTCTGACCACCAGTGTCTTATGTTTCACATTGTGTTACCTAATGTTATTCGTCAGCTTGTTCCTAAAAGGAGATCCAGAATATTTAACTCATCCTCTGCTGCTAAATTTAACACTGCCTTCAACCTCCATACTTGTCAATCTGACCTGCCCTTTTCTGCACGTGAGCTGCTAAATAATTTAGATAATGTTCATGATCCACCATATTAGATAAAATTGCCCCATTGAAAAACAAAAAGTCTAGTTGCGTCTTGATGCCTTGGATTAATGACAGTATTCCAGAGCTTCATTGAAAATGCTGCAAGGTGGAACGTTTGTGGAAAGCATCAAAATGTAGAGTTCACTTGGAAACGCTCAGGTCTCTTTGGAGAACTTCTAATGCAGAGGTTAAAAATTCTAGAGCTGCATATATTGGCTCTTTAAATGTGAAAAATCAGTCCAATCAATCAATCAATCAATTTTATTTATAAAGCCCAATATCACAAATCACAATTTGCCTCACAGGGCTTTACAGCATACGACATCACTCTGTCCTTAAGACCCTCACAGCGGATAAGGAAAAAATCCCCCCAAAAAAAACCCTTTAACGGGGGAAAAAAAACGGTAGAAACCTCAGGAAGAGCAACTGAGGAGGGATCCCTCTTCCAGGACGGACAGACGTGCAATAGATGTCGTACAGAACAGATCAGCATAATAAATTAACAGTAATCCATATGACACAATGAGACAGAGAGAGAGAGAGAGAGAGAGAGAGAGATGCAGGTAATGACAGTAGCTTACAACAACATTAATGAAAGTAATAATATTATAGTTATAGTTCTGGCTACTGTGGTACAATATGTTGAAAGTATGTATTAATATCTGACAGTATACTTGTGTGACAATAGTCATATGTGTATAATAACAGTAGAAGTATGACTAATGACTAATGATGGCAGCAGCAGCAGGAGGCATCTGGCAGGACCACGGCAGCAGCACAACCACACACGTCACGCTGTCCAGGCACCGCTGTGATATGAGTTAATCTGAGAGACAGTGGAGCACAAAGGCTCCGGAGAAGAAGCCGAGTTAGTGACATCCAGAATGGCCGAGTTAGCAAGATGCAGTAATAGGTTGAGAGAGAGAGAGAGAGAGAGAGAGAGAGAGAGAGAGAGAGAGAGAGAGAGAGAGAGGGAGAGAGAGGGAGCCCGGTGTATTATAAGGGGGTCCTCCGGCAGACTAGGCCTAAGTCAGCCTAACTAGGGGCTGGTACAGGGCAAGCCTGAGCCAGCCCTAACTATAAGCTTTATCAAAGAGGAAAGTCTTAAGTCTAGTCTTAAATGTGGAGACGGTGTCTGCCTCCCGGACCGTAACAGGAAGATGATTCCACAGGAGAGGAGCCTGATAGCTGAAGGCTCTGGCTCCTGATCTGCTTTTGGAGACTTTAGGGACCACGAGTAACCCTGCGTTCTCAGAGCGCAGTGTTCTGGTGGGATAATATGGCACTATGAGCTCTCTAAGATATGACGGAGCTTGACCATTTAGAGCTTTATAAGTTAACAGTAGGATTTTAAATTCAATTCTGGATTTTACAGGGAGCCAGTGCAGAGAAGCTAAAACAGGAGAAATATGATCTTGTTTCTTAGTTCCTGTTAGTACACGAGCTGCTGCATTCTGAATTAGCTGGAGAGTTTTTAAGGACTTACTAGAGCTACCTGATAATAGAGAGTTACATTAATCCAGCCTTGAGGTAACAAAAGCGTGGACCAATTTTTCTGCATCTTTTCGGGTCAGAATAGGCCTAATTTTCGCAATATTACGCAGATGAAAAAATGCAGTCCGTGAGGTTTGCTTTAAATGAGAATTAAAAGACAAATCTTGATCAAATATTACTCCGAGGTTTCTTACGGTAGTGCTAGAGGCCAGAGCAATGCCATCTAGAGAAACTATGTCATCAGATAAAGAGTCTCTGAGTTGTTTGGGGCCAAGAACAATAACTTTCTTCATCGTTTCATCGATAAATACAACTGAGTATCATCCGCATAACAATGGAAATTTACAGAGTGATTTCTAATGATGTTAACTAAAGGAAGCATATATAGAGTAAATAGGATTGGTCCGAGCACAGAACCTTGCGGAACTCCAAAACAAACTTTAGTACGTAAGGATGATTCATTATGAACATCAACAAACTGAAAACGATCAGATAAATAAGATTTAAACCAGCTTAGTGCTGAACCTTTTAGGCCAATTAAGTGTTCCAGTATCTGCAGTAGAATTTGATGGTCAATTGTGTCAAACGCCGCACTAAGATCTAATAAAACAAGTACAGAGACAAGTCCTTTGTCTGAAGCAATCAGAAGGTCATTTGTAATTTTAACTATTGCTGTCTCAGTGCTATGATGCACTCTAAATCCTGACTGAAATTCCTCAAATAAATTATTATCCTGGAGAAAATCACACAGCTGGTCTGCGACTACTTTCTCAAGGATCCAACCCCAGAATGCTGTTCAACATTGTGAGCCGTGTCATGGATCCTCCTGAGGGGGAGACTTTAGATGCCACCGCTGACAAATGTGAAGAATTTCTCTCCTTCTTCACTAATATGATCACAAATATCAGACATTGAATCTCTCCTCCAGATTCCCCAGTCATCGTGAAGAAGCCATGCTCAGTATCCCTCTGTTCATTTGCTCCCTTTTCTTTAACCTCTCTGGCTGACCTGGGAATGAAGATGAAAAGCCTCAACCTGTCCTTTAGATATTCTCCCTGTAAAATTTTTAAACTGAGTTTTTATCACAGTTTCACCCTATATTTTACAAGACTGCCCTGGTTCAACCACTTTTAAAAAGACCGTCTCTCGAATCCTCTGATCTTAATACAGCTATCAGGCTCCTCTCCTGTGGAATCATCTTCCTGTTACGGTCCGGGAGGCAGACACCGTCTCCACATTTAAGACTAGACTTAAGACTTTCCTCTTTGATAAAGCTTATAGTTAGGGCTGGCTCAGGCTTGCCCTGTACCAGCCCCTTGTTAGGCTGACTAAGGCCTAGTCTGCCGGAGGACCCCCCTATAATACACCGGGCACCCTCTCTCCTTCTCTCTTTCTCTCTTTCATGTCCTGTTACTGAATGTCACTAACTCGGCCGTACTGCATGTCACTACCTCGGCTTCTTCTCCGGAGCCTTTGTGCTCCACTGTCTCTCAGATTAACTCATATCACAGCGGTGCCTGGACAGTGTGACGTGTGTGGTTGTGCTGCTGCCGTGGTCCTGCCAGATGCCTCCTGCTGCTGCTGCCATCATTAGTCATTAGTCATACTTCTACTGTTATTATACACATATGACTATTGTCACACATGTATACTGCCAGATATTAATACATACTTTTAACATATTGTACCACAGTAGCCAGAACTATAACTATAATATTATTACTTTCATTAATGTTGTTGTAAGCTACTGTCATTACCGTCTGTCCTGCATCTCTCTCTGTCTCTGTCTCTGTTTCGCTCTCTCTCTGTCTCATTGTGTCATACAGATTACTGTTAATTTATTATGTTGATCTGTTCTGTACGACATCTATTACACGTCTGTCCGTCCTGGAAGAGGGATCCCTCCTCAGTTGCTCTTGCTGAGGTTTCTACTGTTTTTTTTCCCCGTTAAAGGGTTTTTTTGGGGAGTTTTTCCTGATCAGCTGTGAGGGTCATAAGGACAGAGGGATGTCGTATGCTGTAAAGCCCTGTGAGGCAAATTGTGATTTGTGATATTGGGCTTTATAAATAAAATTGATTGATTTATTGATTGACTTTCAGGCCCATTTCTAAGATCTCATTTTTTGCAAAGGGTTTAGAAAGGATTGTAACAGATCAGCTGCTTCTTTTAATGAAAATAATATCTTTTAAAAAAATCAGTCTGGTTTTTAGAAAAGAAAAAAAAAAACAGCACTTAAACTGCACTTTTAAAAGGTTTTAAAAGACTTGTTATTATCAACCGATGCTGGCCATAAATCACTTGTTGTCCTCTTTGCCACTGTAAAAAGATCACACTTTGAATTAAGTGCCTCCACAGATTGGTTGTGATGATAATGTGGTGTTATGAGAGATTGTTTATATGTTTGTTTGTTTATTAGGATCCCCATTAAGTGCAGCAAAGCTGCAGCTATACTTCCTGGGGTCCGACATATTAAATACAGTACATTACAACAGAAAAATTAAAAACAAACATAAAGAGGTCGCATAATAGAGAAAAGAAAAAAAAACATGAAAATGAAAATAAAAAGAAATTAAACTAAGCAAAATTATACGACAAAATATACTTTAGATTACTGCTAAATAAGACCAATGCTACTTTTGACACTCATATTGAGATTATAGTCATCCTGGTGACTGTTTAGATACATTCAATACTGTAGCCTACATATTCCTACATCCTGCACCAAGCAACAAAGATTCCTGGTGACTGTTTAGATACATTCAATACAATACATATTCATACATTCTGCACCAAGCCTAAATAATAATAATAATGATAATAATGATAATCATAATAATCATAATAATCATCAATATCCATTATTTAAAAATTATTATTCTATATATTTTAGTATTCGATATTTATTACTTAATAGTTGTATGAGGAATAATTTTTCATGATTCAGTTTGAAAGCAAATCCTCTTAAATCTAAAAAAAATTGAAGTCTCACTCTCCATGTCAGTTATTTCTGTCAATTACTCTTGAACATATTCATGAATACCTAAATCTCAAACCATTTCAAAAATACAACTAACATATTTGAGTGGTATATTCCATATTTCAAAAACATGATCATCATATGACATAGTGTCACAATATTAAACTCCATTATTGACTAATCAAACAGGTGAATAAAGTATCTCCATAAACTGGTTGTCATCACCGACTCAGGTTTTGATTTTGTTCTGATCTTTATAAAAGAAGTTTCTCTGTTGTTCTGTCAGGCTGTGATTTCTTGTGGTGTACCACAGGGTTCAATCCTAGGTCCTCTCATTTTATATTTACCTGTTGCTTTTCGATCAAATGATGTTTAAATAAAAAAACATCAATTGCCACTTTTTTGTTGACAATGTTATGATACATGTATTCCATTAAAATGCTGTAACTATGGCAGCTGGTTTATCACAGTTAACATGCTGATGTTCCAGAACTTTCAAGAACTAAGTGATGAAGGAATCAACAGAAGAAAATAAAAAATAAAAACAACATCACCCACCTCCATCTGGTACAAAATGCTGCTCCCAGTCTGTTAACCAGGAGGAAGTGTAAGTGAGAGAAGTGAAAATACAGATCTAAGAGGAGACGGAGAGACTCAGGGAGGAGCTAAGATGTTACTGAACTATAGAAGAGAGAGAAACTTGTATATTCAACAGAGTTCAATACACAAACCATCAACATTACCTTTATTCAACATGCTGTCACTGCAGTATTGTGTCTTTTCTCTGCTGTTTCTTTACATTCTAACAGGTATGTTACATTCTGCATTTCAAAAAGATCAGTGTCAACGTTTCTGAATGTCATTCACTTATTATGACTTTTACAACATGTTATAACAGAGTTATCTCTTCCTTTAGGTGTCAGCTGTGAAGAACTCACTCCAGTCAAGAATGAAGAGTACAGTTTAGAAGGCAGCACTGTTACTCTGTCCTACAGATACTCCAAACAAGCAACGAGCAGTGATCAATTCTTCTGGTATCGACAATATCCAGGAAAACCACCAGAGTTCATCATCTCAGATTTAGGAACTGAAGCAATATTAAATCAACCAATTCCTGGACTAACAATTAAAGTGGATCAAAACCTAATCAATATGAACATCTCCTCTGCTGCAGTGACAGACTCTGCTGTGTACTACTGTGCTGTGAGGCCCACAGTGACAGCAAAGCCACAGTCTCTGTACAAAAACACAAGCTGACACACTGACAAGCTGCTGGAAGCCTTTTTTCCACACTGTTGGACTCAACTTTTTACCTCCACTAGAGGGCCACATTATCAAGTAGGCGCTGCACTACTTCTGCACTGTGTTCAACCATTCAGTCAATAAGAAGTGCTGCTGTCAAGACAACAATTCTCACACTGAATGTTGAACATCAGCTAGTTTCTCCTGTTGATTTAAACCTTGTTGTAGAGATGGAACATTGGCTGTGGATTATTCTTGCTGCTCTTTTCTTTGGTAAGATACAAACAACTACATGTTTACTCTCTCAACACTTTTCACAACTAACTGAGCTGTGAGTGCTTTTAATGTTCACCATACAGAAAAGCTAAACACATCATTTCTGTTGGCATCTAGTACCTTCTAAATAACTCCTTATATGGTTTAATGTGACATCAGACAGAAGGCAGTGAAAATACAGACTATTCTACATGTGTGTGTGTCTGACTCTCTGTCTAGGTAACTCTTTAAACCTACTGATTGTTCTCCTTTAATCAATCATCTTTATTGATTCATCTCTTCCTCTGCATGTTCTCTTCTTCCCCAGAGTGTAAAGGAGAAGACAGAGTGATCCAGCCAACAGGAGATGTCATCGCTACTGAAGGACACACAGTTACACTTGGCTGTACATTTGAGACCAGTAGCCCAGGTCCATATTTATACTGGTACAAACAGGATGGAAACAACAGCCCCAAATTCATCCTGAGCCGCTTTAAAGGGGACGATGGGAACACACCAGACGAGTCCAGAGAGAGATTTTCATCCACACTGAATTCCACCTTCAGATCAGTTCCTCTGAAGATCCAGAAGCTTCAGCTGTCTGACTCTGCTGTGTACTACTGTGCTGTGAGGCCCACAGTGACAGGAAACACCAAAACTCTGTACAAAAACATTATGAGCAAAGACAACACAATACTCCACAACATCCACTAGAGGGAGTCACCCACTGTTAGACTTTAACAGGAGGTCCAAATAAAGTCTCCAGTCTTACAACAAGTCAGTTACAACAGTCTTACTACTTACAACAAAGCCACAAAACACAGAAGACTGAATCTACTGCATCAAATATGTGTTTGTGTCTTTTATGATAATGAGAAGTTTAAATTAATGAGAATTTCACAGAGAAAATCCTCAGACATGCTAACAGAGAGGCTCCAACACTGATCCTTTAAGGTGAAACTGGTTCACACAACCTGACAGTTTGGACAAATAATGATTAAAATGTGGATCACTAATTGATTTTATTGACACATAACATGTTTCTCTGTATGCTGACTGTGTTTTTCACTGATTTTTCAAATGAATAAACACATCATTGTTGGTCTGATATTTAAAAATGTCCAGCTGGTAAAATGATGTTCACCCATGTAGAGAAGTATGTCTACTAACGAACACTGTGTTTGTGATTGGAGTCTCTCAGGCTGTGATTTTACTGAGGTGTACCACAGGGTTCAATCCTAGGTCCTCTCATCTCAACATCCACGAGAGGGAGTCACACACTGTTAGACTTTAACACGACACACGCTCAGACGACTCGACCAACATCAGAGGCTTCCACCAAAGATGTCCTTTCTCTCCACTGCTGTTTGATCCTTAAAAGTCAAACTGGTTCAATCTGACAGTTTGATCCAGAGGACACATTACAAGATAATGATCCCAGTGACTTTTACTGACACAGAATGTGCTTCTGTGTCAGTTTACTTTGTTTCCCAGGTATTATTCAAATGCTATAATTAATGATCTTATAGAGAAGTAATTAGTTAACTTCAGGTAAAATCAGACAGAACACACATTTACCCTCCTACAACCATGTGTCCTCATATGAGGACTTTTATTTTGGGGTTTCCTGCACCTTATAGCTTATTCTGCTGAATTTAACCCTGTTGTCCTCGTTCTAGTGGTAGTGAGACCTCAACACACTAATCCATGTAAAAACAAGATGGCCACCAAGGTACAAAACCTGATCACATTTTATGGATGAAACTTGTTTAAGCTTAATAATGTCTGTAGTTTGATATTGCATACAACTTGGACCAATTTTAACAAAAGTAACAAACTGAACTGCTGTTAATTAAGAAATACTCGTTTGAGGACACTGGGACTTTACTACTGTATTATCACAACATTTTTACACAGGCCAATCAGGTGTGACAGACTGTTCCTACAAACAAAAGAACATTCCTAGCTGGGAATATGGAGCAAGGAAAATCCCCCCAGAGTTATGAAATGAACAAATCACATGGCTTTTAGAGATATATAGCTTTTATTTATAATTTAGTTTTGCACAGCCATGTTCAGGTGGTTGAAATGAACAGTGTTGAACAGTTGAGACTTGAACAGTGACCCCTAACCCACAGAGTTACAGAACATTGAACAAATGCTGCACTGTTTGTAATTTTGTTTTTGCACAACAATGTTGAAATAAAGTGTTTTATATTTTATTACACACTATTAAAAATGAACCCATTGGCCTCATATGAGGACATCACTATTCAAAAGCTACTTTCTGTTTAAAGACAATGTTTATTTTTTAGACTTATCAGGTCCTACTGATCCCAAACAGCTAGAAGAAATTAAAATGCATAAAAACAAAAGCTGGGGTCTCAGAGGGTTAACTTTTTTCCCCAGAAGCACAGACGTTAGACATGCAAAAATAATTTCTATAGCTTGAGCTAGCTTGAGCTTTAATTGATCAAACGCAACAAAAGGTTTATCTCTGGCCCCGCCCACTGGTGTTTCAATCAACCAGTGAGAGTGTTTGTGTCTCCAGAGCAGAAATGTTGGAGGAACTAAAAGCACAATCAGGTTGATGTTGAGGAGAAGGGCTGTGCAGCAGAGAGGTTCTTTAGTTTGTTCATTCTACTGCAGTGAAGAACATTGCTCATCTGCTGTCTGTTTGGCTTTAACAACTCCAAAGACATGTTGCTTTACCTCTTTTTACTTTTCTTTCACTTTATAGGTGAGTGTGACAACAGAGATCAAAGTCTCATTAACCTGCTGTATTAACCACATATCTCACAACTAGAGCTTTATCTGTGTAAGGCAACAATTTCTACCACAGAAAAAGACATTTGCTCATGTTTGATCTCAGAAGTCTCCTGATGTTAGAATCTCTTGCAGACTAACTGACATGAATAATACTCATTTTGCAGCCCTGGGTTCCATGAACAGCATAAAGCCACAAACAACTGAAGAACATGTTGCAGAGGACACAAACATCAACCTGACCTGTAAATATGAGGGTGATATCTACAATATCCGGTGGTACCGACAGTACCAGAGATCCAGACCAGAGTTCCTGCTCTACATCACAGAGGGAGGATCGATTTATCCAACTGATTCTGATTTCTCAGCTCACATTAACAAAACAGAGAAACGTGTTGATCTGGAGATCAACTCAGCTAAAGTGACAGACTCTGCTGTGTACTACTGTGCTCTGCGGCCCACAGTGACAGGAAACAACTCAACTCTGTACAAAATCCTTCTGAACAAAGACAACACAATACTCTACAGCGTCCACTAGAGGGAGCTGAATACTACATAACTTTAAGAGAGAATCAAACAACAGATGAGAAAAGTTGTCAGGTTAGATCTGAGAGGCAGAGACCAAAGGTGTCATCTCTCTTCACTGCTGTTTTATTCCTAAAATATCAACTGGTTTGTACGACCTGACAGTTTGCTCCTGATGACAAAATGACTCATTAATATCTTTGACACAATATGTTTCTCTGTATGTTTAGTTTGTTGTTCAATGACCAAAATACAACAGAACAGTCTTTATCTGATATCTAATCAGTTTACTCATGTTTTGCACCAGCATGACCCAACTGGTCTTGGAGAGGTATGAAGAAAAGATGATGGTTTATTATGGTTAATCAGAATTATTATATCAGCCTGTTCATGTGTATGTTGAAGCCTAGTATTGGAGTTTTATATATTTAAAGCAGATGGACTGTCTCTTTTCTACCTAATTATTTTAACGTACTGCTGCTGCTGCATTCCCAGTTTTCAAGTGGGAGGGGATATCTCTGAATTACACTCCACAGGTTTTTGAATCTGGTTTTACTTAAATATATAGGCAATGGCTTTTTGGTTTAAATGACTCACTAGAGCTCGTTGTTCAACTCTGCCTGCTCTCACTCTGGCTTATTTGTAAAAACACAACACTTTGACAGAATGATTAAAACACAATTAGATATGAAAAAGCCTCATTTGCTAAAATCAAAATCTCACATCCAGAAGAATTTGCTGACTGAACTGTGGATGATATGATGACACAGATCAAAGGATTCTTCTGTGATACTCTGAAATAATCTGAATGCAAACATGCTCCATATCTTCGATCTACCTCGTCTCAGAGCAGTTAACATGAAACCAAAGTGGACACTGGCACTCCAGGTGACAGTTGAGCGCACTTGACTGTCCAGGTCAATTGTTCCATCTCAAAAAATGCAGGAGCCAACAATTTAAAAGTATAATGGGGCATCGGTATGCAAACATGTCAAAAATCACAGTCACACCAGTTTTATTATGTTTTTGTCCCACTTGCTCGGGGTTCTTCAAACATGTCAGATTCAAACTCTATTCAAGCATAACTGGAGCTAGCTGGCACACATGGAGTGATGGACAGCATGAGGGGAGAAAATGAAGAAATGTATGTGATGGTAAACAAAAAGTCGCACATTGAAACATATTCTAACTGCGTTACATCATCAGCTAGCCGACAGAACACACATTTGCCTTTATATTACATTCCATGGAAGGTTATCCACACATGATGGTTGACTGTGGGAACCCTGAAGTTTGCTGACTGAATTGTTATGGAAGACATAATGTTGACAGGCTGTGATTTTCTTGTGGTGTACCACAGGGTTCAAGCCTCGGTCCTCTCATTTTTTATTACATGCAGCCTTAAGATCTAATTTTTTTGTCTATTTTTTATGGGTAAAATATGTCAGAACAGAGGAAAATGGTTGCAAAAAACTTTATTGGCCTATTTACTGAGGAACTGATTTGGTGTGAAAACACCTGACAGAAGCCACGGCACGCAGTCGCAGTTGGCAAGCAACAATGACAAGCAGCGCACGGCCACGTTTGGTACCCTGTAAATCCAGGTAAGATGTAGTTTCATGAATAACACTGCCTAATAGCACTGCCGCTGGGCATTTATTAAAGTGTTTGTTTATTTCGGTTGCTGCATTCTGTGTGTTTGTGTGGGTGAACTCACAGTGAGTAATGTGCGTCGGGGCATAAAATAGATACTCATCATAGCAACAACTGTGTGGAAAATGTTCAACGTTATCAGGTTATTATTATCATTTTGCTTAGAGTCATGCGGTAACTGAAAATATTGTGAAAAAACTGTGAAACGGCTACTTGATGTGCAAAAAAAATTGTTGCTTAAAATCAGGCCAAACGTGAAACTGCAGTATTTGTTTTACAGCTACATTGTCTATCTTGATTTCAGATACGTGAAATGATTCACGCATGGTGATCTCCTGCAATGGATTTGAAGAATAAAGTGACTTTGGAGTTCTGAAGCATGGACGTTGTTTTTGTCTGAACTTTTTTGACTGATCTTAATCTTTTCAGCACCAAGGACAGTGAGGACGCTATTTTCACTCTTACCACTGGTTGTTAAGAGAGCTTCATGTGTACATCACGGGGGTATTTTGTCATGCAGTGACTTTGTGTGCACAAAACATGATAATAAAGTTTGCATTAATTAGTACCGATTCTGCTTCTGTGTTTCTTATCGCGGCCAGCCTTGTGGTCAGTTGATGCAACGATGCTGATTTTTTTACAACCACTGTGCCACAGTGCTGTAATATTTCCATGCAAGATTCAAATTTAGCAATAATAAATGTAGCCTATTACATAACATCTGTTTATTCAAAACATTAATGCACGTGCATGTAAGCTGTCGAGCAACGCAATGTTCAGGGCAGCCCGCCCCCCCCCCGAAAATACGATCCCACGCGTAAATAAAATATGGGTAAATATGGCAGCTGCTTTTGTCTGGTGCTGATGTTCCAGTCCTTCCTACAACTGACAGTCTAGAACTGAGATCCTTTGACTGGCCAAATACAGCAACTCTGTAAACCAGGTGGAATCAAATCTTGTTAAGATCTCTTTTCAAGTTGAGCCTACTGCTCAGTCAGCATTTAATATTTGATGCAGATTTTCTATCATTATCAGCTGAAGTTGGACAATAGTTAAATAATGTTTCCACATTAGAAGCTCAAATTAGCTCATTCTTCTATTTTGAAACACTGAAAGGTGATCCATCCTTAAAATATCAAAGCTACTTGTCTGTAACTCCTGTTATGAGTAAACCAGAGAAAAAAAGAAAAACAAACAAACAAACACTTCCCACCTCCAGCTGGTACAAAATGCTGCTCCCAGTCTGTTAACCAGGAGGAAGTGTAAGTGAGAGAAGTGAAAATACAGATCTAAGAGGAGACGGAGAGACTCAGGGAGGAGCTAAGATGTTACTGAACTATAGAAGAGAGAGAAACTTGTATATTCAACAGAGTTCAATACACAAACCATCAACATTACCTTTATTCAACATGCTGTCACTGCAGTATTGTGTCTTTTCTCTGCTGTTTCTTTACATTCTAACAGGTATGTTACATTCTGCATTTCAAAAAGATCACTGTCAATGTTTCTGAATGTCATTCACTTATTATGACTTTTACAACATGTTATAACAGAGTTATCTCTTCCTTTAGGTGTCAGCTGTGAAGAACTCACTCCAGTCAAGAATGAAGAGTACAGTTTAGAAGGCAGCACTGTTACTCTGTCCTACAGATACTCCAAACAAGCAACTGCAAGTGATAATTTCTTCTGGTATCGACAATATCCAGGAAAACCACCAGAGTTCCTCATCTCCCATTCAGGAACTGATGCAATATTAAATCAACCAATTCCTGGACTAACAATTAAAGTGGATCAAAACCTAATCAATATGAACATCTCCTCTGCTGCAGTGACAGACTCTGCTGTGTACTACTGTGCTGTGAGGCCCACAGTGACAGCAAAGCCACAGTCTCTGTACAAAAACACAAGCTGACACACTGACAAGCTGCTGGAAGCCTTTTTTCCACACTGTTGGACTCAACTTTTTACCTCCACTAGAGGGCCACATTATCAAGTAGGCGCTGCACTACTTCTGCACTGTGTTCAACCATTCAGTCAATAAGAAGTGCTGCTGTGAAGAGAACAATTCTCACACTGAATGTTGAACATCAGCTAGTTTCTCCTGTTGATTTAAACCTTGTTGTAGAGATGGAACATTGGCTGTGGATTATTCTTGCTGCTCTTTTCTTTGGTAAGATACAAACAACTACATGTTTACTCTCTCAACACTTTTCACAACTAACTGAGCTGTGAGTGCTTTTAATGTTCACCATACAGAAAAGCTAAACACATCATTTCTGTTGGCATCTAGTACCTTCTGCATGTTCTCTTCTTCCCCAGAGTGTAAAGGAGAAGACAGAGTGATCCAGCCAACAGGAGATGTCATCGCTACTGAAGGACACACAGTTACACTTGGCTGTACATTTGAGACCATTCGCCCAGGTCCAACTTTGTTCTGGTACAAACAGGATGGAAACAACAGCCCCAAATTCATCCTGAGCCGCATTAAAGGGGACGATGGGAACACACCAGACGAGTCCAGAGAGAGATTTTCATCCACACTGAATTCCACCTTCAGATCAGTTCCTCTGAAGATCCAGAAGCTTCAGCTGTCTGACTCTGCTGTGTACTACTGTGCTCTGCAGCCCACAGTGACAGGAAACACCAAAACTCTGTACAAAAACATTATGAGCAAAGACAACACAATACTCCACAACATCCACTAGAGGGAGTCACCCACTGTTAGACTAAATAAAGCACTGAAGATGAAACACAGAATGAGACAAAGTGTTTCATGCAACACAAACTGAGGATGACGAGGTGTCGTTGGATGTTATTTAGATGAACAATATGTCATCAAAAATGAATAATGGAAAATCATCTGATATCTAAGAGCTCAAAGTCAACTCTGTGGGTCAATTGTTATTGGAAGGCACTCTCTTACATATTCATATCTGTCCTAATAGGAAAGGCATTATATAATGTGAACACTGTTTTTACACTGTTATGAGTAAAATGTTCAAAATCTGAGTGATGGCCGTGCCCACAACCACACAAACGGTTTAATGATTGACACAGTAACCCACAGCGTTGCAACATATTCAGTTATCTTTAATCTGCAGACACATAAATAACATAACACCCAGTGTGTTTAGTTTAAAATGTGTTTAATTTGGTCTCATCAGCCAGTATATATGCTGTATATGTTGCCTCAGTGTCACATTCTGTTCAGTCTGTTAGTTGAGTTAATGACGACTTGTGTTAGCCTTATTTCTCAGTAGTTATATTTTGTTGACCTCTTTTAAGGGCCCTATAACTCTAATTCTGTTGTATCCAGTTATCTGCTCTGTGAAATTAATTTCTTGGGAAAATAAACCCACCTTTTATGAACTGTCAACTTGTGCTTTTTATGCTTTGACTGCTTGATCCACAACATTTCCATAAACAGGGTAATCATATGTAATAATGTGTCATTATATTTACTGTCAAATTTAACTCCACCATTGGAAAATCACATATTTTGAATCATAAACTGGTTGGCATCACAGACTCAGGTTTTATTTTGAAGTTCTTAAAAGAGGTTTCTCTGTTGTTCCGTCAGACTGTGATTTCTTGTGGTGTACCACAGGGTTCAATCCTAGGTCCTCTAATTTTATTTTTACATTTGTCTTTAGAATGAATTATTTCTGAATACAAGATTGATTCCCATAGTCTTGCTGACAATATGTGATTATATATTCCATTAAAATCTAGAACCTATTGCAGGTGGTTTATTACAGATGCAGTGAAGGTGTTCCAGACCTTTCTATAAGTGACTGAGTCCTGAACTGAGATCTTTATACTTGCGCCTAAAATTCTTTAAACCAGTTGAAATCAAATCTTGCTCCGTTGATGTTAAGCTTACAGCTCATAGTCTGGGTAAAATATCTGAAGCTGAGATTTTCTTTCTTATTAGCTGATTTAAATTGTCTCCACTTTAGCAGCACAAACTAGGTCATTCCTCTATTTGCCTGAAAAGGCAATCTATCCTTTGAATGACTGAAAAGAACTATATATTGTGTGAGTCTGTGGTTGTACAGTGACAGGAGCTGGGACAGGAGACAGCCTAGCTTTCTCAGTTACACCCGGACCATTAACTGACCTCATCCAGTGTAATTAGTCATGTGCTTTTGTTGATCTGACACAACAGAAGACTGAGTGTGGACAAAGAGAAAAATGAAAGTAATATGCCTCAGAGTAGAGTTATGTATTCTAATCATGGTCTGACCATCATTCATGGTCAGCTGTTGGAACTGGTTGTCAGATAACTGATCAAGGTTGAAGTTTGGGAGCGTTCAATGCAGTGATAATATTGTGATGGTAATGAGGCTTAAATAAAACTACCAGTGTTTTTCATAGACACAGAATAAATGGTTGTTTCCATGATGATCTAAGGTGTGGTGGAGCAGAGAGGTGTTATCTGGTTTATTCGAGTTACAGAGCATCAGTTCTGACAGCTAGCTACTCCCACACGGCATGAAAGTAGATGAAAAGACAGGCCACTTAGCACCACAGACAGGATTAACACATACACAGCACACACACTACTGATATTTTGGGGATATTTTCAATATCCTGTCACATCTCCTACTGATCAGATACATTTATTAATCAGAGCTCCCACAGAAGAACACATTACTTGCAGAGCACAACTGAACAATTGTCTGTTAAAATCAGCATGGGAAAAGCTTAGAAACAGCTGATTCTACACGCCTCTCCCTGCTAATTTTGACAGAGAATCATTAAAATCCTTCTCAGTGAAGGCCTACAGTACACATACTTATCAAAGTGTCATCCACCACGTTCAGTAACAGTAAGATCTCACCATGTCTCAACCCAAGCATGAAGTGCGTAAATGAGCCATATTCCTCATTAAGACATGAGTCTCTCATCAAAACAACACATGACATCATCATGGTAGAATATAAAATGTTTTACACAATAACATATAAGTGATCATAACGTGGAACATTTTATGATATATCAAAAAAATTTTCATAAACATTATGACAAGAGAAACAGTATATTGTTATAAACGTGAAAATATGAAAAACATATTGTTATAACAATAAAGTTTTAATGTTATTATGTAAGACGGATACACAAACTCACACACACAAACAAATAAATAATGAAGCACTAAAGATGAAAAAGTCCAAGGGAATGTGTTGCTGTATTCAGCAGTGACTAATTATGAGGTGTTGTGAGATATTATCTACATGAGTAATACATCATCATAATTCAGTGTGAAAGTAAATCCTCTTAAATCTAATAGAGCTCAAATTCAACCCTGTATGTCAGTTATTACTGAGTAACTCTCTGACATATGCATAACCTCCTAAATATGTAACTATGTTAAAAATACAAACAACAGACTGAAGTAATTAATTGAATATCTGAAAAATATGATCATCATACATAGAGTGTCATTATATTTACTGTTATATTTAATTCCATTCTTGGCAAATCAGATTATTTGAATCAAATATCTCCATAAACTGGTTGTCATCACAGACTCAGGTTTTGATTTTGTTTTGATCTCTGTAAAAGAAGTTTCTCTGTTTTTCTGTTAGGCTGTGATTTCTTGTGGTGTACCACAGGGTTCAATCCTAGGTCCTCTCATTTTATATTTACCTGTTGCTTTTCGATCAAATGATGTTTAAATAAAAAAACATCAATTGCCACTTTTTTGTTGACAATGTTATGATACATGTATTCCATTAAAATGCTGTAACTATGGCAGCTGGTTTATCACAGTTAACATGCTGATGTTCCAGAACTTTCAAGAACTAAGTGATGAAGGAATCAACAGAAGAAAATAAAAAATAAAAACAACATCACCCACCTCCATCTGGTACAAAATGCTGCTCCCAGTCTGTTAACCAGGAGGAAGTGTAAGTGAGAGAAGTGAAAATACAGATCTAAGAGGAGACGGAGAGACTCAGGGAGGAGCTAAGATGTTACTGAACTATAGAAGAGAGAGAAACTTGTATATTCAACAGAGTTCAATACACAAACCATCAACATTACCTTTATTCAACATGCTGTCACTGCAGTATTGTGTCTTTTCTCTGCTGTTTCTTTACATTCTAACAGGTATGTTACATTCTGCATTTCAAAAAGATCAGTGTCAACGTTTCTGAATGTCATTCACTTATTATGACTTTTACAACATGTTATAACAGAGTTATCTCTTCCTTTAGGTGTCAGCTGTGAAGAACTCACTCCAGTCAAGAATGAAGAGTACAGTTTAGAAGGCAGCACTGTTACTCTGTCCTACAGATACTCCAAACAAGCAACGAGCAGTGATCAATTCTTCTGGTATCGACAATATCCAGGAAAACCACCAGAGTTCATCATCTCAGATTTAGGAACTGAAGCAATATTAAATCAACCAATTCCTGGACTAACAATTAAAGTGGATCAAAACCTAATCAATATGAACATCTCCTCTGCTGCAGTGACAGACTCTGCTGTGTACTACTGTGCTGTGAGGCCCACAGTGACAGCAAAGCCACAGTCTCTGTACAAAAACACAAGCTGACACACTGACAAGCTGCTGGAAGCCTTTTTTCCACACTGTTGGACTCAACTTTTTACCTCCACTAGAGGGCCACATTATCAAGTAGGCGCTGCACTACTTCTGCACTGTGTTCAACCATTCAGTCAATAAGAAGTGCTGCTGTCAAGACAACAATTCTCACACTGAATGTTGAACATCAGCTAGTTTCTCCTGTTGATTTAAACCTTGTTGTAGAGATGGAACATTGGCTGTGGATTATTCTTGCTGCTCTTTTCTTTGGTAAGATACAAACAACTACATGTTTACTCTCTCAACACTTTTCACAACTAACTGAGCTGTGAGTGCTTTTAATGTTCACCATACAGAAAAGCTAAACACATCATTTCTGTTGGCATCTAGTACCTTCTAAATAACTCCTTATATGGTTTAATGTGACATCAGACAGAAGGCAGTGAAAATACAGACTATTCTACATGTGTGTGTGTCTGACTCTCTGTCTAGGTAACTCTTTAAACCTACTGATTGTTCTCCTTTAATCAATCATCTTTATTGATTCATCTCTTCCTCTGCATGTTCTCTTCTTCCCCAGAGTGTAAAGGAGAAGACAGAGTGATCCAGCCAACAGGAGATGTCATCGCTACTGAAGGACACACAGTTACACTTGGCTGTACATTTCAGATCAGTGTTAACACAAATGGATATTTGTTCTGGTACAAACAAGAAGTCAGTGACCTTGCTCAGTATGTTTTGCGACGTGATACATTTGGAACAGGAGATAATGCTCCAGAGTTCCAGAAAGACAGATTTGATGCGAAAATCAACAAGACATCAGTTCCTCTGAAGATCCAGAAGCTTCAGCTGTCTGACTCTGCTGTGTACTACTGTGCTCTGCAGCCCACAGTGACAGGAA
The DNA here is from genome assembly GCF_041903045.1 of Epinephelus lanceolatus. Classification (NCBI taxonomy): domain Eukaryota; kingdom Metazoa; phylum Chordata; class Actinopteri; order Perciformes; family Serranidae; genus Epinephelus; species Epinephelus lanceolatus. Next base: position 44,517,745 of record NC_135745.1, on the reverse strand, counting down.
ACACCAAAACTCTGTACAAAAACATTATGAGCAAAGACAACACAATACTCCACAACATCCACTAGAGGGAGTCACACACTGTTAGACTTTAACACTTTGTGATGATGTAGTTTAGATGAGTTGTAGTGGTGATAACAACAGACGCTGTTTGTGAAATATTAAAACAATATCATTATGAGGATGAATGTATTTTTAATAACTAAAACAAAGCCACAAATCTTTGATCCATGTCATTCATAACAGGACTTTGATGTGTATTGTAATGAATAATAATAAACAAAAAAAAAAAACGTACAAAGTGCCGTACAATAAAACTAAACACATTTAAAACACAAGAAAATAAACAAATGTCATAAAATGCCACCTAGTGAAAGATAAAACAAGGCCAAAGCTGAAACACAAAAAAAAATTGGGAAATAAAATCAATAAAGTAGCAAGAAAATAGACAGACAGCTGAGATAAAGTCACGGTGCTCTCTGATAGAAGTATGTATTTCAGAGAGACTTAAACAAAGACAGTGACTGAGACAGTTATATCCTTGGGCAGGTCGTTCCAGAGCATCGGGGCTCTGATTTCAAAGCTCTGTCCCCTCTAGTCTTCAGTCTGGACTCTGGGACAAGCAGAGGACCTCTGCCCAAAGATCTCAAACCACACAAAGATTCATAAGGGACAACAAAGTCTGAAATGTGATCTGGAGCCATGAAGAGCCTCAAAAGTAATTCATAAGATTTTAAAGTCAATCCTAAAACAAACAGGGAGCCGATGTAAAGAGGCTAAAACTGGTGTGACGTGGTCATGCTTCTTGGTTTTGGTTAAAAGCCTTGTGGGGGGGTTCTGAACAGTCTAATGTCACTGCAAGATTTTTGATGAAGACAGGAATAAAGGCTGCTGCAATAATCAAGACACAAAGAGATCAAAGCAGGTACAAGAGTTTCTGTATCTGTGAAAGTTAAAATTCATCTTATGTTAGCAATATTTCTGAGGCAATAGAAACATGATTGGACAAGCTCAGTAACATGTTGTTCAAAACATAAATTACTATCCAACATGACACCTAGAGTTCTTGCAACAGGCTTTATGTGTTGTGACAGGTAACCAGTAGATGGCAGTATTTGTTTAGTGACCAAATTCCAAGGATTTCTGTTTTATCTGAATTGAGCTGAAGAAAACTGAACATCATCCAGTTTTTGATATCACACAGACAGTTCTGTAAAGAGCTCAGCATGCTGAGGTCAGTCGGTTTAACAGGGAGGAACAGCTGAGTGTTATCTGCGTAACAGTGGAAAGAGACACCATGTCGATGGATGACATCACCCAAGGGGAGCATGTATAATGAGAACAAGATAGGAACAAGGATTGACCCTTGAGGCACACCATACTTGATATGGGAAATGGATGACATGACATTGTTAGTGGACACACAGAACTTCCTGTCTGGCAAGTATGAAGCAAACCAGTTTGGGGCAGTACCAGATACGTCAACCCAGTTCCTGAGTCTATCTAAAAGAATGCCATGATCAATTGTGTCAAATGCTGCACTTAAGCCCGTCAGCATTCATTTAGACATCATTGGTGACTTTAAGAAGGGCTGTCTCAGTGCTGTGATGTTGGCCAAAACCAGACTTATCAAATATGCTGTTGTTATCCACAGCAGCAAGAGGCTGCTTTGAGACAATTTTTTCTAGAATCTTAGAAATGAAAGGCAGTTTAGAGATTGGCTGATCATTTTCTAAGATGGTGGGATCCAGCCCAGGTTTTTTAAGGACCAGTTGGACACAAGCAGTCTTAAAGTAATCCGGGACACAATCAGCAATGTAAAGTAAATGGGGCCCAATACAATCAGTCACCTCCAATAAAAACTAAGAAGAAATTATGTCAAGAGGGGTGGGTGAAACTTTCATATGTGACATGGCTTCTAGGAGCTCTGGCAGAGTAATGTGGGAAAAAGAGCTCAGGGAATCATGGTGCGGGTAATCAACATCCAAAAAGGTGGGACTGGGGGTGATACCAAGTCCTATTGACTCAACTTCACCAGCAAAGTACAAGAGAAAGTTCTCATAGTCAGCATCAGAGTCAGCAGGAGCAGAAGGATAGGCTGGGTTTACTGGTCAACAGTCTTGAATAGGAATCTGGGGTTGTGTCGATTGGCGGAAATAACTTCAGAGTAGTAGTGAGATCTTGCAGTTTTCACCATCCTATTGTAAATGAGTAGTTGCTCTTTCATAGCAGCAAAGTGAACCTGAAGACTTGACTTCTTCCATCTGCGTTCAGCTTTTCTGCATTCCCTTTTACAGATATGAATGTTTTCATTTAATCACGGCTGTATTCTAGTCTTAGAGGTAGAAATTTTCTTCAGAGGTCCTATAAGGGTGCAGGTAGTGGAGCACATGGAGTTGAAGGAGTTAACAAATCATTGGTGTAGGTGAGATCAGAATACACATTGCCAATGGAATTAAACAGCGTACAGAATTGTGCTAGTGTGCTTGGAGTGGGATAAGACCTTATTAGCAGCCTGTAATTCAGAGTTAAAGACAATGCAATGGTGATCAGATATTAACATGTCCACAATTCCTACAGAAAGTTTTCTTCAACCCAGACTAAATACTAGGTCTAGGGTCTGGTCATGATTATGAGTCTGGCCAGACACACATGTTGAAAACTAAATGAAAATCAGTAGCAAGGACATTAGATGAGTCATCACTATGAATGTTGAAATCACCACAAAGAACAATTCCATCATAGTTAAGAACAAGACTGTTTGTCCTTAGGTGACAGCATAACAAAGTAGGAAATTAAGAATAAATGCAGTTGACTGTTGGCTAAGCCCCGCCCCTTTGTGATGGTCCATCAAGCTGTTGCAGCGAGCGTGGAGCCCACACTGGAACTAACTGCATTCTCTGAAGGAATATAACAAATCTTTGGAAAAATAAAAATTAAAAAGTAATTTTAGAGAGAAGCAAATATCCAGGATAAAGACAGAAATCAAAGGCTAACGTATAGACCACAGCTTAACAGTGAACCACCACATCACTGGCAATCGAGATAGAAGACTATGAAATTAAAGGGAAACTTTGCCGATTTTCAACTGGCTGTGTGTCATCACATTGTGTGCAGACAACAGTGTCTGTTTGGTTTTTCCCGGTGCAGTCAGTGTGCGGACTCCTGGGGAACTCTGGAGGGAGCTTAACAACCTTCATGTGCACACACTGCGATGACACAAAGCTGGTTGAATATCAGTCAAGTTTCCCTGTTTCAGTTCACTGGTTCCTGTAAAGCACAGTAGGTCTTTATCCACTGTTATAATCATTAAAAAGTGATAGCAGCATGAATATACCTTCAGTACACCTATAGCAGCTGACATGAGCCAGCTAACCCTGCACTTTTCAGGGTTTGATTTTGCTTTTGGAATGGAGAATAAGCGTATATGACCCTCTAACATCTCCATGTAATGATTGTCACTGATACACGACTCCAGGCACAACGTTTGGTTTGAAATCCACAAAACCAGCCTGAAAATGAAGAACATCTAAAATGATTTCATAAGAGTCTATATTGCACAGCTGTGCTGTTGTCGGACCTTTGTAGGACCTGGCCAGTGCTACACTATGATTGGCCAGTCTGCATTTAAGAGGAGGGACTGAGCAAGGGGTCCATTAAAATCAACTTAAAAAAGAAGTCATTCACCTACAGAGACTGCTTACTGTACTTACTGATGGCAGGAGCACAAATATCTAGGAAAAGTGACCACATCAACAAAATCTGGTGTGTAATGACACTGTGTAGTGGATGGAGCAAAATGGCATTGAAGGCAGCCCATAGAGAGCTGCGCCCAGTGGAAATGTCCCTTCTGGCTCTCTTACAGTCAAGATGAGAAGACCACTTCATCTAATGATATACCTAACCTAAGTGGGTCATAATATATCTGGTGTGGTATTAATCTGACAAATACTCCAGTTCAGAAGGAGTCCAGACTTTTCAATGGATGTCAGTTTTTGAGCTATGACGAACATCAAAATGTGTCCTGTAACAGACAGTGAGGTTCGTTGTTTTTACTGGAAAACTTGTGGAACCTACAAGCTGGTAGGAAGAGTGAAGAGTCAGCAGTCAATGACAACATAAAACTGTCAAATGTTTTTAACAATTATGAATCACTGCAATCACGACAGATCCTTGAGCATACAGTCATAAATAAGCACAAAAAATATTAGGCTGATTGGTCCAGTACTTTGTGGGATTAGTTGAAGACAGGCGGATACGCACTAAAGCACCAAAGATAGAACATGTTGATGTATTCAACAGTAACTGATGATAACAAGGTGGTGTGAAATTAAATTTATGTGACAATGTCAATGTCATAATTAAATATAAAAACAAATCATCTTAAATATAACAGAGCCCAAATTCATCTGTGTAAGTCAGTTATTTCTGTGAGTAACTATCTTACATATTCATGACTGCTAAAGCTGAAACTATTCAAGAAAATGCAACCAGCCTATTGAAGAAACACTCAGTATCTCAATGACATAATTATTATTCTAATGTTAATAGTGTGTCACTATATTTACTGTGATATTTAACTTCATTATTGACTAATCAAACAATTTGAATCAAGTATCTTCATAAACTGGTTGTCATCACAGACTCAGGTTTTGATTTTGTTCTGATCTTTATAAAAGAAGTTTCTCTGTTGTTCTGTCAGGCTGTGATTTCTTGTGGTGTACCACAGGGTTCAATCCTAGGTCCTCTCATTTTATATTTACCTGTTGCTTTTGGAGAAAATTACGTTGAAGCAAAACATTAATTTCCATTGTTTGGCTGACAATATTTGATCATACATTTCATTAACATCGAGTAACTATGGTAACTTGTTTATTACATGTGAAGTGCTGGTGTTCCAGATCTTTGTAAGATTAGGTGATAAAGGAATCACCAGAAGAAATGCAAAATACAACTGGTACAAAATGCTGCTCCCGGTCTGTTAACCAGGAGGAAGTGTAAGTGAGAGAAGTGAAAATACAGATCTAAGAGGAGACGGAGAGACTCAGGGAGGAGCTAAGATGTTACTGAACTATAGAAGAGAGAGAAACTTGTATATTCAACAGAGTTCAATACACAAACCATCAACATTACCTTTATTCAACATGCTGTCACTGCAGTATTGTGTCTTTTCTCTGCTGTTTCTTTACATTCTAACAGGTATGTTACATTCTGCATTTCAGAAAGATCAGTGTCAACGTTTCTGAATGTGATTCACTTATTATGACTTTTACAACATGTTATAACAGAGTTATCTCTTCCTTTAGGTGTCAGCTGTGAAGAACTCACTCCAGTCAAGAATGAAGAGTACAGTTTAGAAGGCAGCACTGTTACTCTGTCCTACAGATACTCCAAAAGTGCTGATATGAATGATTATTTCTTCTGGTATCGACAATATCCAGGAAAACCACCAGAGTTCATCATGTTAATCTCAGGGATGAACATTACAAGAACAGCAGAATCTCTGAAATCAGACACAAGGTTCTTTACTGAACTGACTGAAGAAAAGCGTCGTGTGGACCTGCAGATCTCCTCTGCTGCAGTGACAGACTCTGCTGTGTACTACTGTGCTCTGCAGCCCACAGTGACAGGAAACACCAAAACTCTGTACAAAAACATGATGAGCAAAGACAACACAATACTCCACAACATCCACTAGAGGGAGTCACACACTGACAGACTTCAGTAGTTTGTGATGATGCAGTTTAGATGATTTGTAGTGGTGATAAAAACAACTAGAGTTGGGTAAGGGTTACTTTAAAAGTAATCTAAGTACTTTACTGCCTTACTATTATTAAAGTAACCAGTTACTTTACTGCGTTACTCCCTGAGTAAAGTAACTCAAGTACGTTTGAAGTACTTTTGAGTATTCTACATTTCCTATTGGGCAATGGACCACAGGGAGCTAAGCCTACATTTTTTTGTCTCCAAAATTAAAGTTATGGTCCACTTGCCCTTCACTGAGATCCAGTTCTCCCATCACAGCCGTCACTTTGACCAGTAGAAACACAGAACGATCTGCTGCCGTAGACAACTGTATGACAACAACACCCCAGCGTTTTTAATATTTCCTCTAGGGATGTTACCACACAGAATAATTTAAAAAAAAAAAGAAAAAAAAAAAAGCAGAGGCACTTTGTCAACCCGCTGAGTTAATGTTACTGTCATTAGCATCAAGCTAGCAAACAATGTTACATCCTCATGGAGACGGACATAAAGTATTAACATTAACAAATCACGGTGGGGCTTTTACTCACGACAACTGCAGAGGCTCCCAGCTTCATTTAAACAGACTACATTATACAAGGTCCGTTATTTATTAATCCCTCTGTGTGTTTATACATTTACTTTTTGTCTGCTCCCGTTGTCCTCCTCCACCTTTTTTTAGACTCCAAACTAACGCGTTAGGTTACTCGTTACTGCAAAAACTAATTGAAGTTCTCCAACGCGTTACAAAGGAATGCATTATACCCAACTCTGAAATCAACACAAAATAAAGAACTAAAGATTAAACAGTCCGAGGGAATGTGTTGTTGTTTTCAACACTAACTGATGATAATTATGTGTATTGTGGGATAATATTTACATTGGAAGTGTATATTTCATTTTTGAAAAATGTGATTATCATGATATGAATCACTATCATGATTATATGTTACGGTGTGTCACTATATTTACTGTTATATTTAGCTCCATCACTGACAACTGAAACATTTTGAATCAAATATCTCCATAAACTGGTTGTCATCACAGACTCAGGTTTTGATTTTGTTCTGATCTTTATAAAAGAAGTTTCTCTGTTGTTCTGTAAGGCTGTGATTTCTTGTGGCGTACCACAGGGTTCTATCCTAGGTCCTCTCATTTTATAATTACTTGTTGCTTTTGGGGAAAATTATGTTGAAAGAAAACATTAATTTCCATTCCATTGTTTGACCCTATGTCATTATACATTTCATTAGTATTGAGTAACGATGGCAACTTGTTTATTACATGGTATTCCAGATCTTTGTAAGACTGGTTGATAAAGGAATCACCAGACGAAATAAAAAGTCCAGCTGGTACAAAATGCTGCTCCCAGTCTGTTAACCAGGAGGAAGTGTAAGTGAGAGAAGTGAAAATACAGATCTAAGAGGAGACAGAGAGACTCAGGGAGGAGCTAAGATGTTACTGAACTATAGAAGAGAGAGAAACTTGTATATTCAACAGAGTTCAATACACAAACCATCAACATTACCTTTATTCAACATGCTGTCACTGCAGTATTGTGTCTTTTCTCTGCTGTTTCTTTACATTCTAACAGGTATGTTACATTCTGCATTTCAAAAAGATCACTGTCAACGTTTCTGAATGTCATTCACTTATTATGACTTTTACAACATGTTATAACAGAGTTATCTCTTCCTTTAGGTGTCAGCTGTGAAGAACTCACTCCAGTCAAGAATGAAGAGTACAGTTTAGAAGGCAGCACTGTTACTCTGTCCTACAGATACTCCAAACAAGCAACGAACCTAGATTATTTCTTCTGGTATCGACAATATCCAGGAAAACCACCAGAGTTCATCATCTCACACTCACACACAGGAACAGAAGGAAATAAACAAATCCCCAGACTGATGATTAAAGTGGAGGGTGAACAAATCAATATCAACATCTCCTCTGCTGCAGTGACAGACTCTGCTGTGTACTACTGTGCTCTGCAGCCCACAGTGACAGGAAACACCAAAACTCTGTACAAAAACATTATGAGCAAAGACAACACAATACTTCACAACATCCACTAGAGGGAGTCACACACTGTTAGACTTCAGTAGTTTGTGATGATGCAGTTTAGATGATTTGTAGTGGTGATAAAAACAACACAAAATAAAGCACTAAAGATTAAACAGTCTGAGCAAATGCGTTGTTGTTTTCAGCACTAACTGATGATAATTATGTGTGTTGAGGGATAATATTTACATTAGCAATAAATCATTATAATTGATTGTGTCAGCAAATCCCCTTCAATCTTATAGAAGTCAGTTATTTATGAGTAATGCTCTTACATATGAACAACTGTGTAATTCTGAGACTAATTCAAAAATGCAACCAACACACTGGAAGTGTATATTTATGTGATTATCATATGTCACAGTGTTTCACTATGTTTCCAAAACACAGGACGAGATGTAAACAGTCCTTTAAGTGCGAGCACGTACCCAGAGAACACACTTGACAATGTTGACACAGTGGAGTTTTCCGGTGGGCTCTCTCCTGTGGAGGGTGATCCAGGGTACACATCTTCAGATCTCATTGGGTGTTTCGGCCATTAATACTAGACACCCTTGGCTGAGGAAGGCCCCACGGGGGTGATCAAGTCCCCACAGTGTGTCTCCCAGATCACTCTCTCTTGCCTCTTCATCCACAGCCACTGACTGCTTCTCTCAGCTGCCTCTGACACTGCCTTAATAGCTTGGCGCAAGCTCTGGCCTTTGATTCCCAGATCTCTTAGTCGCCTGATGGTAGATGCTGCCACGAACACTCTGCACCCCACCTCCACCGGATGGACTTCAGTGCTCCAGCCACAATGTTGTGCTTCAGCAGCTAGCTCAGCATAGCGTAGCCGTTTCCGCTCATAAGCTTCATCCACTGAGTCCTCCCAAGGTACAGTGAGTTCAATGATGAAGACCTTCTTCGGAGATGGGGACCAGAGTACCATGTCAGGTCTGAGGGTAGTGGTTGCTATCTCTGGAGGAAAAGCAAGCCGCCGGCCAACGTCCACCAGCATCTTCCAGTTGCAGGCTGCTTGAAGCTGGTCATGCTCCAAGGGTGTGGGGCTGCTCCTGGCTACTTTAGCCCCCTCACGGACAAACGTGACCTGCGGGGGTTTAAGTGCTGCTGATGGTAAGGAGTTGGAAGCGGTTTGTTTATTTTCCAGGTGGAGGCAAGGCCCTTAAGGACTTGGTTATGACGCCAGGTGTAACGTCCCTGAGTGAGGCTGACTTTACACCCTGTCAATATGTGTTTGAGGGAAGCTGGTCTGGAGCAGAGGGCACATTGTGGATCTTCACCAAACCACTGATGAAGATTGCTAGGTGTTGGAAGGACATCATACGTAGCTCTGATGATAAAGCTGAGTCGCTTCGCTTCCATGCTCCACAAATCGCTCCAGCTGAACCTCCTTCTCTCCACACTCTCCCATTGTGTCCACTGTCCCTGTTTACCGAGGGAAACTGCCTTGGCCCACCTTGTTACTGTAGCTCCATCACTGACAACTGAAACATTTTCAATCAAGTATCTTCATAAACTGGTTGTCATCACAGACTCAGGTTTTGATTTTCTTCTGATCTTTATAAAAGAAGTTTCTCTGTTGTTCTGTCAGGCTGTGATTTCTTGTGGTGTACCACAGGGTTCGATCCTAGGTCCTCTCATTTTATATTTACCTGTTGCTTTTGGAGAAAATTATGTTGAAGCAAAACATTAATTTCCATTGTTTGGCTGACAAGATATATAATTATATATTTCATTCAAATAAAAGTAATTATGGCAGGTGGTTTGTGAAGTGCTGATGTTCTAGCTTTTTTAAAATTAATTTATAAAAGAATCAGCAGAAGAAGAAAAAAAGAGAAACAACTTCCCACCTCCAGCTGGTACACAATGCTGCTCCCAGTCTGTTAACCAGGAGGAAGTGTAAGTGAGAGAAGTGAAAATACAGATCTAAGAGGAGACGGAGAGACTCAGGGAGGAGCTAAGATGTTACTGAACTATAGAAGAGAGAGAAACTTGTATATTCAACAGAGTTCAATACACAAACCATCAACATTACCTTTATTCAACATGCTGTCACTGCAGTATTGTGTCTTTTCTCTGCTGTTTCTTTACATTCTAACAGGTATGTTACATTCTGCATTTCAAAACCATCACTGTCAACGTTTCTGAATGTCATTCACTTATTATGACTTTTACAACATGTTATAACAGAGTTATCTCTTCCTTTAGGTGTCAGCTGTGAAGAACTCACTCCAGTCAAGAATGAAGAGTACAGTTTAGAAGGCAGCACTGTTACTCTGTCCTACAGATACTCCAAACAAGCAACTGGTGGTGATTATTTCTTCTGGTATCGACAATATCCAGGAAAACCACCAGAGTTCCTCATCTCCCATTCAGGAGGTGGAACAAAACTAAGCAATTCAATTCGTAGACTGTCTTTTAAAGTGAGTGAGGATAAAACCCAAATGGACCTGCAGATCTCCTCTGCTGCAGTGACAGACTCTGCTGTGTACTACTGTGCTGTGAGGCCCACAGTGACAGCAAAGCCACAGTCTCTGTACAAAAACACAAGCTGACACACTGACAAGCTGCTGGAAGCCTTTTTTCCACACTGTTGGACTCAACTTTTTACCTCCACTAGAGGGCCACATTATCAAGTAGGCGCTGCACTACTTCTGCACTGTGTTCAACCATTCAGTCAATAAGAAGTGCTGCTGTGAAGAGAACAATTCTCACACTGAATGTTGAACATCAGCTAGTTTCTCCTGTTGATTTAAACCTTGTTGTAGAGATGGAACATTGGCTGTGGATTATTCTTGCTGCTCTTTTCTTTGGTAAGATACAAACAACTACATGTTTTGATTCTTTTCTAAAGATTTATACAAACTGGAGTTCAGAGCAGAAATCTCTCAACAGTTGAGCTGTTTCTGTCCACAGAGTAACACTGTACACTTGACATTTTCCACTGTCTTCTCCTCTCAGCCTCATCAACAATGTTAGTCTAATGGCTTCATTTTCTCTACTTTTTCCAGGACTAATAGCTGGAGACAAAATCTCTCCTGTACAACATGAAGTCAGTCAAAGAGAAGGACAATCTGTCACACTCACATGTCGATATGAGACAACATACGATTATGTTTACCTATACTGGTACAGACATCATTCTGACCTTCAGGCACCTCAGTTTATACTCTGGAAAGGAGCAAAAGGGGACACAGATGAACATATTCCTGATAAAACAAAATATGGATCTGAAACATCACCAGACTCAACTGAACTGACCATAAAGAATCTAAACCTGGCAGACACAGCTCTCTACTACTGTGCTCTAGAAACACAGTGATACAAAGTGTAGAAGAGGCTGTACAAAAACCTGAACACAGATATGTGACTACTCTTCAAAGAGGAGGGAAGTGGTATTCAAACCACAGCTTCATATCAGATGGATTCTGATGATTCCTGTTTGATCACAGTCACTGTGGTTACAGCTGCTAATGAAACACTGTGGGAGGATTCACATGAGCAGCAAATCCACATCAGGGACAAACCAACTGTATTTTGGAGCAAACTCAAGACACCATGACAACTAACAGAAAATAAATACAGAAATAACTGCTGATCAAACAGACTGAGAAATAAACTGTGAATGTTCAGGCACTCTGTTCCAAATGTCTCCTTTAAAGCAGTCTAATCTGTCATTTTCAATCCAAAGACAAAACGAGGATGAAAAGTTTGATCCCAGTTGAAGTTTATTGTCTGTACAATGAACACTAGAATTACTGCCTCGTGATTGTATTCCTCTGCAAACCAGTCAAGTGTCAGTTATAGTTTACATCAATGTCTGTCCAGACTCATGTGTAGCCATGACAGATGACACTGCTTCAGACAGGTGATGGATGTTGCTGCAGAGAAGCAACATATTCTCAAACTTGAATGCTGCACACCATGCCATACCTGTGATCTTTCCCTAACCTTATTCACACCATCCATGTGCCCATATCATAGATAGCAGTCATTTTTATAAACTGATGTAAATCCAGGGTTTTGCAGAATCCTCCAATATCCAGGTTCTTGTCAGGAGAGAGGGTTGGTTTCCTCATGTGCACTTTGGTCACATTATTTTGTTCATGCATGATGCAACTGTTTGCAGGGGGGAAAACCAACTTCTGGGAGAAACATGACACCACCTGGATTTTCTTTATGATTTCAGATGAAGCGTTTCTGTAACTTCCTTTGAAACTAATCTGTGGTTGTTGTAGGAAAGTAAAGCACCTTCATCACAGCTTTGGAAAGATTAGTATCCTCATCATATTTAAAAAGAAAAAAAAGAGTCAATGCAGATAACTGATGTTGGACGAGACACAAACTCCAAACACTGGTGTCAGAAGTTAATGTCAGGACACACATTCCCCATCTGGACCTTCACATCAATTCTTTTTCACAACAGAAATGTCACTCTGCCTACTGCGTTGGTACTGACCGTTGCCACTGAACATGAATCATTAATGCTGAGTAGTTGGATCATTTGTAGGTGACAGGTTGGACAAACATGTGAGCAGCATTAAGCTGGTTTCAGGTGCATAAACATTCACTTCTCTATTGTGTCTGAGATTCAAGAGTCTTTCCACTGTCTGTCTGTCCTGCTTGTCCCTGTCTTTCCCTCTTTGAATCTCCAATCCATCAGCCTCCCACTCTTTATCATTGTCTCCCTCTGTCGTCCATTAATTCATGTTCCCAGAACCCTCAGCTTCTTCTGTCCCCTCTGTTTTCTGTTGCCTGTCCACTCCCTGTGGTCCCCATTACAGATAAAAAACAGAGGATGTTTTTCTGCCTCGGAGGCAGCAGTAATCATGTGCTGGAAGGAAGACGGAAAATAAGAAGGATTATACCTTTCAGATATAATAAAGCACAATGTTCTCATGACTTTCTAAAGATGTAGATGTACATTTAATGTATCTGTTTTATTTACAGATTAGCACTGACATTCAAACCTATGGACTGGTTTGGAAACACATCCCATGGTTCAAAGTTTGAGTTCAACCAGTGAATCTGCCTCTCATGTCATGTTTTCAGATAAATACAACATTAAATGTGCAATATGTAATTTTCTGCCGCTAGGGGTCTCAAACCAAAACATTAACAGAAGACGGAGTTGGATGATGTCACGAAGTAGCGTGGGATCATGGGAGTTGTAGTTACATAACAGATACAGATCTAACGTTCCTCACTCCGTGTAAATGAAACCGACCGTGGCAGTTTTTTTTGGCAGAGCGAGCTTCAGCAGCAGAGGAATGCTCATGGACGAGATATATTACTGAAGTTATATTCACTTTATGCAAATGGGGTCCGTCGGCCGGTATAGCAGCCCGAGCCGATCTGGTGCCTACACCGGATCGTCAAACTCTGATCTAACTATCAGTAGTAACGTTACTCAGGCTGACCAAACGTCCTCTTTTGCCCGGACATGTCCACTTTTCACGTCCCGTCCGGGGTGTCCGGGTTTTTTTTAATAAACTGATTATAATGTCCGGTTTTCCGTGTGTTAAAGTCATGGCTCTCTTTTTTAGCGACTGTCTTGCTAATCTCAGTTATTTACACTCTATTCAGAAATGCTACTTTCTTTAGCTGAGCGGTTAGCAATCTGCTAGTTATTTGAGCAAACTGCTAGTTGCTTAGCTTGACAGTTAGCGATGGTTTCTCCCTCTCTGCTGCTCTCTCTTGCTCAGTGCGTCTTATGTTTAGCTATTCCTCTGCCTCTTTTATAAATGCAGTTCATTTACCAGCATCAGCTCAGCATTATAGAAACCTATCGTTAACATTAGATGTTGTGGTTAGCCAGCCTCTGCTCCACACTGCTCCGCAGCGCTGGTGCCCCGGCAGGCAGCAGTGCTTGCAGTACACTGGTGGAAATAATTAATATTTTGATAACATCAGCCAGATGTTTGCTTACCTGTCTAGTAGAACACGCGCGAGGTCGGTGTCAAATTGTAGTCCTAGATTTTCACGAAGCTCTCTCCATCTCGGAAAGGCCACACCAATATTTATCCTTGATTTAGCTCTCTTCTTATCCCAAATTCTTCTGGGATCGCTTGGTTGACCCGTACGTTTCCGTTTTACCGGCTTGTTTACCGGGACAGCTTCGGTGTCAGAAGGTGCAGCAACCGTCAATGCATAACCATGATCCATGATGAGTTAGCTTAGCCTAGCAACAGTAACGTTCATTCTCTGACGTCTCATCCGGTCTGCTCCTTCTTCTTCTCCTTCATTTAATGTCTATGGTAACTGGAGTTACGTCGCCATTTACATGCGACCTAAAGACACGGTCCGTAACTTTTATTAATATTTCATATTTATCTGGGTTTGAAAAATTGTTGGAAACATTTCTGATAATCAAAGTACACAACTAAACAAAATATATAATATTGGTTTAGTCGTTTTTAGACATTTTTTTATGTGGAAAAACTACATATTATACCTTTAATACCCACAGGTATACAGGTATAGAGTCTGTATGGAACGTAGACTCAATAACAGACTGTCAGTTGGAAAAGAGTAGACGCTGCTCTATTCTGCCTAAAAGATATTTACAGCAGGCACTGAGAGAACAAGGCTAGAAGAATCATTAAGGATCCTAACCACCCACATAACAGCCTTTTCTCCCTGTAAAAAGAAAAGCCAGCAGGATAACAGAGGTTCAGCTCTTTAAATGAAACTGTAAAATATATTCAGGTGTGGTTTTGGTGTTCATAACATACAGTGATATGAGAGGAGGAATAGGTTGAGGGAGGAGCAACACTGTCAAAGAAGAGCAGAAGAGAAAAACACTCCCACTATCAATATCTAAAGCAGACACAACACAGATACTGTCTGTAAGATGCTGGCACTGCATCACTGTGGAACTGTTCCTATTTTTCTGACCATATTCAAAGGTAGGTTAAAGCAGGAAGAATGAATGCCTTTAAGGGATCTGTTTGTAATGTTTGCTAGAAATCACTGGAGCAGGACATCAGAGTTTAAACTCTCATTATATTTGTTTCCATCTTGATTAAAAAGATGTAATGCAGTTCAGTGTTTGTGTGATTCTTAACTCTCTTTAGACAGAAGCTCTTGAGAAGGAAGTCCTTTTTCTCTACAGTTTGTGTTTCTATCATTGTTGATAAGATGGAGTTAACAGACATCCTGTTATCATCTCCAATACAATCACTGAGAGTCAGGACAATGATGTCATCATGCTAAATGTCATGTCAATGTTGAGAGTTCCTCAGCAGATGATGAAGATGAAGGACCAATGATGTGAAGGCCCAGATCCATCAGAGTATCAATGTTCTTCCTCTGTCTCCTCCCCTCTCACTGCAGACATGAAACACTGGCTGAGAAACATCCTGATTCTGACTCTCTGTCTAGGTAACTCTTTAAACCTACTGATTGTTCTCCTTTAATCAATCATCTTTATTGATTCATCTCTTCCTCTGCATGTTCTCTTCTTCCCCAGAGTGTAAAGGAGAAGACAGAGTGATCCAGCCAACAGGAGATGTCATCGCTACTGAAGGACACACAGTTACACTTGGCTGTACATTTGAGACCAGTGACACATTTCCATATTTATACTGGTACAAACAAGAAGCTAAAGATCACCCAAAGTACATGCTGAAGCGTTACTCAAACACAGAAGATAATGCTCCAGAGTTCCAGAAAGACAGATTTGATGCAACACTCAACAAGACATCAGTTCCTCTGAAGATCCAGAAGCTTCAGCTGTCTGACTCTGCTGTGTACTACTGTGCTCTGCAGCCCACAGTGACAGGAAACACCAAAACTCTGTACAAAAACATTATGAGCAAAGACAACACAATACTCCACAACATCCACTAGAGGGAGTCACACACTGTTAGACTTTAACAACAACAAAGCCACAAAACACAGAAGACTGAATCTACTGCATCAAATATGTGTTTGTGTCTTTTATGACAATGAGAAGTTTAAATTAATGAGAGTTTCACAGAGAAAATCCTCAGACATGCTAACAGAGAGGCTCCAACACTGATCCTTTAAGCTGAAACCGGTTCACACAACCTGACAGTTTGGACAAATAATGATTAAAATATGGATCACTAATTGATTTTATTGACACATAACATGTTTCTCTGTATGCTGACTGTGTTCCTCACTGATTTTTCAAATGAATAAACACATCATTGTTGATCTGATATTTAAAAATGTCCAGCTGGTAAAATGATGTTCACCCATGTAGAGAAGTATGTCTACTAACCAACACTGTGTTTGTGATTGGAGTCTCTCAGGCTGTGATTTTACTGAGGTGTACCACAGGGTTCAATCCTAGGTCATTTTTTATGACATGGTGCCTGTAGGGCAAATTACTTTAAATACAATATTGGTTTCCATTGTTTTGCTGCCAATCTGTGATTTGATATTCCATTTCCTTCCAACCTCCAGCTGGTACAAAATGCTGCTCCCAGTCTGTTAACCAGGAGGAAGTGTAAGTGAGAGAAGTGAAAATACAGATCTAAGAGGAGACGGAGAGACTCAGGGAGGAGCTAAGATGTTACTGAACTATAGAAGAGAGAGAAACTTGTATATTCAACAGAGTTCAATACACAAACCATCAACATTACCTTTATTCAACATGCTGTCACTGCAGTATTGTGTCTTTTCTCTGCTGTTTCTTTACATTCTAACAGGTATGTTACATTCTGCATTTCAAAAAGATCAGTGTCAACGTTTCTGAATGTCATTCACTTATTATGACTTTTACAACATGTTATAACAGAGTTATCTCTTCCTTTAGGTGTCAGCTGTGAAGAACTCACTCCAGTCAAGAATGAAGAGTACAGTTTAGAAGGCAGCACTGTTACTCTGTCCTACAGATACTCCAAACAAGCAGCTGGTGCTGATGAGTTCTACTGGTATCGACAATATCCAGGAAAACCACCAGAGTTCATCATGTTCATCTCAGGGATGAACATTACAAGAACAGCAGAATCTCTAAAATCAGACACAAGGTTCTTTACTGAACTGACTGAAGAAAAACGTCGTGTGGACCTGCAGATCTCCTCTGCTGCAGTGACAGACTCTGCTGTGTACTACTGTGCTGTGAAGCCCACAGTGACAGGAAACACCAAAACTCTGTACAAAAACATTATGAGCAAAGACAACACAATACTCCACAACATCCACTAGAGGGAGTCACACACTGTTAGACTTTAACGCAACAAACGCTCAAACAACTCAACCAACATCAGAGGCATCCACCAAAGATGTCCTTTCTCTCCACTGCTGTTTGATCCTTAAAAGTCAAACTGGTTCAATCTGACAGTTTGATCCAGAGGTCAAATAAGAAAACAAACACTGTGTTGCATATTATTATGCAAATGACGTATCAGTAGGATTTTTCTCTGACCACCAGTGTCTAATGTTTAATATTGTGTTACCTAATGTTATTCGTCAGCTTGTTCCTAAAAGGAGATCCAGAATATTTAACTCATCCTCTGCTGCTAAATTTAACACTGCCTTCAACCTCCATACTTGTCAATCTGACCTGCCCTTTTCTGCACATGAGCTGCTAAATAATTTAGATAATGTTCATGATCCACCATATTAGATAAAATTGCCCTATTCAAAAACAAAAAGTCTAGTTGCGTCTCGATGCCTTGGATTAATGACAGTATTCCAGAGCTTCAGTGAAAATGCTGCAGGGTGGAACGTTTGTGGAAAGCATCAAAATGTAGAGTTCACTTGGAAACGCTCAGGTCTCTTTGGAGAACTTCTAATTCACAGGTTAAAAATTCTAGAGCTGCATATTTTGGCTCTTTAAATGTGAAAAATCAGTCCAACCCCAGAATGCTGTTCAACATTGTGAGCCGTGTCATGGATCCTCCTGAGGGGGAGACTTTAGATGCCACCACTGACATTTTTGATCAAACCCTCAGTTTGGACAAACATGTCAGTTCAGTCCTTCAATCCGGCTTCCACCATCTCAGAAATATTCTCAGGATCAGATCATTACTGTCCAACAAACATCTGGAAAATGTTATTCATCCATTCATAGCTAGTCGATTAGATTATTGTAATTCCTTGTTCTCTGGCATCAGTAAAAAATCCCTCTGGTGCCTCCAGCTCATCCAAAACTCTACTGCCAGAATCTTCACTTGGACTAGAAAACATGACCACAGCACACTGATCCTGGCTTCCCTACACTGGTTACCTGTTGCTTTTAGAATTGATTTTAATTATTGATTACTTACAAAGCCCTGAGAGGCCTCGCTCCAAGTTACTATATAACAGATCTAATATTGGCCTTTGTTCCTTCTCGCACCCTGAGATCCTCAGATGCATCTTTTCTTGTTCCTCCATCTAGATTCATTCACAAAGGTGATAAAGCCATTGCAGTTTGAGCTTCACAACTTTGGACTGACCTGCCTGAGGAGATCAGGGCTGCAAACTCAGTCTCATCTTTGAAATCACTTCTGAAAACCTTCTTGTTTAAAATGACCTTTTGGTGATTTTAACTGCTTTATTATTGTGTGTTTTCCTCTCTTATGTGTTTTCTGTTTTTATTGCTTTTATCTTGTTTTAATTGCTTTGTCTTATTAAGGAGTGTTTCTGTCTGGTTAATTAATAGTATTAAAGGGGCGACGCTATAAAAAAGAAACCACGACTGAGCAGCAAACAGGAATTTGAAGCTGCTGGTGTTTCTAGAATCCCCAGAACCCCTCGATGTAAAGATGTACTTCTGCCGTCCCTAACCAGTGCTCACAAACAGAAATGTTTTCAGTGGGCTCAGAAACACATGAAGACTCATTTTTAACTGTTTGATTCACTGATGAATGACACGTTCAATGTACTCCTGATGCCGTCCCAAGCCTGGATAAATGGTGAGGGTTGCATTAGGAAGGGCATCCAGTGTAAAACTTGTGCCAAAACAATGATGCGGAAAACAAACATGTCTGCCATACCTGATCGGTCGAGGCCCGGGTTAAAAATGACTCTCAGTTTTAATACTTGGTTGCAAATCCTTTACAGTCAATGACTGCCTGAAGTGTTGGACACATAGGCATCATCAGATGCTGGGTTTCTTCCCTGGTGATGCTCTGCCAGCCCTTTACTGCAGCCGTCTGCACTTCCTGCTTGTGTTTTGGGTGTTTTGCCCTCAGTTTTGGCTTCAGCAAGAGAAACACATGCTCAATTGGATTCAGGTCAGATGATATGACTTGGCCATTACAGAACATTCCACTTCTTTGCCTTAAAAATGTCTTTGGTTGCTTTTGCAGTATGCTTCAGGTCAATGTCCATCTGCACTGTGAAGCATCGTCCAATGAGTTTTGAAGCATTTGGTTGAATCTGAGCAGATAATGGTGCCCCAAACACTTCAGCTTTCATCCTGCTGCTCTTCTCAGCAGTCACATCATCAATAAATACAAGAGAACCAGTTCCACTGGCAGCCATACATGGCCATGACATAACAGTACCTCCACCATGCTTCACTGATGAGGTGGAGTGCTTTGGATCATGAGCAGTTCCTTCCCTTCTTCCTTCTCTTGTCTTCCCATCATTCTGGTAGTTGATCTTTGTTTTATCTGTCCATAGTATGCTGTTCCATAACTGTACAGGCTTTTTTGATGGTTTTTGACAAACTCTAATCTGGCCTTCCATTTTTAAGGCTAACCAATGGTTTGCATCTTGTGATAAACCCTCTGTATTTATTCTAGTGAAGTCTTGTCTTGCTTACAAGAGCAGCAGGATGAAAGCTGAAGTGTTTGGGGCACCATTATCTGCTCAGATTCAACTGAAAGTGTTGCAAAACTCATTGGACGATGCTTCACAGTGCAGTTGGACATTGACCTGAAGCATATTGCAAAAGCAACCAAAGACATTTTTAAGGCAAAGAAGTGGAATGTTCTGCAATGGCCAAGTCATATCATCTGACCTGAATCCAATTGAGCATGCGTTTCTCTTGCTGAAGCCAAAACTGAGGGCAAAACACCCAAAACACAAGCAGGAAGTGCAGACGGCTGCAGTAAAGGGCTGGCAGAGCATCACCAGGGAAGAAACCCAGCATCTGATGATGCCTATGTGTCCAACACTTCAGGCAGTCATTGACTGTAAAGGATTTGCAACCAAGTATTAAAACTGACTGTTTAATTGATGATTATGTTAGTTTGTCCAAATACTTATGAGCCCTTAAAGTCGGTGGACTGTGTGAAGAAATGGTTGTCATTCCTACACGGTTCATACTACATTTTTGAAAAAAGCCTTAAATGAAAGCTGAGAGTCTGCACTTTAAGCAGGTATTCATTGTTTCATTTAAAATCCATTGTGGTGGTGTACAGAGCCAAAATGATGACAACTGTATCATTGTCCAAATAATTATGGACCTGCCTGTATGTAGACTTCCAAACTGACGATTTCCTGCCATGGTTGCTGTGGGCAAAACGTGAGAAAAATAACGGTTCGACCACGATCATCTCCTGACCTCAACCCTACTGAGAAACTGTAGAACCTGGGTCTTCAACAGGAGATCAGCGACCCCTAGAGGCTCCTGAGAGTTACTGCAGGGGAGCTGCCAAATTACTGTTTGACAATTTAATGTTAACTTGTATTTTAGTTTGTTTTGTTTTTAATTAAAATGTGTCTAAAAATACACATTCACATAAATCCAACATGTATTAGCAAAGATAAATTCAAACTTATTAAAAGAAATACAGCACACAACATTAATGACAGACAAACTGTTACCCTCGAATCCTTGTGCAATCCTGTGAGCTAGCTAACGCCAAATCACTGTGCAGCACCTATCCATAATGGCAAGACCACCATACAAACATACTGGCCAACTAGCTGTAGTATTATTCCAAGTGTTCATTCTTGTGAGTCACATTAAATTCTTTTCTTACTTTTCGAGCAAGAGACTGTGACACACCATCCACTCCAGAAACCACCAGTGACAGTGTAAAGGGGTCCATGTCACTGGTTCGACAGCCCATTGGTTCGACATCCCATTAGTCCGACTGTCCGCGGTGCTGAACGGCTCGCGGCGGGCGTATGGTGCGCCGCGACCGGCTTGAGGCGGAGCAGGCTCACGGCTTATGAGTTTGTCACTTTCTTTTTCATTTTAACCCACACCATGATCTTTTCCTGACCCTAACCAAGTGGTTTTTGTGCCTAAACCTAACCAGACCTTAACCACAGGGCATCATGATGATTTCGGAAGGGACTTCGGAACAATGAGTTTAATATGGTTGGAACAATGGGATGTCGAACTAATGGGCAGTTCCCGTGTAAAATGTGAGGCTAACACAGCTAGCCATGCTACAACTGCTGCTGACTTAGCAGCTGCAGGCAAACAAGAGAAGACCCCAAAATGTTCAGAGCATTATCTCAAGTACAGCTCAATAGATGTAGCAGGAGCTCCCTGCTCTGTCTCTCTTTCAGCTAGGAAGTTGTTGGCCTGACAAACATTGAAGACTCCTGTTGTAGAGGATCCTTAGAAGGAAGATCTATGCGGGTGGACGACATAACTCAAAACAGCAGCTCTGGGAGGAAATACTGGCATCCTCCAATGAAATACAGGCAGAAACTATACATGGATCTACACGTTCAATATATAGAAAAGTTGTAAAAGTCATATTAAATAAGTGCTCATATATTAATGTGTAACTTGATCTGTCAACTTGTTTGTTTTTAATAAACTGCAGTTATCTTTTGGAAAAAATATCGTTTGATGCAACACACCACAGAGTTCTGTTTTTTTAATTGGAAACAGTCAGTTGTTGAGTTCAACCAGTGAATCTGCCTTTCATCTCAGTTTTCAAATTAATACAACATAAATATCATAAAGTGATACGTCGAGATTCTCTGTCGTGGTGAAAAAAAAAACAGAAAATGAAAAAAAAAGAAAGATAAAACAAACAGAGAACGTGTTGTTGAATTCAACAGTAACTGACGAGTATGAGGTGTTATGAGATATTATTTATATGAGCAATATGTCATCATAATTGACATAAATTCTCAATTATGAAATCTAATAGAGCTCAAATTCAACTCTGTATGTCAGTTATCTCTGTGAGTAACTCTTACATATGCATAACTTCCCAAATGTGAAACTATTTCAAAAATGCACACAACATACGAAAGTAGTATCTTCAATATCTCAAAAATATCATTACCATCTGTAATAATGTATCACTACATTTACTGTTATATTAAACGCCACAACTGACCAATCAAAAACTCTGAATCGTGTCTTCATAAACTGGTTGTTGTCACAGACTCAGGTTTTGATTAAACTTATTGTTGTCTTCAGAAAAGAAGTTTCTCTGTTGTTCTGGTCAGTTGTGATTTCTTGTGGTGTTCCACAGGGTTTGATCTTAGGTCCTCTCATCTTATATTTACCTGATGTCATTAGATCAAGCTGACAATGTGTGATTACATATTCCATTAACATCCAGTAACTATGGCAGCTGGTTTATTACATGTGAAGTGCTGATGTTTCACACTTTTCTAAAATGACGTAATAAAGGAATCACGAAAAGAAAAAACTAAATAACTGAATGTCCCACCTCCAGCTGGTACAAAATGCTGCTCCCAGTCTGTTAACCAGGAGGAAGTGTAAGTGAGAGAAGTGAAAATACAGATCTAAGAGGAGACGGAGAGACTCAGGGAGGAGCTAAGATGTTACTGAACTATAGAAGTGAGAGTAACTTGTATATTCAACAGAGTTCAATACACAAACCATCAACATTACCTTTATTCAACATGCTGTCACTGCAGTATTGTGTCTTTTCTCTGCTGTTTCTTTACATTCTAACAGGTATGTTACATTCTGCATTTCAAAAAGATCACTGTCAACGTTTCTGAATGTCATTCACTTATTATGACTTTTACAACATGTTATAACAGAGTTATCTCTTCCTTTAGGTGTCAGCTGTGAAGAACTCACTCCAGTCAAGAATGAAGAGTACAGTTTAGAAGGCAGCACTGTTACTCTGTCCTACAGATACTCCAAACAAGCAACTAATAATGATTATTTCTTCTGGTATCGACAATATCCAGGAAAACCACCAGAGTTCCTCATCTCCCATTCAGGAACTGAAGCAATATTAAATCAACCAATTCCTGGACTGACAATTAAAGTGGATCAAAACCTAATCAATATGAACATCTCCTCTGCTGCAGTGACAGACTCTGCTGTGTACTACTGTGCTGTGAGGCCCACAGTGACAGCAAAGCCACAGTCTCTGTACAAAAACACAAGCTGACACACTGACAAGCTGCTGGAAGCCTTTTTTCCACACTGTTGGACTCAACTTTTTACCTCCACTAGAGGGCCACATTATCAAGTAGGCGCTGCACTACTTCTGCACTGTGTTCAACCATTCAGTCAATAAGAAGTGCTGCTGTGAAGAGAACAATTCTCACACTGAATGTTGAACATCAGCTAGTTTCTCCTGTTGATTTAAACCTTGTTGTAGAGATGGAACATTGGCTGTGGATTATTCTTGCTGCTCTTTTCTTTGGTAAGATACAAACAACTACATGTTTTGATTCTTTTCTAAAGATTTATACAAACTGGAGTTCAGAGCAGAAATCTCTCAACAGTTGAGCTGTTTCTGTCCACAGAGTAACACTGTACACTTGACATTTTCCACTGTCTTCTCCTCTCAGCCTCATCAACAATGTTAGTCTAATGGCTTCATTTTCTCTACTTTTTCCAGGACTAATAGCTGGAGACAAAATCTCTCCTGTACAAGATGAAGTCAGTCAAAGAGAAGGACAATCTGTCACACTCACATGTCGATATGAGACAAATGAAGACTATATTAGCCTTCACTGGTACAGACATCATTCTGACCTTCAGGCACCTCAGTTTATACTCTGGAAAGGAGCAAAAGGGGACACAGATGAACGTATTCCTGATAAAACAAAATATGGATCTGAAACATCATCAGACTCAACTGAACTGACCATAAAGAATCTAAACCTGGCAGACACAGCTCTCTACTACTGTGCTCTAGAAACACAGTGATACAAAGTGTAGAAGAGGCTGTACAAAAACCTGAACACAGATATGTGACTACTCTTCAAAGAGGAGGGAAGTGGTATTCAAACCACAGCTTCATATCAGATGGATTCTGATGATTCCTGTTTGATCAGAGTCACTGTGGTTACAGCTGCTAATGAAACACTGTGGGAGGATTCACATGAGCAGCAAATCCACATCAGGGACAAACCAACTGTATTTTGGAGCAAACTCAAGACACCATGACAACTAACAGAAAATAAATACAGAAATAACTGCTGATCAAACAGACTGAGAAATAAACTGTGAATGTTCAGGCATTCTGTTCCAAATGTCCCCTTTAAAGCAGTCTAATCTGTCATTTTCAATCCAAAGACAAAACGAGGATGAAAAGTTTGATCCCAGTTGAAGTTTATTGTCTGTACAATGAACACTAGAATTACTGCCTCGTGATTGTATTCCTCTGCAAACCAGTCAAGTGTCAGTTATAGTTTACATTGATGTCTCACTCTTGATGTCAGTTATTTCTGTCAGTGAATCTTAGACACATTCACTAATTCCTAAATCTCAAACCATTTCAAAAATAAACCCAACATATTTGAGTGGTATATTCCATATTTCTAAAATATAAACATCATATGAAATAGTGAGTCACTATATTTACTGTTTTTTTTTGTTAACAACTTTTTATTGTTATTTCCACAGATAACAACAACATAGCAACAAATACACAGCAAAGACAATTCCGATTCTGATTCCGGGAGAGGGAATGTGGAGGCTGCCAGCGAAGAGCTAACATTTTTTTTGCTGCTGTCAGACCAACAAAAAGTGCAAGCATGTTTACTCTCTCAACACTTTTCACAACTAACTGAGCTGTGAGTGCTTTTAATGTTCACCATACAGAAAAGCTAAACACATCATTTCTGTTGGCATCTAGTACCTTCTAAATAACTCCTTATATGGTTTAATGTGACATCAGACAGAAGGCAGTGAAAATACAGACTATTCTACATGTGTGTGTGTCTGACTCTCTGTCTAGGTAACTCTTTAAACCTACTGATTGTTCTCCTTTAATCAATCATCTTTATTGATTCATCTCTTCCTCTGCATGTTCTCTTCTTCCCCAGAGTGTAAAGGAGAAGACAGAGTGATCCAGCCAACAGGAGATGTCATCGCTACTGAAGGACACACAGTTACACTTGGCTGTACATTTGAGACCAGTCAAGTAGGTCCAACTTTGCTCTGGTACAAACAGGATGGAAACAACAGCCCCAAATTCATCCTGAGCCGCATTAAAGGGGACGATGGGAACACACCAGACGAGTCCAGAGAGAGATTTTCATCCACACTGAATTCCACCTTCAGATCAGTTCCTCTGAAGATCCAGAAGCTTCAGCTGTCTGACTCTGCTGTGTACTACTGTGCTCTGCAGCCCACAGTGACAGGAAACAACTCAACTCTGTACAAAATCCTTCTGAACAAAGACAACACAATACTCCACAACATCCACTAGAGGGAGTCACACACTGTTAGACTTTAACACTTTGTGATGATGCAGTTTAGATGAGTTGTAGTGGTGATAACAACAGACACTGTTTGTGAAATATTAAAACAATATCATTATGAAGATGAATGTATTTTTAATAACTAAAACAAAGCCACAAATATTTGATTCATGTCATTCATAACAGGACTTTGATGTGTATTATAATGAATAATAATAAAAAAACAACGTACAAAGTGCCGTACAATTAAACTAAATACATTTAAAACACAAGAAAATAAACAAATGTCATAAAATGCCACCTAGTAAAAGATAAAACAAGGCCAAAGCTGAAACACAAAAAAAATTCAGAAATAAAATCAATAAAGTAGCAAGAAAATAGACAGACAGCTGAGATAAAGTCATGGTGCTCTCTGATAGAAGTATGTTTTTCAGAGAGACTTAAACAAAGACAGTGACTGAGACAGTTATATCCTTGGGCAGGTCGTTCCAGAGCATCGGGGCTCTGATTTCAAAGCTCTGTCCCCTCTAGTCTTCAGTCTGGACTCTGGGACAAGCAGAGGACCTCTGCCCAAAGATCTCAAACCACACAAAGGTTCATAAGGGACAACAAAGTCTGAAATGTGATCTGGAGCCATGAAGAGCCTCAAAAGTAATTCATAAGATTTTCAAGTCAATCCTAAAACAAAGAGGGAGCCGATGTAAAGAGGCTAAAACTGGTGTGACGTGGTCATGCTTCTTGGTTTTGGTTAAAAGTCTTGTGGATGAGTTCTGAACAGTCTAATGTCATTGCAAGATTTTTGATGAAGACAGGAATAAAGGCTGCTGCAATAATCAAGACACAAAGAGATCAAAGCAGGTACAAGAGTTTCTGTATCTGTGAAAGTTAAATTCATCTTATGTTAGCAATATTTCTGAGGCAATAGAAACATGATTGGACAAGCTCAGTAACATGTTGTTCAAAACATAAATTACTATCCAACATGACACCTAGAGTTCTTGCAACAGGCTTTATGTGTTGTGACAGGTAACCAGTAGATGGCAGTATTTGTTTAGTGACCAAATTCCAAGGATTTCTGTTTTATCAGAATTGAGCTGAAGAAAACTGAACAACATCCAGTTTTTGATATCACACAGACAGTTCTGTAGAGAGCTCAGCATGCTGAGGTCAGTCGGTTTAACAGGGAGGAACAGCTGAGTGTCATCTGCGTAACAGTGGAAAGAGACACCATGTCGATGGATGACATCACCCAAGGGGAGCATGTATAATGAGAACAAGATAGGAACAAGGATTGACCCTTGAGGCACACCATACTTGATATGGGAAATGGATGATATGACATTGTTAGTGGACACACAGAACTTCCTGTCTGGCAAGTATGAAGCAAACCAGTTTAGGGCAGTACCAGATACGTCAACCCAGTTCCTGAGTCTATCTAAAGGAATGCCATGATCAGTTGTGTCAAATGCTGCACTTAAGTCCGTCAGCATTCATTTAGACATCATTGGTGACTTTAAGAAGGGCTGTCTCAGTGCTGTGATGGTGGCCAAAACCAGACTTATCAAATATGCTGTTGTTAACCACAGCAGCAAGAGGCTGCTTTGAGACAATGTTTCCTAGAATCTTAGAAATAAAAGGCAGTTTAGAGATTGGCTGATCATTTTCTAAGATGGTGGGATCCAGCCCAGGTTTTTTAAGGACCAGTTGGACACAAGCAGTCTTAAAGTAATCCGGGACACAATCAGCAATGTAAAGTAAATGGGGCCCAATACAATCAGTCACCTCAAGTAAAAACTAAGAAGAAATTATGTCAAGAGGGGTGGTTGAAACTTTCATATGTGACATGGCTTCTAGGAGCTCTGGCAGAGTAATGTGGGAAAAAGAGCTCAGGGAATCATGGTGCAGGTGATCAACATCCAAAAAGGTGGGACTGGGGGTGATACCAAGTCCTATTGACTCAACTTCACCAGCAAAGTACAAGAGAAAGTTCTCATAATCAGCATCAGAGTCAGCAGGAGCAGAAGGATAGGCTGGGTTTACTGGTCAACAGTCTTGAATAGGAATCTGGGGTTGTGTCGATTGGCGGAAATAACTTCAGAGTAGTAGTGAGATCTTGCAGTTTTCACCATCCTATTGTAAATGAGTAGTTGCTCTTTCATAGCAGCAAAGTGAACCTGAAGACTTGACTTCTTCCATCTGCGTTCAGCTTTTCTGCAGGTTGTCATCACAGACTCAGGTTTTGATTTTGTTCTGATCTATATAAAATAAGTTTCTCTGTTGTTCTGTCAAGCTGTGGTTTCCAGTGGTGTACCACAGGGTTCAACCCTAGGTCCTCTCATTTTATATTTACCTGTTGCTTCTGGAGAAAATTACGCTGAAGCAAAACATTAATTTCTATTGTTTGGCTGACAATATGTGATCATACATTTCATTAACATCCAGTAACTATGGTAACTTGTTTATTACATGTGAAGTGCTGGTGTTCCAGATCTTTGTAAGATTAGGTGATAAAGGAATCACTAGAAGAAAGGAAAAGTCCAGCTGGTACAAAATGCTGCTCCCAGTCTGTTAACCAGGAGGAAGTGTAAGTGAGAGAAGTGAAAATACAGATCTAAGAGGAGACGGAGAGACTCAGGGAGGAGCTAAGATGTTACTGAACTATAGAAGAGAGAGAAACTTGTATATTCAACAGAGTTCAATACACAAACCATCAACATTACCTTTATTCAACATGCTGTCACTGCACTATTGTGTCTTTTCTCTGCTGTTTCTTTACATTCTAACAGGTATGTTACATTCTGCATTTCAAAAAGATCAGTGTCAACGTTTCTGAATGTCATTCACTTATTATGACTTTTACAACATGTTATAACAGAGTTATCTCTTCCTTTAGGTGTCAGCTGTGAAGAACTCACTCCAGTCAAGAATGAAGAGTACAGTTTAGAAGGCAGCACTGTTACTCTGTCCTACAGATACTCCAAACAAGCAACTGGTGGTGATCAGTTTTACTGGTATCGACAATATCCAGGAAAACCACCAGAGTTCCTCATCTCCCATTTAGGAACTGGAGCAACATTAAATCAACGAATTGCTGGACTAACAATTAAAGTGGATCAAAACCTAATCAATATGAACATCTCCTCTGCTGCAGTGACAGACTCTGCTGTGTACTACTGTGCTGTGAAGCCCACAGTGACAGGAAAGCCACAGTCTCTGTACAAAAACACAAGCTGACACACTGACAAGCTGCTGGAAGCCTTTTTTCCCACTGTTGGACTCAACTTTTTACCTCCACTAGAGGGCCACATTATCAAGTAGGCGCTGCACTACTTCTGCACTGTGTTCAACCATTCAGTCAATAAGAAGTGCTGCTGTGAA
Source organism: Epinephelus lanceolatus (assembly GCF_041903045.1). Taxonomy (NCBI): domain Eukaryota; kingdom Metazoa; phylum Chordata; class Actinopteri; order Perciformes; family Serranidae; genus Epinephelus; species Epinephelus lanceolatus. The sequence continues at coordinate 44,489,044 of NC_135745.1, read as the reverse complement.
GAGAACAATTCTCACACTGAATGTTGAACATCAGCTAGTTTCTCCTGTTGATTTAAACCTTGTTGTAGAGATGGAACATTGGCTGTGGATTATTCTTGCTGCTCTTTTCTTTGGTAAGATACAAACAACTACATGTTTTTATTCTTTTCTAACAATTTATACAAACTGGAGTTCAGAGCAGAAATCTCTCAACAGTTGAGCTGTTTCTGTCCACAGAGTAACACTGTACACTTGATATTTTCCACTGTCTTCTCCTCTCAGCCTCATCAACAATGTTAGTCTAATGGCTTCATTTTCTCTACTTTTTCCAGGACTAATAGCTGGAGACAAAATCTCTCCTGTACAACATGAAGTCAGTCAAAGAGAAGGACAATCTGTCACACTCACATGTCGATATGAGACAACATACAACAATATTTTGCTTCACTGGTACAGACATCATTCTGACCTTCAGGCACCTCAGTTTATACTCAGGAAAGGAGCACGAAATCAAAGAGGAGAACATATTCCTGATAAAACAAAATATGGATCTGAAACATCACCAGACTCAACTGAACTGACCATAAAGAATCTAACCCTGGCAGACACAGCTCTCTACTACTGTGCTCTAGAAACACAGTGATACAAAGTGTAGAAGAGGCTGTACAAAAACCTGAACACAGATATGTGACTACTCTTCAAAGAGGAGGGAAGTGGTATTCAAACCACAGCTTCATATCAGATGGATTCTGATGATTCCTGTTTGATCAGAGTCACTGTGGTTACAGCTGCTAATGAAACACTGTGGGAGGATTCACATGAGCAGCAAATCCACATCAGGGACAAACCAACTGTATTTTGGAGCAAACTCAAGACACCATGACAACTAACAGAAAATAAATACAGAAATAACTGCTGATCAAACAGACTGAGAAATAAACTGTGAATGTTCAGGCATTAAAAATCACATCATACATCCAGTGGTACCACAGTTCACCAGTTTATAACAGTCAGCTCACCTTAAAAGCCTCATTATGAGTTTAATTCAAAAGCTACAGAGATTACTTCAACTTTGTTAGAGGGGGGTCGACAAAATAAGGGGCCTGACTCCGGCTCCCTACTGACACCAGCAGGAGATCGTACTAAAGAAACTTAAATAGGCTCAGACATGATTTATTAATATATCATTCCCCTCCCCAAATGAAAACACAAGAGAAAAGAACATTTCAAAAAGGTAATGGGAGGAATGTCTGCTTTAATAATTATCTCCTTTGTCCAACTTCAGATCATTTCAGTGAGGAAGAAATGTCCAATGTCCACTATTTAAAATGAAAACACAGGAAGCAGGTAACAGCAATGCATTGCAAAAACAAAATAAAAAATTAAATAGAATAAACCAGGAATCAAACTCATCTCAGTGGAATCAAGAAAAGAAACAATGGTCCTACTTGTTAGTCGGCTCAGTCCTTTTATGGTCCTCCACACACACCCGGTCGAGGAAACACCAAAAGCAAGAGTCCATTGAGGTTTCTTTTCTTTTCATCGCAGGCTGTCCGGTCTCCAACACCGTTCTCCTTTCCTCCTTGGGAAACAAATTCAAGAAACCCTCCCCAAACAATTCCCTGCTCCTTTGTTCCCCCAAAGGCCACGCCCCTTCACCTGTGTGCAGCAGCACACCTGAACACAGTTAACTCACAGGAGGCAACAAGATGGAGCAGGGCTGAGAGGGAGACACTGTGAGACACACTGACAGTATATTTGAAGGCTCCTCTACTTTCAAACCCTCTAACAATCCTGTGCATGTCTCTCCCCTCACCTTTGTGGCCGTGTCACCTGTTGAAGAGTGAAAGTAGCTGATTTAAACCAACAGCAGCTTTTAAAGCACTCCACCATCTTTGCTGTCGACCTGACACTGCTGCAGGAAATGATCAGTTCCACATGTCCCCTTTAAAGCAGAGTCTCATCTGTCATTTTCAATCCAAAAGACAAAACTAATATGAACAGTCTGATTCTGTCTAAATACTGAGTCGTCTCAGTTTAACTTTATTGTTTGTATCATAAAAAAACGGAGGACAGTTTGAGGATCAGCAGCAGACCTACCTGTAGGAGCCATTTTGGGTTTTTTTTGTATAAGAACTACAAGGCGTCACATTTTTGAGTTCAGTCGATGACATAATCGCCACGCGTCTGTCATTAATAGAAATAGGCACAGGTGTGTGAGACCTGTGGACGCTGAAAAGAGAAATTGTTTTTCAACCACTACAAGCGCTCGTAAATGATGTGTGTATAGAGCCTTTTCCTTCACGTTATATATTTTTCATTCATTGATACTTGAGCAATGTTTTTTCTAGAGTACCTTGATAAGTGCTATTTTTGATGCATGCATGCATACGTATTTTATTTCGTTTGTTGACATAGCGCACACTCACACACACACACACACACACACACACACACACACACACATTCATTCACCCCACATACTCATTTATTCAACTATAAACCAACCCGGATCTTCAAGCAAGTTGCTTGATAAGTGCTATTTTTGATGCATGCTTGCATACGTATTTTATTTTGTTTGTTGATAGAGCGGATTCACACACACACACACACACACACACACACACACACACACACACACACACACACACACATTCATTCACCCCACGTACTCATTTATTCAACTATAAACCAACCCGGACCTTCAAGCAAGTACTCAACCAATGTAAGTAAACAAATCTGGACATTTAAATGAAGCCTGTTGAAGACTGTGCCTTTTAGGCATCCCTTAAAATATGGATCACAAACTGATTTTACTGACACATAACATGTTTGTCTGTATGCTGACTGTGTTTGTCACTGCTGTTTTAAATGAATAAACACATCATTGTTGATCTAGTATTTAAAAATGTCCAGCTGGTGAAATGATGTTCACCCATGTAGAGAAGTATGTCTACTAATGAACACTGTGTTTGTGATTGGAGTCTCTCAGGCTGTGATTTTACTGAGGTGTACCACAGGGTTCAATCCTAGGTCCTCTCATTTTTATGACATGGTGCCTGTAGAGCAAATTACTTTAAACACAATATTGGTTTCCATTGTTTTGCTGACAATCTGTGATTTGATATTCCATTTCCTTCCCACCTCCAGCTGGTACACAATGCTGCTCCCAGTCTGTTAACCAGGAGGAAGTGTAAGTGAGAGAAGTGAAAATACAGATCTAAGAGGAGACGGAGAGACTCAGGGAGGAGCTAAGATGTTACTGAACTATAGAAGAGAGAGTTGTATATTCAGCAGAGTTCAATACACAAACCATCAACATTACCTTTATTCAACATGCTGTCACTGCAGTATTGTGTCTTTTCTCTGCTGTTTCTTTACATTCTAACAGGTATGTTACATTCTGCATTTCAAAACCATCACTGTCAACGTTTCTGAATGTCATTCACTTATTATGACTTTTACAACATGTTATAACAGAGTTATCTCTTCCTTTAGGTGTCAGCTGTGAAGAACTCACTCCAGTCAAGAATGAAGAGTACAGTTTAGAAGGCAGCACTGTTACTCTGTCCTACAGATACTCCAAACAAGTAGCTGGGAATGAAAATTTCTTCTGGTATCGACAATATCCAGGAAAACCACCAGAGTTCATCATGTTCATCTCAGGGATGAACATTACAAGAACAGCAGAATCTCTGAAATCAGACACAAGGTTCTTTACAGAACTGACTGAAGAAAAACGTCGTGTGGACCTGCAGATCTCCTCTGCTGCAGTGACAGACTCTGCTGTGTACTACTGTGCTGTGAAGCCCACAGTGACAGGAAACACCAAAACTCTGTACAAAACCCTTTGGATCCACTAGAGGGAGTCACACACTGATAAACTTCAACAGTTTGTGATGATACAGTCGAAAAACAAGAGAAAACAAAGCACTGATGATGAAACACAGAATGAAGGAAAGTTTCATACAACACAAAGCAAAATGATAATGAGGTGTGACAGTAAATCCTGTGACATCTAACAGAGCTCAAATTCAGCTCTGTAGGTCAGAACTTCTCGTGATGAACTCTCACAGATATTTATAACTGCCATAATTTGAAACTACTTTAAGAATGTTAATACTCTTTTTTACACTTTTATGACAACAATCTTTCATATCCCAATAACACTCTCATCACATTATATTGTTGTCCTATTTTACTCCACAAATGAGAGATCATACAGTTTGAATCACTTTACTTCATAAACAGGTTGTGATCACAGACTAAGGTTTTGATTTGGTCTGATCTTTATCAAAGAAGTTTCTCTGTTGTTCTCTCAGGCTGTGATTTCTCATGGTGTACCACAGGGTTTGATCCTGGGTCCACTCATCTTGTATCTGTTGTATTTACTTCTATTTTTGTAGAAAGGCTCACTTCCACTCTTTTGCTGACAATATGTAATTATTCCATTAAAATCCAGTCATTATTGGTGCTAATTTCTTACATGTGAAATGCTGATGTTCCAGAACTTTCTACAACTGACTGAGTCTAGAACGGAGATCCTTTACCTTTCACCTAAAAATCTGTAAACCAGGTGATATTAAATCATACTGTGTTCTGTGCTGGTGTGAACAATACCACTCATGGTCTGGGCATAAAATTTGACGTTAAGATTTTCTTTAATTTATCTATTTATTTTTTTTAAATATGTGACCTTTATTTTGTCAGGAAGTCTCATTGAGATTGAAAATCTCTTTTACAAGAATGACCTGGCTGAGGCAGCAGCCAATCAGAACACATTAAAATGCAACAAATACAACATATAATACAAAAATCCACCATAAAACAACATCGATTAAAACATAGTGGCCTTTCAGAAAAAACAAGCACACGTATCTGTCACCACTTTCTTTATGATGTCCTTAAATTCATCAGTGGATATAAATGTTTCCAATTTCAGATCTTTTTGAAGATTGTTCCATGTCTGTGGTGCAGAGTAGGAAATGTTCCCCAGATCTGTTAAAACATGGGCTTCATTAAAAAGCAACCAGTTGGAGGAGCGTAGTTGGAAACTACCAGAGCTGACACACAGAAGGGTGCAGAGGTTGACTGGGAGTTTGCCCAATATTACTTTCTGGATAAAAATATACCAGTGCTGTTGTCTGCAAGTGGTCAATAACATCCAACCCACCAAATCATGAAGAATGTAGTGATGAGTCAGAGACTTTGTAATAAAAGGTAGAGATGCACTGTACACTGAATCAAAGCTGTGTAAAGTGGAGGAGGCTACATGCCTATACAATATGTTACCTTAAACAATCACAGACAGAAAAGTAGCTTCCACAAGTTTTTTTCTCAGCACTAAAAGTAAAACAAGATTTATTTCTAAAATAAAATCCAATCTTCACTTTAAGCTTCCTAACTAGAGCAGCAGTATGTACATTAAATGAAAGCTTATCATCTGTCCATATATCCAAGTATGAGAACAGTCTTTCAGTGGATTTACTGTCAGAAGACAAGATGCTAAAATCATCAAGAGGCTGTGAGTGAACTATTGAGAAGACCATGAACTTTGTTTTATAAACATTTAAAATCAATGTTAAACTCAGCAGAGCAGTTTGTAATGACTGACAGTCAGTCTGAAACTCCTGCACCACCTGCACTGTGGAGGAAGCATGTGTGTGCATGACAGTGTCATCTGCATATAATTGTATTTTTACTGGAATGTCTTTACCCAAATCATTAAAAAAAAGAGAACAAAATAGGCCCCAAGATGGAACCCTGGGGGACACCTTTAGTTATCAGAAGAAATTCATATTTATGTCCTTCTTCATAAAAACACTGAGTATGACCTGTGAAATAATTTTGGAACCAGTGGACAGCCTGAGGACAGACACCAGCATTCCTTAGCTTGTTCAGGAGCAGTCTGTGGTCCACTGAATCAAATGCCTTCAAAAGATCCACGAAAAAGCAGCACAATGCTGTTTTCTGTCCAAGGCACCAATAATATCATTTGTCACAGCCATGGCAGCAGTAATGGTGCTGAGCTCAGTTATAAAACCAGACTGGAAATCATTTAAAATATTCATATCAAATAAAAAATGTTTCAACTGTAAATTTACCTGAGATTCAAGGATCCTAGCCAAAACTGAAAGTTTGGAAATCGGACAGTAATTGTGCAGCTCTGAGGGGTCTCCACCTTTAAGTTAAGGGAAAACATAGGCAGCTTTCCAAATTTTAGGTATGGTGCTGGAGAGAAGACTCAAATCAAAAATATGAGAAATGGGTTCGGCAATAATATCTGCCTCCACCTTTAAGAGATAAGGATCCAGACTGTTTGGACCTGCAGATTTTCTGTGGTCAATGTCTCCCAGAGCTTTACGAACTAGTAAAACTGAAATAGTTTTAAAATCAGACAGATCTAGATTTCCATCAGCTGCAGTACTGGTAGAATTTGAGACAGATGTATTTACATTTCAGCTATCAAACACACCCGACCCAGCCTGAATAAAATATCTATTAAAGTGACTGCCCATGGCAGCCTTGTCTTTTCTTTCATCTGAGCCAACCAGAATTTGTCCTTGGAGGCTTGAGACAATATGTGTACCAAATAAAGGTTGAATTGATTTTCAGAATTTGAGGAGTTATTCAAGTTCTCTGTAACTGACTTCAGATAAAACTCTGATTTGGACTTTCTACTCATGAAAGGTACACTTGTTCCTTAGTGCTCTATACGTAGTCCAGTCAGCAGAGGAGTTTGGGCTCAAGATTTCTTTGTTAAAACGAAGCAGCTCTGAGAGACTGTCTGAGAACCAAGGATTGTCCCTCGCGCTGACCCTCAACTTCTTCATAGGAACATGTTTATTAAACACATTGACACTGACGGTCTTTCTTTTAAACCTCATGTTGAAAATCTTCTTAAAAAGTTGAGACCGAAGTTAGGGTTCTATTTCAGAAATAAGTCCTGCTTCTCTATGGAGGCCAGAAGGAGACTGATCTCTGCCACCTTCTAACCGATTCTTGGTTATGGTGATCTTTTGTACATGAATGTATCTGCACACTGTTTGCACATGTTAGATACTGTATATCACAGTGCTCTGAGGTTTGTTACAAACTGTGAAGGCCTCACTCATCATTGTACTCTTTACTCCAGGGCTGGGTGGCCATCTTTGACGATGTGTAGGCTCAGTCACTGGTATTTGTTTGTTTATAAATCCATTCTGGGTAAACTACCATCGTACATTTGCACTTTGATTGCTCGGAGATCTGACTGTAGTTATAGTCTGAGCTCGCAAGATTTGGTTTCATTGTCTGTCCCACGTGAACGGACTGAATTGGGAAAGAAATCTTTTCAGGTCTCTGCTCCCCTCACTTGGAACGGCCTGCAAGATGTACTGAAACTGAGGGTTTTGGTCTCTATGTCTGGTTTTAAAGGTCTCATAACTACAATGGTGAATAAATTGGTTGGTACTCGTCGATGCCTGTAGGTATTTAAATCATTTATATCTTAGTGAGTATCTTTTATGTTTGTGTTTTTTATGTCTTTGCTGTTCATTGTTGTGTTGGAATTTTTATGCTGCCGTCTTGGCCAGGTCTCCCTTGAAAAAGAGATCACTGATCTCAATGTGACTAACCTGGTTAAAAATGGGTCACACAGTTCTTTAAACAAACAACTCAAGCTCAAATTAGCTCATTCTTCTGTTTATAAACCCTGAAAGGTGATCCATCCTTTAAATATCAAAGCTGCTTGTCTGTAACTCCCGTTATGAGTAAACCTGAGAAAAAAGAAAAACAAATAAACAAAACATTTCCCACCTCCAGCTGGTACAAAATGCTGCTCCCAGTCTGTTAACCAGGAGGAAGTGTAAGTGAGAGAAGTGAAAATACAGATCTAAGAGGAGACGGAGAGACTCAGGGAGGAGCTAAGATGTTACTGAACTATAGAAGAGAGAGAAACTTGTATATTCAACAGAGTTCAATACACAAACCATCAACATTACCTTTATTCAACATGCTGTCACTGCAGTATTGTGTCTTTTCTCTGCTGTTTCTTTACATTCTAACAGGTATGTTACATTCTGCATTTCAAAAAGATCACTGTCAACGTTTCTGAATGTCATTCACTTATTATGACTTTTACAACATGTTATAACAGAGTTATCTCTTCCTTTAGGTGTCAGCTGTGAAGAACTCACTCCAGTCAAGAATGAAGAGTACAGTTTACAAGGCAGCACTGTTACTCTGTCCTACAGATACTCCAAACAAGCAACTAATAATGATTATTTCTACTGGTATCGACAATATCCAGGAAAACCACCAGAGTTCCTCATCTCCCATTCAGGAACTGAAGCAATATTTAATCAACCAATTGCTGGACTGACAATTAACGTGGATCAAAACCTAATCAATACGAACATCTCCTCTGCTGCAGTGACAGACTCTGCTGTGTACTACTGTGCTGTGAGGCCCACAGTGACAGCAAAGCCACAGTCTCTGTACAAAAACACAAGCTGACACACTGACAAGCTGCTGGAAGCCTTTTTTCCACACTGTTGGACTCAACTTTTTACCTCCACTAGAGGGCCACATTATCAAGTAGGCGCTGCACTACTTCTGCACTGTGTTCAACCATTCAGTCAATAAGAAGTGCTGCTGTGAAGAGAACAATTCTCACACTGAATGTTGAACATCAGCTAGTTTCTCCTGTTGATTTAAACCTTGTTGTAGAGATGGAACATTGGCTGTGGATTATTCTTGCTGCTCTTTTCTTTGGTAAGATACAAACAACTACATGTTTTGATTCTTTTCTAAAGATTTATACAAACTGGAGTTCAGAGCAGAAATCTCTCAACAGTTGAGCTGTTTCTGTCCACAGAGTAACACTGTACACTTGACATTTTCCACTGTCTTCTCCTCTCAGCCTCATCAACAATGTTAGTCTAATGGCTTCATTTTCTCTACTTTTTCCAGGACTAATAGCTGGAGACAAAATCTCTCCTGTACAAGATGAAGTCAGTCAAAGAGAAGGACAATCTGTCACACTCACATGTCGATATGAGACAACGTCAACTGGTCCGGTACTCTCCTGGTACAGACATCATTCTGACCTTCAGGCACCTCAGTTTATACTCAGGAAAGGAGCAGGAAATAATAGAGGAGTTGAACATATTCCTGATGAAACAAAATATGGATCCAAAACATCATCAGACTCAACTACACTGACCATAAAGAATCTAATCCTGGCAGACACAGCTCTCTACTACTGTGCTCTAGAAACACAGTGATACAAAGTGTAGAAGAGGCTGTACAAAAACCTGAACACAGATATGTGACTACTCTTCAAAGAGGAGGGAAGTGGTATTCAAACCACAGCTTCATATCAGATGGATTCTGATGATTCCTGTTTGATCAGAGTCACTGTGGTTACAGCTGCTAATGAAACACTGTGGGAGGATTCACATGAGCAGCAAATCCACATCAGGGACAAACCAACTGTATTTTGGAGCAAACTCAAGACACCATGACAACTAACAGAAAATAAATACAGAAATAACTGCTGATCAAACAGACTGAGAAATAAACTGTGAATGTTCAGGCATTAAAAATCACATCATACATCCAGTGGTACCACAGTTCACCAGTTGAAGAGTAAAAGTAGCTGATTTAAACCAACAGCAGCTTTAAAAACACTCCACCGCCTTTGCTGTCGACCTGACACTGCTGTAGAAAATGATAAGGTCCACATGTCCCCTTTAAAGCAGAGTCTAATCTGTCTGTTACCCTTCAACCTCAGGTGTAGTGGTCGAGACCTGCAGGAAGTGGAGAGCAGGGCTGCAATTGAGCAGGTGAAATCACTGCTCTGCTGTGGAGTCCTGGTGGGAACAGTGGTCAGAGGAAGAGCTGGACTAGGAACCGTTGCAACCCCCTGCTATGCCAATGCTTGGGGAAAGGAGTGGCAGCAGTTAGTCCAGAATGAGGTGAGAGCTGCTGTTGACAAGGACAGGACCAGCAGAGATGTGGGACTGAGGCAGCAAGGGGCGTGGACGAGATATGAGCAAATGTTGAAGATGAAGATCTCATGGACTGACCTTTGGAAGTCAGAGCCACACTGCATCAAGTTCTTAGTCCAGGCCATGTGGAGCTCTTTAACCGGTTTCATCCACTCCCGCCCTCCAGGGCTTTATTAAATGTTGTTCCCTTGCTTTCTTTGCGACTTTTGGAATAAAGGGACTGTTAATTCATATATTAATTAATTAATTAATTAACATATACACACATTGGAAATCGCTTATAGTGATCACTTCCGTCTGGGTCAAATTGATCAATATAAGTATATAAGCAGATAATTATTATAACGATTTAATTTTATTTTTATGAATTTCTCATGCAGATTACCATCTAATTGACATTTGTATATTTGTTACATGAATATAAAGTAATGAAACAGGCAGCTTCGCTATTTACTGAATGGAACTGACTGTTTCAAAATACAGAGCAGCTGTTTCAAACGCTTGTTTCACTGTCATAAGTTGTCATCACTATCAGTGAGACTAGTTTTTCATTGAGAGAAAATGACTTTTTCCTTTTCTTTTCTCCATCATGATTTCAACGTGCACACGTCACCATCCCAGGTCACCAGCTGGCAACGGACGGTTGTGCATTGTGCGTTAGGCTGCGGGGAGGGGCGCCGCAGCGAGAAAGTTGAACCAGAATCGACTTTTAGAGAAACGCAACCTGTAATGCTTTATAACCCTGCCATGAGGGAAGACAAAAACATTACTAGGAAGAAAGAGGACATTTCTCTTTCTTTGATAACGTTAAAGGTAAAGTTAGGTTTTGCCGACAGCTTTCAGAGAGAGAGAGAGAGAGAGAGAGAGAGAAAGCCAGAGACAAACATGTCTACAACCGCACGTCCGCAACCGTGATCACTACAAGCAGTTTCCACTGTGTTCATATATTAATTAATTAATATATCAATTAACAGTCCCTTTATTCAAAAAGTTGTAAAGAAAGCAAGGGAAGAACATTTAATAAAGCCCTGGAGGGCGGGAGTGGATGAACCAGGTTGAAGAGTACCCGCCTGGACGAGACGCTCTCAAACTAAAGCTAGTGCGCCCAAGGAGGCAGGGATCATTTCATTGGCCAACAATAAACCTGGCATTCTATTAGTTGAGGGATTTTGACAGGGTTGCTACACCGTGAAATCAATGAATGATGTTCTCAAATTGACATATCACTCTCCTGAATAAAGATAGGAAAAAAGCCCCATAAGGCCATCTATGATTTTCTTCCAAGCCAATCCCACCTGCACTGCTGGGGTATGGTTGATATGCCAATGTGCTTCCTTTGCCAGAGAAAGAGGACCCTCAAACACATCTTCAGCTGCTGTCCAAAAGCTACAACCTCTGCTGCCTGTGCCCATCCAGCAGCATTATCAAGGACCAATTCCATCCAGCCCATCACCTCCAAACAAATCACCCCAGCCGTTACCATCATATTCGTCAAATATCTCCATAAACTGGTTGTCATCACAGACTCAGATGTGGATTGATTTTGTTCTGATCTTTATAAAATAAGTTTGTCTGTTGTTCTGCCAGGCTGTGATTTCTTGTGGTGTACCACAGGGTTCAATCCTAGGTCCTCTCATTTTATATTGTCTTTAGGTCAAATTATTCAGAAACTCAAGATCATTTTCCATTGTTATGCTGACATTATATATTCCATTAAATTCAGTAATAATGACTGCTGGTTTGTTACATTTAAAGTGCTGATGTTAAAAAAACTTTCTAAAATTAAGTTATACAGGAATCACCACAAGAAGAAAAACAACGTCCCACCTCCAGCTGGTACAAAATGCTGCTACCAGTCTGTTAAAGCCATCTCAGGACCAATGGTGGAGGAGGTGCACGCACTGCAAGGAGCAGCGCGCCAAAGACAAGCTGAGAACACAGTGGATTGCAAGTTTTGTGGGAGAAAGCATGAAAAAAGCAAACAGAAATGCCCAGCATACGGTAAGAAGTGCAAAAAGTGTAACAGAGAGAACCATTTTGCAGTGAAATGTAGAACAAGCCCAGAACAAAGAAAACAGAGAAATGTACACAGTGTAGCACAATATGAGAGTGATGAGTATGAAGACATTCTCTGTGTTACTGAAGCAGGGGCAGGGGATGTGAATGCAGAGGACACCAACAAAGGGAATGACACTCAGCTCTTTGCTGGGATGCTCCTGGGCAAAGATGTTCTGAAATTCCAGATTGACTGTGGTTCTACTTGCAATGTCATCCCAATTAATATGCTTAATCCTGACACAAAAACTGTACTAGTAATATACAACAAAAGCAAACTGAGACCACTGGGGAAATGTAAGGTGAAATTAAGGAACCCGAGAAACCAAAAACCGTATCAGTTGGAGTTCCAGGTGGTGGACAAAGACTGTACTGTGCCACTGCTTGGTAAAAGGGCCAGTGAGGCCATGAAACTGATAAAGGTGCGCTACGAAAACATTCTGGCAATAGACAGCATAGTCACCTCAGAGAAGCCTTCAAGCACACAGTGGACAATGGGACAGATAAAAGCAGAGTATGCTGATGTGTTCACTGGGGACGGCTGTCTTGAGGGAGAATATAAAATGGAGATCGACGAAACAGTGAAACCGGTGCAGCTGCCAAAGAGACGCGTTCCAGTCGCCATGATGAAGCCGCTAAAAGATGAGCTTCAGGACCTACAACGCAGAAATATCATCGCGTCAGTGGCGTGCAGCACAGACTGGATCAGTGGGATGGTTGTTGTACAAAAGCAGAATGGGAAGCCAAGAGTATGTATTGATCCAAAACCTCTGAACAAAGCGCTGAAACGCAGCCATTTCCCATTACCAACCATTGAAGACATACTTCCGGACCTGTCCAAAGCCAAAGTGTTTACAGTGTGTGACGTCAAAAGTGGCTTCTGGCATGTCAAGCTAGAAGACGAGTCCAGTTACCTGACAACATTCGTCACTCCATTTGGACGTTACAGATGGCTGAGAATGCCAATGGGGATAAGTCCGGCCCTTGAGATCTTTCAACGAAAGCTCACACACGCATTAGAGGATCTGCCTGGTCTGTACATTATTGCAGACGACGTATTGATCACAGGACAAGGGGAGACGCGAGAGGCAGCTGAGCGTGATCATGATGAAAAGTTGAGACTTTTTCTGATCCGATGCAGACAAAAAGGCATTAAACTGAACTCAGAAAAGTTCAAACTGAGACAAGAGGAGGCCGCATACATTGGACACCTCCTGATGGCGGGTGAACTAAAAATAGATCCTGAAAAGGTGCGTGCGGTCAAACAGATGCCAAAACCAGCAGATGTGAAAGCAGTCCAGAGGCTACTGGGTATGGTAAATTATCTTGCCAAGTTTTGCCCACATCTCTCTGACCAATGTCAGGTGTTGAGACAGCTGACGCACATGGACTGTGAGTGGAACTGGACAATGCAACATGATGAGGCGTTCCTCAAACTGAAAGAGACTATTGCTAACGCTCCAGTGCTGAAATACTACAACCCAGAGGAGGAATTGACTGTTCAGTGCGACGCCTCAGACACAGGGTTGGGCGCGGCACTCATGCAGAATGGTAAGCCTGTCGCATTTGCAAGCAGAGCACTCACACAGACAGAACAGGGTTATGCCCAAATAGAAAAAGAGTTTCTAGCTTTGGTATTCAGCATGGAAAAGTTCCACCAGTACACATACAGCCGCAAAGTGACTGTTCAAAGTGATCACAAGCCGTTAGAAACCATTGTGAGAAAGCCTCTGCTAAGCGCACCCAAAAGACTTCAGAGAATGATGATGCGCATTCAGAAGTACGATCTTGAGGTAGTGTATGTACCAGGAAAAGACATGCTGCTAGCGGACACCTTAAGCAGAGCGTACCTTCCTGAGTGTTCATCCTATGGCTCTGTGGAAGCTGAAATAGAGACTGTTAATATGGTACAGCACTTACCTATTTCTGGAGACAGCCTCAATGCAATCCGCTCTGCAACGAAGGAGGATAAGACACTACAAACTCTCATCAAAACAATGAACCAGGGATGGCCAGCTGACAAAAAAACAAGCACCAAGTGAAATCTGGCCGTACTTCTCATTCCAGGAGGAGCTGTGCTATCAAGATGGAATAGTGTTTAAAGGTGAACGTGCTGTCATACCTGATGCACTGCAGAGAGAGATCACACACCGCTTACACTCTTCACATCTGGGTGTGGAAGGATGCCTGCGGAGGGCTAGAGAGTGTGTTTTCTGGCTTGGCATGAATGACCAGATCAAAACATATATAGCCAGGTGTGACATCTGCAGATCGGTGGACAATAAACAAGCAAAAGAAACACTACACTCACATGAAATGCCGAACAGACCATGGGCAAAAGTGGCCACGGTTCACATTTGACAATAAAGAATACCTCATCACTGTGGATTACTACTCCAATTTCTGGGAAATAGACTATCTGTCTGACACAAAGTCCACCACAGTGATAAAGAAACTGAAAGCCCATTTTGCTCGCCAAGGTATCCCTGATATTGTCATTTCAGACAACGGACCTCAATACGCATCGCAGGAGTTCCAGAGGTTCAGTCGACTGTGGGAATTCCAGCACAAGACTTTATCGCCAGGTTACCCGCAGAGCAACGGCAAGGCGGAGTCAGCCGTCAAGACCGCGAAGAGACTCATGCTCAAAGCAAAAGCTGCTGGACAGGACCCTTATCTCGTGATGCTAGACCACCGCAACACACCATCACAAGGGCTGGACTCTAGTCCAGCGCAGAGACTTCTCAGGCGACGTACCAGAACACTGCTGCCCACTAAATCAAGTTTTCTCCAGCCAAAAGTTGAACGGGCACAGCAGGCACTCAGAAACAACCAACGACGTCAGTCTGCCTACTACAACAGGTCAGCGAGAGACCTTGACACACTGAAACCGAGTGACTCTGTGAGAATACAGCCACTCGCACCTCACACTTCCTGGAGAAAAGGCAGAGTGCTGAAGCAGGTTGACTCGAGGTCCTACGAAGTCCAGTTATATTCTGGTAATGTTCTGAGGAGAAACCGGAGACACCTCAGACGTGCTCCAGAAAGGGCTCCCAGTGAGTCTATGGACATTAAGACTGAGGACCCTGATCACACAGAGTCAGCCCCTTCTCAAACTGCCTCGGAGAGAAACACAACCACTGTCATTGGCGACAGTGTTACACCTGTAACCACCAGAACAGGTCGCACAGTGGTGAAGCCACAACGCTTCAAGGACTTTGTGACTTAAAAAAATAACTGCGTGACACTACTGACTCTGGGGGGAAAAGGGGAATAGTTGAAAATATTTGTACTGAAAAGTTATAACTTGCACTTAAGTTCGCAGAAATGTTGATGTAAGTTCATGCTCGAATGGTTACGTGCAAATTTTTAGGAATATTTACTCAGCTAATGTTTGTGAAATGCTTTAATGTGAGCTATACAATGTCGTACTAAGCTTAAAGAGAAATTATAACACTTTTATTCACAGTAGCTGACAATGTGCCTTAAATGAGGATTTTTGTTATTATCAATGAGATTTTTTGTTTTATTATTTACAAGACACAAGTTAAGTAATAATTTGCTATAACTGTTCGGAAAAGAGTAAACTCTCAAAAGAGAAAGGATGTAACAATAGGAACTACTGTTAAGATATATGTTCCCTAGGAACTATTGTTTATGTTGCAGCAGAGCTGCTAAAGCAAAACATGTTGTTGCAACAGGGACATTATTCAGGGATGCACCGGGAAGTAAGGCTCGTGCTGTAATGTTGTGAACCTGTCTGCCGGAGTTTAACAATAAATTACGACCCAGTTTGGTCTAAATAATAAATTCTGCAGTCCGTATGTGAAAGAGAACAGAATTTAACAGGCAGGAGCTGAAATGAAAGCACTTGTGTTAATAACCTTGTCAATGAAAGAGTGCAGGAAGTTATTGCACAGCTCAGGGGATGCTTCCAAGCAGACAGACTATGGGGCATTTAAAACAGAGTCAATGGTTTTGAATAACACACGAGGGTTATGGCTATTTGACACAATGAGGTTTGACAAGTATTCTCTATTGGCTTCTTTAACAGTGTTCTGATAACGATGCCAACAGTCCTTTAAGATTTGGAATGAAACATGCAGCTTGTCCTTCTTCCACCTGCGTTCAGCTTTGCGGCACTCCCGTCGAGCTGCACGAGTTCTGTCACTGAACCAGGGCTCGGGTTTCACTTTAGGCTGCGTTGTTTTTAATGGAGCCACAGAGTCCAGAATGGTTCGGCAGGAGGAGTGGAACCAGGAGCTGAGCTCCTCCGTGTCAGCAGACATTGAGTCAGAGGAGGCACAGAGCTGATCGAAAGCAGCAGAGAACTGACCAGCAGTGGAAGGGTTAAAGAGCGACCCACCTCAAATAAAGTCGCTTCGAAGCTGGAGAAAGAAGATGACACAGTGCACTGCTTACATTTAAAGTCATTTTTATAAACAGTCACCGTCCCTCTTCCACCGCCTGACGTCCGCGGGTAAGAACACCTAGCCGGTAAAACTTCGACAAGAGCGCTGCGCTCACCAGCACCGATCCAAGTCTCTGTCACACAGAAAAAATCCAGGCCATGGGAGCTGAAGAAATCCCTCAGGATAAAAGTTTTGTTTGCCAGTGATCTGGCATTTACCAGCCCAATCCTGGCAGGAGCTGGGGCCTGTGTTTCGGCGGATCGGGGAGCCCGGAGCAGCGTCTTCAGGTTCCAGAGATTCACCCCACGCTGTGAGAGCCGGGGAGAGCACAGGCGGCGGGGCCAGAATCCCTCAACCAGACTGGCGACAGGTACCAGACTGGCGACAGGTACCAGGCAGGCGTCGATCGGGTCCAGGAAACGCCGGGGCACAGCGAAGGGAAAGGATAATCCATGTCCTGACCGGGAAATGGACAAAGATCGTGCCAGGCAGACCTTCAGCTTCACCAGCCGACCGCCGCGTTTGCCGCGGCAACAGAGACACTTCCGCCAGGGGGGTAGAGCCGAGGCCCGGAAAAGGTGAGTCGGGATTTCAGACAGGAGCAGGGACAGACTTTTCTGTCCACCATGATCAAATACACCTAGATCTCTGACATTATGTCTCAGATCTAAGAGGGACTGGCGATCATACACCAGCAGAGACTTGATCTGTACAGTGCCAAGGATTAAAAACAAAGAAGTGGGAGCAGCAGACGGCCAGCCATACACACCGGCGCCATCTTGCTTGTTTTGTACCGGATCACATTTTATGGATGAAACTTGTTTAAGCTTAATAATGTTTGTAGTTTGATATTGCATACAACTTGGACCAATTGTAACAAAAGTAACAAACTGAACTGCTGTTAATTAAGAAATACTCGTGTGAGGACACTGGGACTTTACTACTGTATTATCACAACATTTTTACACAGGCCAATCAGGTGTGACAGACTGTTCCTACAAACAAAAGAACATTCCTAGCTGGGAATATGGAGCAAGGAAAATCCACCCAGAGTTATGAAATGAACAAATCACATGGCTTTTAGAGATATATAGCTTTTATTTATAATTTAGTTTTGCACAGCCATGTTCAGGTGGTTGAAATGAACAGTGTTGAACAGTTTAGACTTGAGCAGTGACCCCTAAGTCAGTGTTAAGGTTTTACTGATCCCAAACAGCTAGAAGAAATTAAAATGCATAAAAACAAAAGAGTTAACTTTTTTCCCCAGAAGCACAGACATTAGAGATGCAAAAATTATTTCTATACCTTGAACTTTGAAGAATCAAAAGCAACAAAAGGTTTATCTCTGGCCCCGCCCACTGGTGTTTCAATCAACCAATGAGATTGTTTGTGTCTCCAGAGCAGAAATGTTGGAGGAACTAAAAGCACAATCAGGTTGATGTTGAGGAGAAGGGCTGTGCAGCAGAGAGGCTCTTTAGTTTGTTCATTCTACTGCAGTGAAGAACATTGCTCATCTGCTGTCTGTTTGGCTTTAACAACTCCAAAGACATGTTGCTTTACCTCTTTTTACTTTTCTTTCACTTTATAGGTGAGTGTGACAACAGAGATCAAAGTCTCATTAACCTGCTGTATTAACCACATATCTCACAACTAGAGGTTTATCTGTGTAAGGCAACAATTTCTACCACAGAAAAAGACATTTGCTCATGTTTGATCTCAGAAGTCTCCTGATGTTAGAATCTCTTGCAGACTAACTGACATGAATAATACTCATTTTGCAGCCCTGGGTTCCATGAACAGCATAAAGCCACAAACAAGTGAAGAACATGTTGCAGAGGACACAAACATCAACCTGACCTGTAAATATGAGGGTGTTATCAACAATATCCAGTGGTACCGACAGTACCAGAGATCCAGACCAGAGTTCCTGCTCTACATCACAGAGGGACGATCGATTTATCCACCTGATTCTGATTTCTCAGCTCACATTAACAAAACAGAGAAACATGTTGATCTGGAGATCAGCTCAGCTAAAGTGACAGACTCTGCTGTGTACTACTGTGCTCTGCAGCCCACAGTGACAGGAAACAACTCAACTCTGCACAAAATCCTTCTGAACAAAGACAACACAATACTCCACAGCGTCCACTAGAGGGAGCTGAATACTACATAACTTTAAGAGAGAATCAAACAACAGATGAGAAAAGTTGTCAGGTTAGATCTGAGAGGCAGAGACCAAAGGTGTCATCTCTCTTCACTGCTGTTTTATTCCGTAAATATCAACTGGTTTGCTCAATCACCTGCTCTATAAGTCCAATACTAAGAAACCTGGTGCAGATCCTAACAATTTGAACAATGTTCTACCAATTTCAAATTTACTGTTCCTCCTGAAAACAGTTCAAATATCAGTTGCAGCTCAGGTCCTCACTCACCTTAGTCACAACAATGTGAACATTTTCAGTCTGGTTTTCGCTCCTGTCACAGTCCTGACACAGCTCTGGTAAAAATCACTAATGATCTCTTAATGGCAGCTGACTCTGGGTTTGACGAGAAAAGAGTTCAGGACCCTTGCAGGTGCTGTCAAGTGTCGGTCAGTGTTACCTTACCAGCTACCTCTTACCTGATGGAGATGATGTCATATTGTGAAGAACACCACCATGGCAGTGACAAACACACTATTTGTGAGAGGAAGGAGGGAGGGATTAAGGGAGGAGGAAAACTGTGAGTCAAGGACAGAAAAGACACAAACCTTCACAGTGGTGTTTCTACAAAAAGAGACAGATTCTCTTGATCTTTAAGATGCTGTCAGTGAACTTCAGTCTGTTTGTGACTTTCTTTCTGCTCACAATAAGAGGTAGGTCAGACTATTAACATTAAATGACCTTATATGACAAAAACCTACAGATCATCACAGAGTTATCTCTTCCTTTAGGTGTCAGCTGTGAAGAACTCACTCCAGTCAAGAATGAAGAGTACAGTTTAGAAGGCAGCACTGTTACTCTGTCCTACAGATACTCCAAACAAGCAACTGGGGATGATTATTTCTTCTGGTATCGACAATATCCAGGAAAACCACCAGAGTTCCTCATCTCCCATTTAGGAACTGAAGCAATATTAAATCAACCAATTCCTGGACTAACAATTAAAGTGGATCAAAACCTAATCAATATGAACATCTCCTCTGCTGCAGTGACAGACTCTGCTGTGTACTACTGTGCTGTGAGGCCCACAGTGACAGCAAAGCCACAGTCTCTGTACAAAAACACAAGCTGACACACTGACAAGCTGCTGGAAGCCTTTTTTCCACACTGTTGGACTCAACTTTTTACCTCCACTAGAGGGCCACATTATCAAGTAGGCGCTGCACTACTTCTGCACTGTGTTCAACCATTCAGTCAATAAGAAGTGCTGCTGTGAAGAGAACAATTCTCACACTGAATGTTGAACATCAGCTAGTTTCTCCTGTTGATTTAAACCTTGTTGTAAAGATGGAACATTGGCTGTGGATCATTCTTGTTGCTCTTTTCTTTGGTAAGATACAAACAACTACATGTTTACTCTCTCAACACTTTTCACAACTAACTGAGCTGTGAGTGCTTTTAATGTTCACCATACAGAAAAGCTAAACACATCATTTCTGTTGGCATCTAGTACCTTCTAAATAACTCCTTATATGGTTTAATGTGACATCAGACAGAAGGCAGTGAAGATCCAGACTATTCTACATGTGTGTGTGTCTGACTCTCTGTCTAGGTAACTCTTTAAACCTACTGATTGTTCTCCTTTAATCAATCATCTTTATTGATTCATCTCTTCCTCTGCATGTTCTCTTCTTCCCCAGAGTGTAAAGGAGAAGACAGAGTGATCCAGCCAACAGGAGATGTCATCGCTACTGAAGGACACACAGTTACACTTGGCTGTACATTTGAGACCAGTGACCCAGGTCCATATTTATACTGGTACAAACAGGATGGAAACAACAGCCCCAAATTCATCCTGAGCCGCATTAAAGGGGATGATGGGAACACACCAGAAGAGTCCAGAGAGAGATTTTCATCCACACTGAATTCCACCTTCAGATCAGTTCCTCTGAAGATCCAGAAGCTTCAGCTGTCTGACTCTGCTGTGTACTACTGTGCTGTGAGGCCCACAGTGACAGGAAACACCAAAACTCTGTACAAAAACATTATAAGCAAAGACAACACAATACTCCACAACATCCACTAGAGGGAGTCACACACTGTTAGACTTTAACACAACAAACGCTCAAACAACTCAACCAACATCAGAGGCATCCACCAAAGATGTCCTTTCTCTCCACTGCTGTTTGATCCTTAAAAGTCAAACTGGTTCAATCTGACAGTTTGATCCAGAGGTCAAATAAGAAAACAAACACTGTGTTGCATATTATTATGCAAATGACGTATCAGTAGGATTTTTCTCTGACCACCAGTGTCTAATGTTTAATATTGTGTTACCTAATGTTATTCGTCAGCTTGTTCCTAAAAGGAGATCCAGAATATTTAACTCATCCTCTGCTGCTAAATTTAACACTGCCTTCAACCTCCATACTTGTCAATCTGACCTGCCCTTTTCTGCACATGAGCTGCTAAATAATTTAGATAATGTTCATGATCCACCATATTAGATAAAATTGCCCTATTCAAAAACAAAAAGTCTAGTTGTGTCTTGATGCCTTGGATTAATGACAGTATTCCAGAGCTTCAGTGAAAATGCTGCAGGGTGGAACGTTTGTGGAAAGCATAAAAATGTAGAGTTCACTTGGAAACGCTCAGGTCTCTTTGGAGAACTTCTAATGCAGAGGTTAAAAATTCTAGAGCTGCATATTTTGGCTCTTTAAATGTGAAAAATCAGTCCAACCCCAGAATGCTGTTCAACATTGTGAGCCGTGTCATGGATCCTCCTGAGGGGGAGACTTTAGATGCCACCACTGACAAATGCTTAGAATTTCTCTCCTTCTTCACTAATATGATCACAAATATCAGACATTGAATCTCTCCTCCAGATTCCCCAGTCATCGTGAAGAAGCCATGCTCAGTATCCCTCTGTTCATTTGCTCCCTTTTCTTTAACCTCTCTGGCTGACCTGGGAATGAAGATGAAAAGCCTCAACCTGTCCTTTAGATATTCTCCCTGTAAAATTTTTAAACTAAGTTTTTATCACAGTTTCACCCTATATTTTACAAGACTGCCCTGGTTCAACCACTTTTAAAAAGACCGTCTCTTGAATCCTCTGATCTTAATACAGCTATCAGGCTCCTCTCCTGTGGAATCATCTTCCTGTTACGGTCCGGGAGGCAGACACCGTCTCCACATTTAAGACTAGACTTAAGACTTTCCTCTTTGATAAAGCTTATAGTTAGGGCTGGCTCAGGCTTGCCCTGTACCAGCCCCTAGTTAGGCTGACTTAGGCCTAGTCTGCTGGAGGACCCCCCTATAATACACCGGGCACCTTCTCTCCTTCTCTCTCGTATTCTATTACTGCATCTTGCTAACTCGGCCATTCTGGATGTCACTAACTCTGCTTCTTCTCCGGAGCCTTTGTGCTCCACTGTCTCTCAGATTAACTCATATCACAGCGGTGCCTGGACAGCATGACGTGTGTGGTTGTGCTGCTGCCGTGGTCCTGCCAGATGCCTCCTGCTGCTGCTGCCATCATTAGTCATTAGTCATACTTCTACTGTTATTATACACATATGACTATTGTCACACATGTATACTGCCAGATATTAATACATACTTTCAACATATTGTACCACAGTAGCCAGAACTATAACTATAATATTATTACTTTCATTAATGTTGTTGTAACCTACTGTCATTACCGTCTGTCCTGCATCTCTCTCTGTCTCTCTCTCTCTCTCTCTCTCTGTCTCATTGTGTCATACGGATTACTGTTAATTTATTATGTTGATCTGTTCTGTACGACATCTATTGCACGTCTGTCCGTCCTGGAAGAGGGATCCCTCCTCAGTTGCTCTTCCTGAGGTTTCTACTGTTTTTTTCCCCGTTGAAGGGTTTTTTGGGGAGTTTTTCCTGATCAGCTGTGAGGGTCATAAGGACAGAGGGATGTCCTATGCTGTAAAGCCCTGTGAGGCAAATTGTGATTTGTGATATTGGGCTTTATAAATAAAACTGACTGATTGATTGATTGATTGATTGATTGACTTTCAGGCCCATTTCTAAGATCTTTTTTTTTGCAAAGGGTTTAGAAAGGATTGTAACAGATCAACTGCTAACCTCTTTTAATGAAAATAATATATTTAAAATAAATCAGTCTGGTTCGTAGAAACAAAAAAAAAAGCACTTAAACTGCACTTTTAAAGGGCCACTGTGTAAAATGGGTTGAAAACCGTTGAAAACAATTATATCAGTGGTCAAATTCTAGATTGCAGGGCTCACTTGCTCACCCCTTCCGTCGGGTAAATGACGGTGGCCTCGTAGGGACAAAAAGCCTTGTGTAGACAAGAGTTTTTCAGGAGTAGGTCTATCCAGCGACGAGGTGAATATTTATTTAGAAATCTAAACCATGTTATGATATTGTAATGAATCCCTCACAAGCAGGAGACCAGAGAAGCGTTTGGGAAAAAGACCAGTTTATTTGAGCACTCCAAAAACCTGGGGGTAAAAGACTCCATCCCAAACTCTGACTCTTCTGGCGTAACAGACACACTTACAGTTTTTCTCAATTGCTTACACACTATTACCAGACTTATGAACTAAATATCCTAATGCATAATGCCATCTCCCAAAAGACACACCCATTTCCCTAAACTGTTAACCGTATTGAGCTGTTTACACACATGATTCAAATTAGTTTAACTTTTAGTGCAAAACTGTACACACAAATCCCCTTAATTATCATTGCCTGCACCTTGTGTTCATTCAGAAAGCACAAGCATTCGATATTGTTCACTCAGTCAGCAAAGGCTGAACCCAATTAGCACACAATCACCTGATAGAAAACACGAGGAGACAAAATTGTTCACACACCAATCAGAACATCTAAAAGGGTCCTGGGTCAGTTCATTTTTTAGAACAATGGATCCTGGATGGCAAGAAAGAGGAACAGGTCAAAGAAGAAGAGGAGGAGGAAGAGGAAGAGGAAAAGGTCAAAGCCGAGGCCGAGGAGACAAGTAGTGAGTGATGAAATTCGTGCCACTCTTGTCGACCATGTCCTTGTGCATGGCCTGACAATGAGGGAGGTTGGGCAACGAGTGCAGCCAACCTTAGCCGCTTCACTGTTGCCTCCATCATACGGACCGTCAGGCAGGAAAATAGGTAAGTGTTTTATGTACATCCTGCTCTCTACTGTACTCTACTTTAGACTGCTGTACCCTGAGCTCTTACAGTACTGTACAGCATGTATATATTTACAGTATTGTAGCTGTTTGCTCTATCATTCTGTATGCATCTCAGTTACAGTATGTAATGTGGAATTACTGTAGGCTCCCATTTTGTTACAGTAAAAGGATGGTTTACAGTTACAGTATCCCATCCCACTTCTGTTTTTGCAGAACTGAGAGACGACCACCTGGTGGAGCATGTGATGTGGATGAAGTTCTCTGGCCTGACCCAGACCAGAGACGCAATGCTGTACAAGAGTGAAATATTTTCTGTATTTGCCATTTTATTTCTCCATTTTCTGTATTTATATTTTTGTGTAAATATGTTTTTCTTCTTTTTTTTTTTTTCCTCCCTTATGAATAAAAAAACTAAAAACATTTGTCTACTGTGTTTATCATTTACTGTAAAGAGATTTTGTGGGGGAGAACCAGAAGCAACATTATTTATTTTAGGTTTTTGTGGCAGTGTTATGAATTGATCTCCACAGTGTTGAAGACTATGTTGTACTGTTTGTGTTTTTCTGGACTATTTTGTGATGTGTGGAGGCAAAGTTTGGTTTTGACCTGGAAGTTTGACGTTTGCGGACTTGAGTGTGCAGTTTTGGATTTGTGTTTAGGGTTTTGAGGAAAGGAGCTTAGTTACAAGAAATGTGTCTAAGCAATTGAGGAAAACTGTAATACACACATACTCGTTTACCATTCCGAGTGGGGACCCCCCTCCCCTCTCTGCTCAATCTCCAGCCCGCACACTGACTGACAGCGTAGCCTGTAAACAGAGCTCAGTTGTTTATTTAGCCTAGCAATATCTCCGGACTATAGTAGCTGCAATGGACGACTTTGAACGTGATTTTGAAGAGTTTCTTGTAGCGGACACAGACCCAGAGCCATACCTGTTTGAGCCGGAGCACACAGATGAGGAACTCCATGTGTTTGATGCTGAGCGGGCGAGAAGAGAGGCTGAATGCACAGAATGGGATTCGGTGCTACTGCTGCCATCGTTGGGGAGATATATCATCAGGAGGAAAAGCGCCGCAGAGAGTGCATCACAAGGAGTGAAGTTGCGTCTTCTTTTCCTCGCAGATGATGGTTCGGGTTCATTCTCTCCTGTTGCGTGGTAAGTGTGGTCCATTCACAAACTTTATAAATAAAAAAACTTTTCACTACTCTCTATCGACGAACTACTAACACTCTCTGCTGTTTCTTCCTCCTTCTTCCTTCCTTCCACTGTCTTCGTTGGTTCATTTATACACGCGAAACGTGTTCTCTGGCTGGATTGTGCGCTTGGGCTGCCGTACATACATGGCGGCACAAGATGGCGACCTCTCTAAAGCAAGACCCTTGCTATACATATATATATATAAAAGCATAATTACAAGGCTACGAAAACCAAACGAATTTTATTTTATAGCGATTATACACTTATATAAACATATTAATGGGTAGAATATTCAGATTCAGATTCAGATTTGACAATAAACCATGCCAAATATTACACACTGGCCCTTTAAAAGGTTTTAAAAGACTTGTTACTATCGATCGATGCTGGCCATAAATCACTTGTTGTCCTCTTTGCCACTGTATAAAGATCACACTTTGAATTAAGTGCCTCCACAGATTGGTTGTGATGATAATGTGGTGTTATGAGATATTGTTTACATGTTTGTTTGTTTATTAGGATCCCCATTAGCTGCAGCAAAGCTGCAGCTATACTTCCTGGGGTCCGACATATAAAATACAATACATTACAACAGAAAAATTAAAAACAAACAAAGAGGTAGCATAATAGAGAAAAGAAAAAAAAAACAAGAAAATGAAAAGAAATTAAACGACGCAAAATTATACGACAAAATATACTTTAGATTACTGCTAAATAAGACAAATGCTACTTCTGACACTCGTATTGAGATTATAGTCATCCCGGTGACTGTTTAGATACATTCAATACTGTAGCCTCCATATTCCTACATCCTGCACCAAGCAACAAAGATTCCTGGTGACTGTTGAGATACATTCAATACAATACATATTCATACATTCTGCACCAAGCATAAAAAAATTCATACAAAATATAGTTTTTGTAATTTATCCCAACAATCATCAATCTCAGCTGGTAAATGGTTCTAGATTCTCACTCCATTCGCTATAATTTATAATTTCTATTCTATATCTATTCTTAGTTTATATTTAATGTTTTTACATATATTTAATAATTAATATCCATTATTTTAGTATTCGATATTTATTACTTAATAGTTGTATGAGGAATAATTCTTCATGATTCAGTTTGAAAGCAAATCCTCTTTAATATAAAAAAAAAATTGAAGTCTCACTATCCATGTCAGTTATTTCTGTCAGTGACTCTTGAACATATTCATGAATACCTAAATCTCAAACCATTTCAAAAATAAAACTAACATATTTGAGTGGTATATTCCATATTTCAAAAACATGATCATCATATGAATTAGAGTGACACAATATTTAACTCCATTATTGTTGTTCTGATTTTTATAAAATAAGTTTCTCTGTTGTTCTGTCAGGCTGTGATTTCTTGTGGTGTTCCACAGGGTTCAATCCTAGGTCCTCTCATTTTAACTTTACATGTTGCCTTTAGATTAAATTATTTCTCAATACAAGATTGTTTTTCAGTGTTTTGCTGACAATATGTGATTATATATTCCATTACAATCAGGAACTATGGCGGCTAATTTAGAACAGGTGAAGTGCAGGTGTTCAAGACGTTTCTACCAGTGACTGAGTCAAGAACCGAGATCTTTAAACATGATCCTAAAAGTCTTTAATTCAGTTGAAATCAAATCCTGCTTTGCTGATGTTAAGCTTACAGCTTAAAGTCTGGATAAAGTATTTTGAGCTTTTCTTTATTATTAGCTGATTTAAATTGTCTCCACTTCACAAGTACAAATTAGGTCATTCCTTGTTTTGCCCAAAACCCCAAAAGGAAGATCCATCCTTAAATTATTGAAACTATGTTTCAGTAACTCCTGTTATAAAGCATCACAAAAAAGAAAAGAAAGAAACACTTCCCACCTCCAGCTGGTACAAAATGCTGCTCCCAGTCTGTTAACCAGGAGGAAGTGTAAGTGAGAGAAGTGAAAATACAGATCTAAGAGGAGACGGAGAGACTCAGGGAGGAGCTAAGATGTTACTGAACTATAGAAGAGAGAGAAACTTGTATATTCAACAGAGTTCAATACACAAACCATCAACATTACCTTTATTCAACATGCTGTCACTGCAGTATTGTGTCTTTTCTCTGCTGTTTCTTTACATTCTAACAGGTATGTTACATTCTGCATTTCAAAAAGATCACTGTCAATGTTTCTGAATGTCATTCACTTATTATGACTTTTACAACATGTTATAACAGAGTTATCTCTTCCTTTAGGTGTCAGCTGTGAAGAACTTACTCCAGTCAAGAATGAAGAGTACAGTTTAGAAGGCAGCACTGTTACTCTGTCCTACAGATACTCCAAACAAGCAACGAACATAGATAATTTCTTCTGGTATCGACAATATCCAGGAAAACCACCAGAGTTCATCATCTCCCATTTAGGAAGTGGAACAAAAATAAGCAATCCAATTCCTGGACTGTCTTTTAAAGTGAGTGAGGATAAAACCCAAATGGACCTGCAGATCTCCTCTGCTGCAGTGACAGACTCTGCTGTGTACTACTGTGCTGTGAGGCCCACAGTGACAGGAAACACCAAAACTCTGTACAAAAACATTATGAGCAAAGACAACACAATACTCCACAACATCCACTAGAGGGAGTCACACACTGTTAGACTTCAGGAGTCTGTGATGATGCAGTTTAGATTCTTTGGAGTGGTGATAAAAACAGAAAATAAAGCTGAAGATGAAACACAGAATGAGGCAAAGTGTTTCATACAACACAAACTGAGGATGACGAGGTGTCGTTGGATGTTATTTATATGAACAATATGTCATCAAAAATGAATAATGGAAAATCATCTGATATTTAAGAGCTCAAAGTCAACTCTGTAGGTCAATTGTTATTGGAAGGCACTCTCTTACATATTCATATCTGTCCTAATAGGAAATGCTTTACATAATGTGAACACTGTTTTCACACTGTTATGAGTAAAATGTTCAAAATCTGAGTGATGGCCGTGCCCACAACCACACAAACGGTTTAATGATTGACACAGTAACCCACAGCGTTACAACATGTTCAGTTACCTTTAATCTGCAGTCACTTAAATGACATACAACACCCAGTGTGTTTAGTTTAAAATGTATTTATTAGCACTTTGACAACACTGTTTTCTAGATGAAGCACACACATTTAGTTAACATTGTGTTTTTGCTTTTGTTGGGGGGGGGGGGGGGGGGGTTATACTTTTAGTTATTGTCTATGTAGTTCTCCCCTGTGTGTTTAATTTGGTCTCATCAGCCAGTATATATATATATGTTGCCCCAGTGTCACATTCTGTTCGGTCTGTTAGTTGAGTTAACAACTACTTGTGTTAGCCTTATTTCTCAGTAGAGTTATATTTTGTTGACCTCTTTTAAGGGCCCTATAACTCTAATTCTGTTGTATCCAGTTATTTGCTCTGTGAAATTAATTTCTTGGAAAAATAAACCCACCTTTTATGAACTGTCAGCTTGTGCTTTATATGCTTTGACTGCCTGATCCACAACATTCCCATAAACAGGGTAATCATATGTAATAATGTGTCATTATATTTACTGTCAAATTTAACTTCACGTTGGAAAATCACATATTTTGAATCAGTTAACTTCATAAACTGGTTGGCATCACTCAGGTTTTATTTTGAAGTTCATAAAAGAGGTTTCTCTGTTGTTCTGTCAGACTGTGATTTCTTGTGGTGTACCACAGGGTTCAATCCTAGGTCCTCTAATTTTCTTTTTACATTTGTCTTTAGATTAAATTATTTCTGAATACAAGATTGATTCCCATTGTTTTGCTGACAATATGTGATTATATATTCCATTAAAATCCAGTACCTATTGCAGCTGGTTTATTACAGATGCAGTGAAGGTGTTCCAGACCTTTCTATAAGTGACTGAGTCCTGAACTGAGATCTTTATACTTGCTCCTAAAATTCTTTAAACCAGTTGAAATCAAATCTTGCTCCGTTGATGTTAAGCTTACAGCTCATAGTCTGGGTAAAATATTTGAAGCTGAGATTTTCTTTCTTATTAGCTGATTTAAATTGTCTCCACTTTAGCAGCACAAACTAGGTCATTCCTCTATTTGCATGAAAAGGTGATCCATCCGTTAAATGATTGAAAAGAACTATATATTGTGTGAGTCTGTGGTTGTACAGTGACAGGAGCTGAGAAAGGAGACAGTCTAGCTTTCTCAGTTACACCCGGACCATTAATTGACCTCATCCTGTGTAATTAGTCATGTGCTTTTGTTGATCTAAAACAACAGAAGACTGAGTGCGGACAAAGAGACAAATGAAAGTAATATGCCTCAGAGTAGAGTTATATATTCTAATCATGGTCTGACCATCATTGATGGTCAGCTGTTGGAACTGGTTGTCAGATATCTGATCAAGGTTGAAGTTTGGGAGCGTTCAATGCAGTGATAATATTGTGATGGTAATGAGGCTTAAAATAAACTACCAGTGTTTTTCATAGACACAGAATAAATGGTTGTTTCCATGATAGTCTAAGGTGTGGTGGAGCAGAGAGGTGTTATCTGGTTTATTCGAGTTACAGAGCGTCAGTTCTGACAGCTAGCTACTCCCAAACGGCACAAAAGTAGATGAAAAGACAGGCCGCTTAGCACCACAGACAGGATTAACACATACACAGCACACACACTACTGATATTTTGGGGATATTATCAATATCCTGTCACATCTCCTACTGATCAGATACATTTATTAATCAGAGCTCCCACAGAAGAACACATTACTTGCAGAGCACAACTGAACAATTGTCTGTTAAAATCAGCATGGGAAAAGCTTAGAAACAGCTGATTCTACACACCTCTCCCTGCTAATTTTGACAGAGAATCATTAAAATCCTTCTCAGTGAAGGCCTACAGTACGCATACTTATCAAAGTGTCATCCACCATGTTCAATAACAGTAAGATCTCACCATGTCTCAACCCAAGCATGAAGTGGAACTCAATCAAACTGTGTAAATGAGCCATATTCCTCATTAAGACATGAGTCTCTCATTAAAACAATATATTACATCATCATGGTAGAATATAAAAAGTTTTACACAATAACATATAAGTGATCATAACGTGGAACATTTTATGATATATCAAAAAAAATTTCATAAACATTATGACAAGAGAAACAGTATATTGTTATAAACGTGAAAATATCTTTTTAAAACATGAAAAACATATTGTTATAACAATAAAGTTTTAATGTTATTATGTAAGACGGATACACAAACTCACACACACAAACAAATAAATAATGAAGCACTGAAGATGAAAAAGTCCAAGGGAATGTGTTGCTGTATTCAGCAGTGACTAATAATGAGGTGTTGTGAGATATTATCTACATGAGTAATACATCATCATAATTCAGTGTGAAAGTAAATCCTCTTAAATGTAAGAGCTCAAATTCAACCCTGTATGTCAGTTATTACTGAGTAACTCTCTGACATATGCATAACCTCCTAAATATGTAACTATTTTAAACATGCAAACAACAGACTGAAGTAATGAATTGAATATCTGAAAAATATGATCATCATACATAATAGAGTGTCATTATATTTATTGTTATATTTGATTCCATTCTTGGCAAACCAAATTATTTGAATCAAATATCTTCATAAACTGGTTGTCATCACAGACTCAGGTTTTGACTTTGTTCTGATCTTTATAAAAGAAGTTTCTCTGTTGTTGTGTCAGGCTGTGATTTCTTGTGGTGTACCACACGGTACAATCCTAGGTCCTCTCATTTTATAATTACTTGTTGCTTTTGGGGAAAATTATGTTGAAAGAAAACATTAATTTCCATTGTTTGGTTGACAATATGTCATTATACATTTCATTAATACTGAGTAACAATGGCAACATGTTTATTACATGGTGTTCCAGATCTTTGTAAGATTGGGTGATGAAGGAATCACCAGAAGAAAAGAAAACTCCAGCTGGTACAAAATGCTGCTCCCAGTCTGTTAACCAGGAGGAAGTGTAAGTGAGAGAAGTGAAAATACAGATCTAAGAGGAGACGGAGAGACTCAGGGAGGAGCTAAGATGTTACTGAACTATAGAAGAGAGAGAAACTTGTATATTCAACAGAGTTCAATACACAAACCATCAATATTACCTTTATTCAACATGCTGTCACTGCAGTATTGTGTCTTTTCTCTGCTGTTTCTTTACATTCTAACAGGTATGTTACATTCTGCATTTCAAAAGGATCAGTGTCAACGTTTCTGAATGTGATTCACTTATTATGACTTTTACAACATGTTATAACAGAGTTATCTCTTCCTTTAGGTGTCAGCTGTGAAGAACTCACTCCAGTCAAGAATGAAAAGTACAGTTTAGAAGGCAGCACTGTTACTCTGTCCTACAGATACTCCAAACAAGCAACGAGCAGTGATTATTTCTTCTGGTATCAACAATATCCAGGAAAACCACCAGAGTTCCTCATCTCTCACATTGGAACGAAAAATGCAACAAAGTCTGGACTGTCTGTTACAGTGAGTGAGGATAAAACCCAAATGGACCTGCAGATCTCCTCTGCTGCAGTGACAGACTCTGCTGTGTACTACTGTGCTGTGAGGCCCACAGTGACAGGAAACACCAAAACTCTGTACAAAAACATTATGAGCAAAGACAACACAATACTCCACAACATCCACTAGAGGGAGTCACACACTGTTAGACTTTAACAGGATGTGATGATACAGTCTAGAATCACTTCACTCTCTGACAGGTTTGTGATGTAAAGCTTAAGAAATGGAACCACTGACAGCCTATTCACTCTAAATTACATCTCACCACAGTAACCATGACAACACTCAGTGGAATATTTGTTTCAAACTTCAGCACAAAATGTTTTAAAAAGAGCTAAAATAAGAAGGATTATACCTTTCAGATATAATAAAGCACAATGTTCTCATGACTTTCTAAAGATGTAGATGTACATTTAATGTATCTGTTTTATTTACAGATTAGCACTGACATTCAAACCTATGGACTGGTTTGGAAACACATCCCATGGTTCAAAGTTTGAGTTCAACCAGTGAATCTGCCTCTGATCTTATGTTTTCAAAGACATAAATAAGTGCCCACAGAGAAG
The DNA here is from genome assembly GCF_041903045.1 of Epinephelus lanceolatus. Lineage (NCBI taxonomy): Eukaryota > Metazoa > Chordata > Actinopteri > Perciformes > Serranidae > Epinephelus > Epinephelus lanceolatus. The sequence continues at coordinate 44,456,942 of NC_135745.1, read as the reverse complement.
TATTATTCAAACAAGTTTAAAGAATCTGCCAGTTACATAAAGTCCACATGGAATATCATTAACAAACTCCTAAATGAGAAAAAGGCTCCTGTAAAAATTCCATCTCAATTTTTTGATGGCAACCTCTCATATACTGACCCTTCTTATAGCTAGTGGATTTAAAGACTATTTTCCAATGTGGGTGACAAACTTGTGGAAACATTGTTGATACAGAGGAATGTCCTGTTGATAACATCACTGGTTGATTTCCACCTTGTCTAGACTCGAACCCCCTACATCCAGGGAAGTACATGACATTATTATGAACCTTAATAACTCTGCAGCAGGTCATGATGAAATTCCAGCTGAGATTATAAAACCAGTGGCATCTTCAATTAATGAGCCTCTAACTCATGTTCTATCAGTATCTTTAAATACTGGGGTTGTCCCAAAAAAACTGAAAGCTGCTGAGGTCATTCCATTATTCAATGAAGGGGATCCCAGTCTTTTCACTAATCACTGGCCAGTTTCTTTACTACCTTGCTTCTCCAGAGTTTTGGAAAATGTTTGTCCATGACAGACTTATTGAAAGAGTTTGATACAGTAGATCATAACATTCTTATATCAAAACTTCACCATTATAACTTTCAGGATGTGGTTATCAGCTGGTTTATTGATTACTTTAGAAACAGAGATCAATATGTATTTATAAATGGCTGTGTCTCAACTATAATCAAACTAAACTGCAGAGTGCCTCAAGGCTCTTTACTTGGGCCCTCTTTTATTTCTAATCTATATAAATGACTTTGCATGGATATCTGATACTGCATTACTCATCCTCTTTGCTGATGATACTCATATTGTCCTTTCACAAGCAAACACTGGTGTCTTGATCAGAAAAGCCAATGTACTTGTACTGATTTTAAATATTCTTGTTTCTAATCACATGTTGTGTGCTGATGAAATCCAAATTCAAATAAATGAAACTGTAAAATATATTCAGGTGTGGTTTTGGTGTTCATAACATACAGTGATATAAGAGGAGGAATAGGTTGAGGGAGGAGCAACACTGTCAAAGAAGAGCAGAAGAGAAAAAGACTCCCACTATCAATATCTAAACCAGACACAACACAGATACTGTCTGTAAGATGCTGGCACTGCATCACTGTGGAACTGTTCCTATTTTTCTGACCATATTCAAAGGTAGGTTAAAGCAGGAAGAATGAATGCCTTTAAGGGATCTGTTTGTAATGTTTGCTAGAAATCACTGGAGCAGGACATCAGAGTTTAAACTCTCATTATATTTGTTTCCATCTTGATTAAAAAGATGTAATGCAGTTCAGTGTTTGTGTGATTCTTAACTCTCTTTAGACAGAAGCTCTTGAGAAGGAAGTCCTTTTTCTCTACAGTTTGTGTTTCTATCATTGTTGATAAGATGGAGTTAACAGACATCCTGTTATCATCTCCAATACAATCACTGAGAGTCAGGACAATGATGTCATCATGCTAAATGTCATGTCAATGTTGAGAGTTCCTCAGCAGATGATGAAGATGAAGGACCAATGATGTGAAGGCCCAGATCCATCAGAGTATCAATGTTCTTCCTCTGTCTCCTCCCCTCTCACTGCAGACATGAAACACTGGCTGAGAAACATCCTGATTCTGACTCTCTGTCTAGGTAACTCTTTAAACCTGCTGATTGTTCTCCTTTAATCAATCATCTTTATTGATTCATCTCTTCCTCTGCATGTTCTCTTCTTCCCCAGAGTGTAAAGGAGAAGACAGAGTGATCCAGCCAACAGGAGATGTCATCGCTACTGAAGGACACACAGTTACACTTGGCTGTACATTTGAGACCAGTCAAGCAGGTCCATATTTATACTGGTACAAACAGGATGGAAACAACAGCCCCAGATTCATCCTGAGCCGCTTTAAAGGGGACGATGGGAACACACCAGACGAGTCCAGAGAGAGATTTTCATCCACACTGAATTCCACCTTCAGATCAGTTCCTCTGAAGATCCAGAAGCTTCAGCTGTCTGACTCTGCTGTGTACTACTGTGCTGTGAGGCCCACAGTGACAGGAAACACCAAAACTCTGTACAAAAACATGATGAGCAAAGACAACACAATACTCCACAACATCCACTAGAGGGAGTCACACACTGTTAGACTTTAACAGGAGGTCCAAATAGAGTCTACAGTCTTACAACAAGTCAGTTACAACAGTCTTGCTACTTACAACAAAGCCACAAAACACAGAAGACTGAATCTACTGCATCAAATATGTGTTTGTGTCTTTTATGATAATGAGAAGTTCAAATTAATGAGAGTTTCACAGAGAAAATCCTCAGACATGCTAACAGAGAGGCTCCAACACTGATCCTTAAAGCTGAAACTGGTTCACACAACCTGACAGTTTGGACAAATAATGATTAAAATATGGATCACTAATTGATTTTATTGACACATAACATGTTTCTCTGTATGCTGACTGTGTTCCTCACTGACTTTTCAAATGAATAAACACATCATTGTTGGTTAGCAGACATACTTCTCTACATGGGTGAACACCATTTTACTAGCTGGACATTTTTAAATATCAGACCAACACTGTGTTTGTGATCAGAGTCTCTTATGCCCTCTATACACTGTGCGATTTTAGCAGTCTTATAAGACTATTGCATGACATACTGTGAGACGTGGATCTAATAATCTTTGGTACGATGTCAAGTTTGATGTGTGCAGATTGTACGATGTCTGTTTACTACTGAATCGCAGGTTACGATGTACGTCAATATGCAACGTCATCAGCGTGCACCGCATCAGCGTACGTCATCCATCTATGCCACCATAGGTAGCTTGCTCACCTGAAAGTTGCAGTTCCTCCGCAATTTCCTTCCATACAGCGTCTTTTTTCTTGCGGCCATGATAGCAGCTGGAGGAAACATCAAATAAACATGGCTTCTGCTGCCACAGCTCCACCAAACTTTCCTCTTTCTGGGAGTTCCACAGACTTCTTTTTGTTCATTTTACCTCCATGGCAAGCGATCATTTCTTTGGGTTTAGTGCTGATGTCACGCTGAACATTGTGTCATTTCCTGCTGCATTTCTATTGGTTGATTAGTAGACGTAGGTCGTAGCAGCTGTCACACTGTGAGATAGTCATCCTAAATTTCTGACACTGTCAGAATGTTATCTCAGGTTATCGTTGGTCGCAAGACGTTGACAATGGCTGTCCTTGAACCTGTCTCACAGTGCGACGTAAGACCACTGTTTTAGAGCCACGACCAAAGATATCGCCACGTTTCTGCCACAGTGGTCATCTTTCGTCTGGGACAGCCCAAAATCGCACAGTGTATACCGGCCATTGGGCTGTGATTTTACTGAGGTGTACCACAGGGTTCAGTCCTAGGTCCTCTCATTTTTATGACATGGTGCCGGTAGAGCAAATTACTTTAAACACAATATTGGTTTCCATTGTTTTGCTCACAATCTGTGATTTGATATTCCATTTCCTTCCCACCTCCAGCTGGTACAAAATGCTGCTCCCAGTCTGTTAACCAGGAGGAAGTGTAAGTGAGAGAAGTGAAAATACAGATCTAAGAGGAGACGGAGAGACTCAGGGAGGAGCTAAGATGTTACTGAACTATACAAGAGAGAGAAACTTGTATATTCAACAGAGTTCAATACACAAACCATCAACATTACCTTTATTCAACATGCTGTCACTGCAGTATTGTGTCTTTTCTCTGCTGTTTCTTTACATTCTAACAGGTATGTTACATTCTGCATTTCAAAAAGATCACTGTCAACGTTTCTGAATGTCATTCACTTATTATGACTTTTACAACATGTTATAACAGAGTTTGTTTGTTTGTTTTGTTTGTTCTATTATTAACACATTCTTAAAGAAAATTCAAATATAAAAGCAACAAATACATCAAATGTGCAGGTGAGGTAGAAACCCATTACAGGCTTAGCTAAAAACCCCACCTAGAAACATTAAAATAAAATTAAAATAATAACAGTAATAATACTAACAGTGCAGGGTGAAGCATCAACAAAATATCTTCTACCTAATTAATATTAAATTCAAACATTGAGAAAAAACATAAAATCACAAAACAGCACATATGTTGAAAACATAAGTCAGTCAAGCTTCTACAATACCAAATCTCTTTGACATCAAAGCTTGCTTAAGTTTCATTTTATATCTAGGTAGAGACATAGAATCGGTTAATAAATGCAAATTTGTATTCCATACTTGGACTCCACGGTATCTTAATGAAAACTGTCCTCGAGATGTATGATACATTGGTAGGTACAAGTTATTGATTTGTCTGGTTGAATAATAATTGACTTGAGAATTACAAATGAAAAGTGTTTGGAAACTTTGTGGCAAGTCTGTACCCATGTACTTCAATTTAAAAATAAATATACATATTTGAAGAATACTTAAAATCAAAACTAGCCAGTACATTACATTTCAAAAAAAGTGGAGCGGTTGGGGCACATGACTTGGAAAAAGTAGCCATTCTGACAAAACGCTTTTGCAGCAGTAGAATTTTATGTAGATATGTGTGGAAAGTACTGGCCCATACAATATTACAGTAGGTGAGATATGGATATACCAGACTATAATATAATGTTAAAAAACAAGATGAATGTACGAAAGCGCTAATTTTTCTAATAATCCCCAGAGATTTTGTGACCTTGTTGCAAACAAAACTAATATGCTCTTTCCAAGTAAGTTTCTCATCAATTAATATCCCTAGGAATCTTGTTGATGAAACTTTAACCATTACTTCGCCATCAATATGCACTTTCAATGAATCCAAATTATAATTCATTTTCCCTGCAAATATCATAAAATGAGATTTTTTCACATTTAATGCCAATTTATTAATTTGAAACCATTTTGAAAATGCATGAAGGCCATTGTTTACTTCAGTCATAAGTGCAGAAGAATTTCTATTGGAAATAAGTAAATTGGTATCGTCTGCAAATAATATTGGACATAAAGTATTTGATACTGCTGCAAGATCATTAATGTATATAAGAAACAATAATGGCCCTAAAATGGAACCTTGTGGAACACCAACATTGTATCATATGCCTCTCAGACTCTATACCATTTAAACTGACATATTGCAGTCTATTATGTACATAACTACTAAGCCACTTCAGAACATGGCCATGAAATCCATATCTATGCATTTTTGTAAGTAAAATGTCATGATTGACAGCATAAAATGCTTTTGAAAGATCCAGAAAAATACCACATGCAAACTCTTTCTTCTCTAAAGCAGTATAAATCTTGTCAACTAGGTGTAAGAGGGCCATATGGGCAGAATGATTTTTACGGAATCCATATTGGTGTTCATACAGTATTTTATATGCGTTTAAGTGTTTAAGAATACGTTTATATACCAGTTTTTCTAAAATTTTGGAAAAGCAAGGAAGAACTGAAATGGGACGGTAATTTGTAAAAAACCCTGGATCGCCTGACTTAAAAATTGGAATAACCTTTGCAATCTTGAGATCAGAGGGAATAACACCAGTTTCCATGGATACCGCAAAAATATGTAATAATGGTTTCAGAATTAGTTCTTTTACCTCTTTAACAAGGGATGCAGTAATTCCGTCATGACCTGCAGCAGAATTATTTAAGTCTATTATAATATCATTTATCTCTTTGTTATCTGGAGGTTCAAAATGGCAGTTATCTCTTCCTTTGGGTGTCAGCTGTGAAGAACTCACTCCAGTCAAGAATGAAGAGTACAGTTTAGAAGGCAGCACTGTTACTCTGTCCTACAGATACTCCAAACAAGTAGCTGGGAATGAAAATTTCTTCTGGTATCGACAATATCCAGGAAAACCACCAGAGTTCATCATGTTCATCTCAGGGATGAACATTACAAGAACAGCAGAATCTCTGAAATCAGACACAAGGTTCTTTACTGAACTGACTGAAGAAAAACATCGTGTGGACCTGCAGATCTCCTCTGCTGCAGTGACAGACTCTGCTGTGTACTACTGTGCTGTGAGGCCCACAGTGACAGCAAAGCCACAGTCTCTGTACAAAAACACAAGCTGACACACTGACAAGCTGCTGGAAGCCTTTTTTCCACACTGTTGGACTCAACTTTTTACCTCCACTAGAGGGCCACATTATCAAGTAGGCGCTGCACTACTTCTGCACTGTGTTCAACCATTCAGTCAATAAGAAGTGCTGCTGTGAAGAGAACAATTCTCACACTGAATGTTGAACATCAGCTAGTTTCTCCTGTTGATTTAAACCTTGTTGTAGAGATGGAACATTGGCTGTGGATTATTCTTGCTGCTCTTTTCTTTGGTAAGATACAAACAACTACATGTTTTGATTCTTTTCGAAAGATTTATACAAACTGGAGTTCAGAGCAGAAATCTCTCAACAGTTGAGCTGTTTCTGTCCACAGAGTAACACTGTACACTTGACATTTTCCACTGTCTTCTCCTCTCAGCCTCATCAACAATGTTAGTCTAATGGCTTCATTTTCTCTACTTTTTCCAGGACTAATAGCTGGAGACGAAATCTCTCCTGTACAAGATGAAGTCAGTCAAAGAGAAGGACAATCTGTCACACTCACATGTCGATATGAGACAGATGACAACGATATTTGGCTTTACTGGTACAGACATCATTCTGACCTTCAGGCACCTCAGTTTATACTCTGGAAAGGAGCACGGAATGGAAGAGGAGAACATATTCCTGATAAAACAAAATATGGATCTGAAACATCACCAGACTCAACTGAACTGACCATAAAGAATCTAACCCTGGCAGACACAGCTCTCTACTACTGTGCTCTAGAAACACAGTGATACAAAGTGTAGAAGAGGCTGTACAAAAACCTGAACACAGATATGTGACTACTCTTCAAAGAGGAGGGAAGTGGTATTCAAACCACAGCTTCATATCAGATGGATTCTGATGATTCCTGTTTGATCAGAGTCACTGTGGTTACAGCTGCTAATGAAACACTGTGGGAGGATTCACATGAGCAGCAAATCCACATCAGGGACAAACCAACTGTATTTTGGAGCAAACTCAAGACACCATGACAACTAACAGAAAATAAATACAGAAATAACTGCTGATCAAACAGACTGAGAAATAAACTGTGAATGTTCAGGCATTAAAAATCACATCATACATCCAGTGGTACCACAGTTCACCAGTTTATAACAGTCAGCTCACCTTAAAAGCCTCATTATGAGTTTAATTCAAAAGCTACAGAGATTACTTAAACTTTGTTAGAGGGGGGTCGACAAAATAAGGGGCCTGACTCCGGCTCCCTACTGACACCAGCAGGAGATCGTACTAAAGTGAAGCAGAGGTGATCAGAAAGCGTTATATAAATGATAACACCTGTGCATTATTCACCTGGGTTTTACACCATCACAAACCCTGCCCTCAGCTCTAGTTGATGACCTTGTAAGCAGTTTTAGTTCCAGTGTTATGACTGTTATTGATTCTGTCGCCCAAATTAAGACCAAAGTTCTGTCAGGCAGGAAAAAGGCACCCTGGAGAAACGCCACACTGGTTAAAGAATACAAAAGAGTATGTAGACAAGCTGAACGCAGGTGGCGAAAAAACAAACTCCAGGTATATTACGACATTTATAAACAACAACTATAACCAGGAACTGAAGAATGCAAGGCAATCATATTTTTCAGAGATTATCAATAGAAACAGTAATAATGCCCGCACACTTTTTTCTGTAGTGGACAGACTGACCAACCCCACAGCATCACTCCCTCCTGAACTACTGTCCAACAAGTCATGTAATGACTTTGCAGCCTTCTTCACAAACAAAATATTACAGATAAGACAGGCAGTGTGCAGCTCCAGCTCAGGAATGATAACACTTGTGCCTTCCTGTCCTCCGGTTAATCTAGGACATCTTTTTTAAAACCATTTTTAACTGCATAGCTCCAGATGTACTGCAGATAATAAATACTTCTCTTAAAGCAGGCCAGTTTTCCCAGGCCTTGAAAACTGCAGTGATAAAACCTCTCCTAAAAAAATCAAATCTGGACACTACAAGAATTAGTAACTATAGGCCAATATCAAATCTGCCATTTTTGGGGAAAATCATTGAAAGGGTTGTCTTTCAGCAAATCCATACTTCTATGATGCAAAACAATCTTTAACACATTTCAGTCTGGATTTCGGACACATCACAGCACTGACACTGTACTTATCAAAGTCTTAAATGATATTCATCAGAATAATGATGCATGCAAATCCTCTGTCCTGGTATTACTAGATCTCAGTGCTGCATTTGATACAGTTGATCATAATATACTACTTAGCAGATTGGAAAAGTGGGTGGGACTCACCGGCACTGTACTACAAAGGTTCAAATCTTATTTACAAGATAGGGACTTTTTTTTGTCAATTGGTAACCATGAATCTGAGCGAACTACGATCACATGTGGGGTTCCTCAAGGGTCCATTCTCGGACCACTTCTATTCAACATCTATATGATACCCCTAGCCCAGATTATGGAACATCACAACATCTCCTATCATACGTATGCCGACGACACACAACTCTATATCTCAGTGTCATCACACGACTACAGTCCCTTACTCTCAGTGAGTAACTGTATTCATCAAATCAATGACCGGATGTGCCAGAATTTTATCCAGCTAAATCCAGAAAAGACAGAGGTGTTAATTTTTGGCCCTAGAAATGAAAGGGCAAAGATCAGCGCCCACCTTGGCTCTATGTCATTGACAGCTACAAATCAAGCCAGAAATCTTGGTGTTATTATTGACTCAGACCTGAACTTCAACAGCCATTTAAAGTTTATTACTAAATCTGCCTATTACCACCTGAAAAATATAGAATTAAGGGGTTTCTGTCTAAACAAGACATGGTAAAACTTATTCATGCATTCATTTTTAGTAGGTTGGATTATTGCAATGGCTTATTTACAGGCCTTAACAAAAAATCAATCAGACAGCTGCAGCTGATTCAGAACGCGGCCGCCAGAGTCCTTACAAACACCAGGAAACTAGACCATATTACACCGGTCATTAAATCACTACACTGGCTTCCTGTGAGTCAAAGAATAGATTTTAAAATCTTACTGCTGGTCTACAAAGCCCTGAATGGTCTTGGACCAAAATACATGCTTGATCTACTGGTTCCCTACGAAGCATCCAGACCCCTTAGGTCATCTGGAACTGGTTTGTTGTGTGTTCCAAGAACAAGAACCAAGCAAGGTGAGGCAGCATTCAGTTATTATGCTCCTCACCTGTGGAACAAGCCTTCTTGTAGATCTGAGGTCTGTTCAAACTGTCAGCTCCTTTAAATCAGGGCTAAAAACACTATTGTTTACTGAAGCGTACTCTTAGATTAAATACTTACCTGCTGTACTCTACTGCCCGTACTTTTTAACTACACACTGCTGATTTATGCCTTTTATTATTCTACTTCTTTTCTTATCCTGACTGTTCAATGTATTGAGCCTGTTTTTATTTTATGTTACTGTATTTTATTATTATTATCACTATCATTCTTAATTTCTATTTCCCTTATTAATCGACTGTTTTTATTGTTTTAAATTGTGTCTTGTTGCTTTTAATGTCTCTGTAAAGCACTTTGAATTACCTTGTGTTGAATTGTGCTATACAAATAAACTTGCCTTGCCTTGCCACAGTAGAGTTATATTTTGTTGACCTCTTTTGAGGGCCCTATAACTCTAATTCTGTTGTATCCAGTTATCTGCTCTGTGGAATTAATTTCTTGGGAAAATAAACCCACCTTTTATGAACTGTCAGCTTGTGCTTTATATGCTTTGACTGCTTGATCCACAACATTTCCATAAACAGGGTAATCATATGTAATAATGTGTCATTATATTTACTGTCAAATTTAACTTCACATTGGAAAATCACATTTTGAAACAGTTAACTTCAAAAACTGGTGGCATCACAGACTCAGGGTTTGATTTTGAAGTTCATAAAAGAGGTTTCTCTGTTGTTCTGTCAGGCTGGGATTTCTTGTGGTGTACCACAGGGTTCAATCCTAGGTCCTCTAATTTTCTTTTTACATATGGACTTTAGATTATTTTTAATACAAAATTGATACCAATTGTTTTACTGACAATATGTGATTATATATTGCATTAAAATCCAGTAACTATGGCAGCTGGTTTATTACAGATGAAGAGCAGGTGTCCCAGACCTTTCTACAAGAGATTCTTAAACTTGCTCCGAACATTCTATAAACTGATGTTAGGCTTACAGCTCATAGTCTGGGTAAAACATTTGAAGCTGAGCTTTTCTTTATTATTAGCTGATTTAAATTGTCTCCACTTTAGCAGCACAAATTAGGTCATTCCTCTCTTCCGCTAAAACGCTGAAAATGTGATTTAGCCTTAAAATTATTGGAACTATGTTTCAGTAACTGCTGTCATAAAGCATCACAAAAAGAATAATAACTGATCTTTCCACCTCCAGCTGGTACAAAATGCTGCTCCCAGTCTGTTAACCAGGAGGAAGTGTAAGTGAGAGAAGTGAAAATACAGATCTAAGAGGAGACGGAGAGACTCAGGGAGGAGCTAAGATGTTACTGAACTATAGAAGAGAGAGAAACTTGTATATTCAACAGAGTTCAATACACAAACCATCAACATTACCTTTATTCAACATGCTGTCACTGCAGTATTGTGTCTTTTCTCTGCTGTTTCTTTACATTCTAACAGGTATGTTACATTCTGCATTTCAAAAAGATCACTGTCAACGTTTCTGAATGTCATTCACTTATTATGACTTTTACAACATGTTATAACAGAGTTATCTCTTCCTTTAGGTGTCAGCTGTGAAGAACTCACTCCAGTCAAGAATGAAGAGTACAGTTTAGAAGGCAGCACTGTTACTCTGTCCTGCAGATACTCCAAAGGTTCTGCTGATTATTTCTACTGGTATCGACAATATCCAGGAAAACCACCAGAGTTCCTCGTCTCTCATCTGGAATCAGGGGACGGATTCGTATCTACAGTCTCTGGACTGTCTGTTACAGTGAGTGAGGATAAAACCCAAATGAACCTGCAGATCTCCTCTGCTGCAGTGACAGACTCTGCTGTGTACTACTGTGCTGTGAGGCCCACAGTGACAGGAAACACCAAAACTCTGTACAAAAACATTATGAGCAAAGACAACACAATACTCCACAACATCCACTAGAGGGAGTCACACACTGTTAGACTTTAACATGATGTGATGATACAGTCTAGAATCACTTTACTCTCTGACAGGTTTGTGATGTAAAGCTTAAGAAATGGAACCACTGACAGCCTATTCACTCTAAATTACATCTCACCACAGTAACCATGACAACACTCAGTGGAATATTTGTTTCAAACTTCAGCACAAAATGTTTTAAAAAGACCTAAAATAAGAAGGATTATACCTTTCAGATATAATGAAGCACAATGTTCTCATGACTTTCTAAAGATGTAGATGTACATTTAATGTATCTGTTTTATTTACAGATTAGCACTGACATTCAAACCTATGGACTGGTTTGGAAACACATCCCATGGTTCAAAGTTTGAGTTCAACCAGTGAATCTGCCTCTGATCTCATGTTTTCAAAGACATGAACATAAATACCCACAGAGAAGTATTATTCAAACAAGTTTAAAGAATCTGCCAGTTACATAAAGTCCACATGGAATATCATTAACAAACTCCTAAATGAGAAAAAGGCTCCTGTAAAAATTCCATCTCAATGTTTTGATGGCAACCTCTCACATACTGACCCTTCTTACAGCTAGTGGATTTAAAGGCTATTTTCCAATGTGGGTGGCAAACTTGTGGAAACATTGTTGATACAGAGGAATGTCCTGTTGATAACATCACTGGTTGATTTCCACCTTGTCCTGACTTGAACCCCCTACATCCAGGGAAGTACATGACATCATTATGAACCTTAATAACTCTGCAGCAGGTCATGATGAAATTCCAGCTGAGATTATAAAACCAGTGGCATCTTCAATTAGTGAGCCTCTAACTCATGTTCTATCAGTATCTTTAAATACTGGGGTTGTCCAAAAAAAACTGAAACTTGCTGAGGTCATTCCATTATTCAATGAAGGGGATCCCAGTCTTTTCACTAATCACTGGCCAGTTTCTTTACTACCTTGCTTGTCCAAAGTTTTGGAAAATGTTTGTCCATGACAGACTGTTAAAACACCTAAATGATATCAGCATCCTGTTTAGACATCAATATGGATTTCAACAAAATCATTCAACATATATGGCTCTCCCACAACTTATAGATTACATCACCACAGCTTTGAACAACAATACATTTGCTATTGGCATATTCTTAGACTTACTGAAAGAGTTTGATACAGTAGATCATAACATTCTTATATCAAAACTTCACCATTATAACTTTCAGGATGTGGTTATCAGCTGGAATATTGATTACTTTGGAAACTGTGACGGAAAATTCTGGTATTTGACCATATTTAACCTATAGCATGTTCTGCATGTGTTGTCTAGGTTATAAGCTTACTTGTTTTGATGAAACTGAACTTATCACCTAATGATGTGTGTTGCTCATTTAACCTCTACTGTGACAGCAGTGTGAGATACAGCAGGGGCCTAATGGAAGTATGTCAAAGGTTACGAGCCAGGGAGGCTCCCACATCAAGTGTCCTTGTAAACCTCAAGAGATGTTGTGTCTCAGGGATCCTTACTGCAGAACCACCTGAGCGCCATATATTTTGATACTGACATGCATGTGTTTTGGGAACTATAAAGATAGCATTGCTGAAGAACATCTAGGCACTGACTGACTGACTGACTGTTAAACTGTTTATTAAACAGTTGTTTTGCCACCAAAAATTAGAGATCAATATGTATTTATAAATGGTTGTGTCTTAACTATAATCAAACTAAACTGCGGAGTGCCTCAAGGCTCTTTACGTGGGCCTCTTTTATTTCTAATAAATGACTTTGCATGAATATCTGATACTGCATTAGTCATCCTCTTTGCTGATGATACTCAAATTGTCCTATCACAAGCAAACATTGGTGTCTTGATTAAAGAAGCCAATTATACCCTACCATGTACTGAAACATGGTTCAGGATAATCTCTAAATGACAGTTTGGACAAATAATGATTAAAATATGGATCACTAATTGATTTTATTGACACATAACATGTTTCTCTGTATGCTGACTGTGTTCCTCACTGACTTTTCAAATGAATAAACACATCATTGTTGATCTAGTATTTAAAAATGTTCAGCTGGTAAAATGATGTTCACCCATGTAGAGAAGTATGTCTACTAACCAACACTGTGTTTGTGATTGGAGTCTGTCAGGCTGTGATTTTACTGAGGTGTACCACAGGGTTCAATCCTAGGTCCTCTCATTTTTATGACATGGTGCCTGTAGAGCAAATTACTTTAAACACAATATTGGTTTCCATTGTTTTGCTGCCAATCTGTGATTTGATATTCCATTTCCTTCCCACCTCCAGCTGGAACACAATGTTGCTCCCAGTCTGTTAACCAGGAGGAAGTGTAAGTGAGGGAAGTGAAAATACAGATCTAAGAGGAGACGGAGAGACTCAGGGAGGAGCTAAGATGTTACTGAACTATAGAAGAGAGAGAAACTTGTATATTCAACAGAGTTCAATACACAAACCATCAACATTACCTTTATTCAACATGCTGTCACTGCAGTATTGTGTCTTTTCTCTGCTGTTTCTTTACATTCTAACAGGTATGTTACATTCTGCATTTCAAAAAGATCACTGTCAACGTTTCTGAATGTCATTCACTTATTATGACTTTTACAACATGTTATAACAGAGTTATCTCTTCCTTTAGGTGTCAGCTGTGAAGAACTCACTCCAGTCAAGAATGAAGAGTACAGTTTAGAAGGCAGCACTGTTACTCTGTCCTACAGATACTCCAAACAAGCAACTGGTGGTGATTATTTCTTCTGGTATCGACAATATCCAGGAAAACCACCAGAGTTCCTCATCTTTCACGTTGGGACACAAAATGCAACAAAGTCTGGACTGTCTGTTACAGTGAGTGAGGATAAAACCCAAATGGACCTGCAGATCTCCTCTGCTGCAGTGACAGACTCTGCTGTGTACTACTGTGCTCTGCAGCCCACAGTGACAGGAAACACCAAAACTCTGTACAAAAACATTATGAGCAAAGACAACACAATACTCCACACCATCCACTAGAGGGAGTCACACACAGTTAGACTTTAACACAACAAACGCTCAAACAACTCAACCAACATCAGAGGCATCCATCAAAGATGTCCTTTCTTTCCACTGCTGTTTGATCCTTAAAAGTCAAACTGGTTCAATCTGACAGTTTGATCCAGAGGACACATTACAAGATAATGATCCCCAGTGACTTTTA